>NC_059172.1:1221285-1525981 GCF_019923935.1 Bubalus bubalis
GACAGCAGTGTCCGTGCAGGCGAGTGTGAGGACCTGGGGGACGTCGCAGTAGAAAGTGTCCAGGACGTTGGGTCCGCAGAAGGGGAGGGGGAGCAGCAGGGAGATCTGCACGATGGAGTGGAGGAAGCCCCCCGCCCAGGAGGCCACTATCAACCCAATGCACCGCCCCCGACTCATGACCGTCAGATAGTGGAGGGGTCTTGAGATGGCCACGTAGCGGTCAAAGGCCATTACCGAGAGGGAAAACACATCTGCTCCCCCGAGCAGGTGAAAGAAGAATATCTGAGAGACACAGCCACTGAAGGAGATGGTCTTCCTCTCTGAGAGCAGGTCAGCCAGGACCTTAGGAGCTGTGATGGAGGAAAAGCAGATGTCAAGAACCGACAGGTTACGGAGCAGGAAGTACATGGGGGTGTGGAGACGCGATTCCCAGGTCACCGTAACCATGATGAGGAGGTTTCCCAGCAGAGTCGTCATGTAAACCAGAAACAAAAAGACGAACAAGACCCAGCTGAGCTCTCGAGACTGGGTAATGCCCAGGAAAATAAATTCTTTCACTCTGGTATAATTTCCCTGATCCATGGGGTCACAGATTCTTTTTCAAGTACATCTCTGGAAGAAATAACAGCACAGTTAAAGGATGTATTAAGAGATCTACCCTTGTCTTTTCTGTCGCTTGGGTTTTGCTGTTGGCCTGGTAGGTTCTTTATTTTCTGGGCAGGCTCTGTGCCTGCAATTCTGTACGCCATCGTGAGGGAGAAGGTGACCCACGTTTCTGATGGGAGTCGTTCGAGCAGGTCGGTTCTATCACTGTGGCCACTGAAACACTGGGGACCTCTTCAATTTTCCATGTACTATAACACGTGACACTTGCCGTGATAAAGAGTAAGCATACGCTTTAGGACACGTAAAGAAAAGACATCACTATAAGAATTAAAAGAACCCTCAAATGGAAGAAGATATTTACAATACTTATAGCTGAGAAAAGACTGACATCCGGAGTATGTAAACAACTTCTGCAAATCAGTAAAAGAAGACAGATGAGCAAAGCAGAAAATGGCCAAAGACAGGAACCAAAACTTCACCAAAGGGCTTTTCCTGGTGGCTCCGTGGTGAGGAATCTGTCTGCCAGTGCAGGAGACATGGGTTTGATCTCTGGTCGGGGAAGATCCCGCTCGCCGTAAAGCAACTAAGCCCGTGAGCCCCAAGTATCGAGCCTGTGCTCCAGAGCCTGGGAGCCGCAATTACTGAGCCGGAGCACCCTAGAGCCCAGTGCTCCGCGGCCGGAGAAGCCGCCGCCAGGAGGAGCCCACACACCACAGCTAGAGAGGAGTTCCTGCTCCCTGCAGCTAGAAAGAGTCTGCACAGCAGGGAAGACCCAGCATGGCTGAAATAATAGATGCACATTTAGGAGAAAAAAATTCACAGCAGAGTATCGAAAAGCGGATTCAGCTTCATTAATTACCAGGGAAATGCAAATTAAAATCACAGCAAGAAACTGCTGTGCATACACGCAAAATGGCTAGGTTAGAAAAGAGGAAAAGTATCAAGTGATGGTGAAGCTATGGGACAGTTGGAACCCTGCTGGTGGGGTGTAAAATAACCATTTTGCTGTTTGATTATATCTGCTAATACTGATATCTATATCTTTGCTGCTAAGTCACTTCAGTCGTGTCCGACTCTGTGCGACCCCAGAGACGGCAGCCCACCAGACTTCCCGTCCCTGGGATTCTCCAGGCAAGAACACTGGAGTGGGTTGCCGTTTCCTTCTCCAATGCATGAAAGTGAAAAGGGAAAGTGAAGTCGCTCAGTCGTGTACAACTCTTAGCGACCCCATGGACTGCAGCCTACCAGGCTCCTCCATCCATGGGATTTTCCAGGCAAGAGTACTGGAGTGGGGTGCCATTGCCTTCTCTGATACCTTTATTAGCTATTATTTTAAGATGGAGATCTATATGTATCTCTCTGTCATCCATCTACCTATCTCCATCTTAAGAACAATCTATTCTGTTCTTAGGATGTATGGACATATGTTGTGTCTACTGGGAGACATATCCTAGAATAGTCATAGCACTGTTTGTAAGTGCCTCAAACTGGAGAATGGCACAAATACCTGCTAACAGTAGAAAAGATAAACTGTTAAATTCACACACTGCTGCGTAGCAATGGGAAAGCTCTCACTACATGTAACAACATACACGAATCTCACGAATATGTGGAGCCAAATGGTCCAGGCACAAAAGATACACACACTCCCATTTTGTTCACATAAAGAACCGAGGTGTGCAAAACTAAAGGGAGCGTGAGGGGGGCTTTTGAGGTGCTGAGAATGTTATGTTTCTTTGATCTGGGTACTTGTTGCAAAGATGTATTCAACTTGTGTGGAAGTTCATCAGACTCTAGGCTTATGTACATTTTTCTATATGTATGTACATTGTACTTCAGTAAAGTGTTAAAAAATATAAATGTGGTAATGACTTTATAATATTTTAGCCTCATGTGTAAAGGCTGCATTTCATTTCAAGGAAAATTTAATTGACTACTCAGGATGATTCCCTGGAGAAGGAAATGGCAACCTGCTCCAGTATTTTTGCCTGGGAAATGCCAAGGGCAGAGGAGCCTGGTGGGCTACACACAGTCCAGGGGTCACAAAAGAGTAGGACATGCCTTAATGACTGAACAACAACATTTTCATAATTATTATTTTATAACAAATAAACTTAAAGCCTTTATCAAGTAGACCGTGAAAATTATCTTGTCTTTCCCTTGTTTATTTGCGTTGGGTCCTCCCACATTCTTGCCTCGTGCAGTGGCCCTGCTGTGGCTCTTTCTCTGATTCCGGTTTTAATTCCTCACACCCCCATCCCCACTCCTTTTGCTTTTCTAATCTTAGAAAGTCTTATAAGTTAGTCGCTCAGTCGTGTCCAACTCTTTGCAAACCCGTGGACTGTAGCCTGCCAGCCTCCTCTGTCCATGGAAATCTCTAGGCAAGAAGTGGGTTGCCATTTCCTTCTCCAAAGCTTAGGAAAAGATCCTTTAAAGAGCACACTTCCCCAGGCAGCATTCTCCTTTTATTCACATAGAAAAATAAGAGAAGAGCCCCTTTTTCATTTCATTGCTGTTAGTGCTTGTTGTTTATGTCAACAACATGGAGTGATGAGAATAATGTTATTGTGATAAGAGTAAATGTTCAGAATCATGAATACAGAAAATTTTGGCTCTCAGGAATCCTAATATTCCCCACACTAACTACTTACCATAACCAATGGAGAAATCATCCTCAAAGTCTTTGGTTAATCCGGAACGTAGAAGTATTTTAATTGACGACAGCATCTTATTCTAGACTCTTTCTTTCGGATACTGGAGTGATAAGTGATTGGTTTTCAAATCTTCTGCTCAGGAAACCACTGTGACAAGATTAAAAGCTTCTGCGTCAACTGTTCTCCCTTCCTTCCTGCTCCTATTTTTCTTCTCTATTTCTGTTTTCTTTCCTTCCTCTATATACCATTTCTAGGGTTCTCTAGAAACCTAATACAGAACCAATAAGATCTGTATTTATATCTGTATCCATCACATATATGGAGCTTCCGTGGTAGCCAGCCAGTAAAGAATCCGGCTGCAATGCAGGAGGCCCCAGTTCGATTCTTGGGTCGGGAAGACCCCCTGGAGAAGGGATAGGCTACCCACTCCAGTATTCTTGGGCTTCCCTGGTGGCTCAGCTGGTAAATAATCCACCTGCAATGTGGGAGACCTGGGTTTTCTTTTTTTCTTTCCTTCCTCTACATACCATTTCCATGGCCATGTTAGGGTTCTCCAGAAGCAGAACCAGTAAGATCAGTATTTATATTTGTATCCATCATATGGATATATATATATGTACATATATATACACACATATGCACATTTAGTGAAAGAATTATTATGCAAAATTGACTCATGCTGCTATGGAGACTGAGAAGTCCCTCAGTCTGCCTTCTGTGAGCTGGAGACCCAGGAAAGCTGATAGTGGAATTCAGTCCTAACTCAACGACCTGAGGACTAGAGGAGACAATGGTATAAAATGATGAGATGGCCGAACTTGAGCTGTGAGGCCAAAATAAGGGGTCCAAGGACTTCCCTGTCAGTCCAATGGCTAAGACGCCAGGCTTCCCCTGATGGGGGCATGGGTTTGATCCCTGGTCAGGGAACTAAGATCCCACATGCTGCACTGTGTGGCCAAAAATAAATAATAAAATGGAAACTGGAAATTTTTTTCTTTTCTCTTTTTATCTTTCTTTCTTAAAAAAAAAAAAAAGAATGGGGGTTCCATTTCTCCCTCCTCCACCTCTTTTGTTCTATTGGGGTCCTCAACAGGTGAGATGATATCCACCTACTGGGGGATGGGTGACTAATCTGATTTACTGAGTCCCCAAATCCAAACACAAATCTCATCTGAAACAGCCTCTCAGACACACCCAGCAACCAGTTTTAATCTGAATCCCTGTGGCCAGTCCAGCTGACACATAAAAGTAATCATCATAATGACATCAAGGAAATGGTGAGTCTAACACAGATCCTCTCCTGAAGGCATTTACAGTGAAGACAAGAAGCATGTTGCAGCTCGTGGAATCGGCAGAAAGAAAAGTGCGGCTGTACAAAATCACGGGGAGATATATGAAAAACCGTCCCACTGGACATAGAATATTTGCAAACCTTGTCCAAGAGGCCTGCTGGGACAGTATCACATCCTACACTCGCATTTTGGATACACCTTTGTGGATCATCTGGAGCGTGTATGCAGTTTGGGATTGACCACTTCCTAGCTGGTTTGACCTTGGGCAAATTACTCGATAATAGTACCAAACTCATGAGAAATACATGTGAGGGTCACAGGACGTGAATTAGAGTCAGTTCTCAGGCTGCAGCACTAGAGCTGATTTACTACCTGGTGACAGCTGGGCAGGAACTCAGGCAAACTCTGGGAGGTGGGAGGGACAAGGAAGCCCGGTGTGCCACCGTCCCTGGGCTCTCGAAGAGTTGGACACGACTTGGCGAGTTACTCAGACCTACCTCATACGCAGGGCTCTTCTAAGGCGCAGGCAAGACAGTATGTCTGTTTTGCAAACTAGAAGCCATTGAGGAACCTGAGTTGCCAGTCGCTACCCTGTCTCACCAGCTTCAGGCACACGCTGCTTCCTCACACAAGTCAGGTCCCTTTTGCGGACTTGACTGAGAGTGGGTCATCTTGCCACTGACTCTGTGGTTCAAAGCCCTCTTCCCAGCACTTTGGAATAAGTGTAAAATGCCATTTATCCTCTAGGGATGTTTTTCTTTTTTTACACAGCGATTTAAACTAAGGCATATGTTAAAAAAAAATCAGGGTATTATATCACACACCTGCTTATAACCATAGGTAAGTTTATCTCTGTATGCAGTCATAAATATAGGTATTTATATTAAAAAAATCTTTACAGAAAGAAAATAAACTATAACCCTCACTTTGAAACCCAGTCATCTGGATATTTGGCTTTGGGGTGGGGTGGAGTGGGGTGGGTTGGGAGTCCAGGCAACTTGCAAGGTTTCAGCATTATAGAAATCTGAGCAGAATAATGGAGCCCTGCTTTGCTAATTTTTTCTTCCTTTTTGTGAATATTTATGTTCATTTTATTGCTTCTAAAACCCATCATATCCATGTGAAATAAATATGATTATCCTGATTTTATAGAGGAGGAGACTGAGGCACAGAAAGATTAAGTAACTTGGTCAAGATCTGACTACTGGTAGATCCATGTCTCAAACCAAGATTTGTCTTAATCCAAAGACTGATGCTATTAACTACCGCAACTATACTTCTTCCTGGTGTCGATTAGCCCTTCTCAGAAAACCCTGAAGAGAAAAAACATCTTTCGCAAAGCAAGTGAGAGTAGAACGTGGGTGTGTGATGGTGAGGGCAGAAGCCAGCACACGGTGAGTGGAAGGCTTGACTGGGAGTAACTTACACGAGAGGGTGTCAGAGTGATGGGAAAAAAATGCAGGGTTTGATAAGTAGACTGCATTTTTCAGAGGTACCTTCACCAAGAACCTCCATCAACCACATAGTGTTCCAACGCAAGGTGCAGAAATGAGTTCTCAGTAGCATTCCCTCAAACACAAACTCCTGAAAATCATGAATCTTGTGGGTCCCTAAGGATGCTGTCTTTGATCAGAGTGAGGATGCTTTGAAACTGTAAGATTATGCACATTGCATTGAAACACAGGCACAGGATGGGTGGGGGGTGGGTAGTGGATAAAGAAATACAATTGTGGGGAGGGGTAAATTCAGAGTTTGGGATTAACACACATTGAAAGTGAAAGTGAAAGTGAGGTCGCTCAGTTGTGTCTGACTTTTTGTGACCCCATGGACTGTAGCCTACCAGGCTCCTCCGTCCATGAGATTTTCCAGGCAAGAGTACTGGAGTGGGGTGCCGTTTCCTTCTCCAGGAGATCTTCCCAACCTAGGGATCGAACCTGGGTCTCCTGCATTGTAGGCCGATGCTTTACCATCTGTGCCAACTTCCCTGTTTCCCTGGTGGCTCAGATGGTAAAGCGTCTGCCTACAATGTGGGAGACCTGGGTTCAATCCCTGGGTTGGGAAGAGATCTCCTGGAGAAGGGAATGGCAACCCACTCCAGTATTCTTGCCCCCTCCCCCAAAAAAGGGGCTCAAAGAAATACACATTACTATATATAAATTAGATAACCAACAAGGAGCTACTGGATAGCACTGGGAACTAAGTATTTTGTAATAATCTATAAGGGAAAATAATCTGAAAAAGAACATATATATATATGCATAACTGAATCACTTTGCTACAAACCTGAAACTAATACAACACTGTAAATCAACTATACTTCAATCAAAAAAAAAAAAAGAAATGCAATTTTCTGTGCTTTTACAAGATGAAAGGGATCATGAAGTTTTCTTAGAAATCACCCCCTTTGGGGACCACCCTTGGGAAACAAGCTTATCGGACACCGCAGAGCCGGCAAACTCAGGCTCCCTTCCAGCCCAGCTTCCCACCGAGTGTGCTGCCCCAGGCCCTGCACGGAGTGGAATCTCAGAGGGGCCCCCGTCACAACTGTCTCTTTTCCTGGATTGAAGGGTGCCTACTCTTGATTGAATCCCTCCAAGTTTTAGGAACGTTGTTCATGTTCAGTAGCACATGGGAGTACAGATTAGCTAGCTGTTAAAACACCTTACTCAAAGCTTTCCAAATGCCATTCCCAGCCAAGAAGCAAGGCTGGCCAGAGTGCACATTCGGAACCAGGAACTGCTGTCTTGGAGAGCAGTTTTTCCAAGGCTGTCGCCCCTGGGGACTGGGGTATCGGCACCCTCTCTACCTTGAAAACAATTCGCATCTCAACATCTCACCAAGTAAACATGTTTCGTGTCCTTGGAGCCACCTGACCTTCTTCTATTTTGCAAGCCCCAGTTCCCTTTTTCCTAATAGTGAAAAGCTACCACTTTTCTTGACTTCATTAAGAGTTTGCTTTCAAGAAGAATATTCTGCATACTTACACCATTTCTGAAAAATCTGCAGTCTTCCAGTTTAGAAAGTTCACATCCGCCAGCGCTAAACGACTCAGTCTCTAAGGGAAAAGTTGATCCTCTTATGACGCTCCCACCGCATCTTAGAAGAAGTCGGTTCTGGGGAAATTCTGTTTCCTGGACAGCCTACCTCAAGGCGAGTGATTTTGCTATGTTTTTCCTTCAGGTGGGAAATGGCAACCTCGGGAAGTCACATCATCTCGTCTCTTCTGTGTTGCCTTGCAGTGCCTCGGCCACCTCTGTTAGTCCCCCAGCCGCAGCCTAATCAAGGAATTTGCACTGGGAGTGTTGTTGGGTATGAATGCAGAAGCTAAGTGGCCAATTCAGTGGTGTTCTTGTGGGAGTCATTAAAGGGTCACCAAGCCCTCCTTCTCTCTCTCCGTCTCCCTCATCCCCACTCCGACCCGTCTCACAGGGACCTGCAGAGACACTAGTGAACACCCAGGTCATACCCTTTTCTCTAGAGGAAGCACGTGAGACGTGTGTTACCCTCCTTGGCTTAGGAAGAAAATGTTCTGTGAAAACACACCGTGGATCACGCAACTTTCTTCCTCACCAAAATTGGTTTGCTTGCCGCCAGCTGGGAAATGAAACTTAAGTAAAAAGGCAACAATAGAAAAATCAAAGCTCTGTGGCCACAGTCAGGGTAGCTCTCAGAGGCCATATGGCGTGGCTTGTAGATGCAGTTTCTTTTCTTAAAAATGAATTTATTTGGCTGCACCGGGTCTTAGCCACCGCACTTAGCACTTTTGATCTTCACTGTGGCCCGCGGGATCTTTTTTAGTTGTGGCGTTCGGGATTTTTTTTTAGTTATAGCATGTGGGGTCTTTAGTTGCAGCATGCAGAACATTAAGCGACAAGAATGTAAAATCTTAGTTGAGGCATGTGGGATCTAGCTCCCTGGCCAGGGATGGAACCTGGCCCCTGCAATGGGAGCACAGTCTTAGCCGCTGGACCGCCAGGGAATTCCCTGCACTTTCTGTTGAATGTGACATGCATGTTGCCCCACGTGACTGTCTTAATCTACATCTCTGAGATCCACGGCTCACTTGGATCCTAGGGAGGTAGAATGGTGATAGTTCTTGATATTCATCTGTTTAGTTACTTCAGAATTATTTTATGGCATCGGGTTCATGCCCAGAGATGTTTATCATTACAATGCTTGATTAAAGGGCGTGAGGTAGGAAAGGGTAGTTTGAAAGCTATGTATATGACCTATGGTCGTGAAAGTCGCTCAGTCGTGTCTGACTCTTTGTGAACTCATGGACTATACAGTCCATGGAATTCTCCAGGCCAGAATACTGGAGTGGGTAGCCTGTCCCTTCTCCTGGGGATCTTCCCAACCCAGGGCTCGAACCCAGATCTCCCGCATTGCAGCTGGATTCTTTACCAGCTGAGTCATGAGGGAATCCCATGTATATGACCAGAGCCTGTTAAATTTTCTATGGCTCTTAACAATAGAGCTTAAGCAATAATAACAACTTATTTAAATGGGAAAAATGCAGCCCAGCTTGTGACTTTTATGTCATCCAGAGAAACAATAAATCTTGGTATGATGAGACGCAGCTGCTTTCCCCTTCTCTGGGGTCATTGAATCAGGCTACGCCATGTTTTTAGACACAGTTGGAGGGAGTATCGGGGACAATGCTGTGGCTGGGGTTCTGAGTTCCTGTCCCCTGGGGACTATGCTTCTGCGATACAGTGACGCACACTCCACAGGTCCAGTGCCTACGCAGTGATAAAACTCTGGTGTGAGTGAGTCACAGGAAGGAAAGGGAAGGATGCATTTGCATGAAATGGGCTATAAGGTGCTTTGTGGTATGCAGTTTTCATAGGCAGTTTCATAAAGAAAACCTTCAGGAGTCTAGAGACCAGAGCTACCTGATCAATGTTAGCAGGACCATAGGAGTGGTGACGACAAGTGCGGATTCTTCTTGGCATTTGCAGGCTGGGTTAGTACTGTGAAAAGTTAGAGCTGATTGATCAGGGGCAGGAAATGACCAAGTGAGCTGGTTAGTTCATGGGTCCTTGTGGGGTCAGCCCAGATCCAGTGAGGGGTGTGAAGGAAGTCTGTCTTTAAGACTCACTGTGTGTGCTCAACCGGGCAGCCTCACAGATGCAGCCCCTCAGGCTTCTCTGTCCACGGAATGTTCCAGGTAAGAATAGTGCAGCAGGTTGCCATGTTCTGCTCCACGATCTTCCCCACCCAGCGACTGAACCCGAGTCTCCTAGTTGGCAGGCGGATTCTTTACCGCTGAGCCCCCTGGGAAGCCCCCTCAATCCGCACCATCCTTTGGCTAACTAACTCCCTCGGGGCTCTCTTTCATCAGCTTGGGTCTGCCTTCTCCGTCTGATCCCTTATCTCTGCTCTCAAAGCCGTGGCTTCTCTTTGAGCCATGGTTTTCTTTTGCTGCAAAGCTCTCTTGTGCTGCACTGCAGCAGCTTCAGGGTGGTGCTCCAAGCTACGTGAATAGGAAGCCCTGTTGTAGTGCTTAAGTGACAGAAAGCTAGAATTAAAACAAAATTATTAATTTATTTGGCTGCCCCAGGCCTTAGTTGCAGAGGCGGGATCTTTGCTCTTCATTGCAGCATGCAAGACTATTTTTAGTTGCAGGCATGCAAACTCTTAGTGGAATGTGGTTCCCTGACCAGGACCGGGACTCCAGGCCCCCTGCATTGCAAGCATGCAGACTTAACTACTGGGGAGGCTTAACTACCAGGGAAATCTCAGAAAGCCAGAAATTTTAAGATGATCAGTCAGTTCAGTTCAGTTGCTCAGTCGTGTCTGACTCTTTGTGGCCCCATGAACTGCAGCATGCCAGGCCTCCCTGTCCATCACCAACTCCCGGAGTTCACTGAGACTCACGTCCATCGAGTCAGTGATGCCATCCAGCCACCTCATCCTCTGTCGTCCCCTTCTCCTCCTGCCTCCAATCCCTCCCAGCATCAAAGTCTTCTCCAATGAGTCAACCCTTCACATGAGGTAGCCAAAGTACTGGAGTTTCAGCTTTAGCATCAGTCCTTCCAAAGAAATCCCAGGGCTGATCTCCTTCAAAATGCACTGGTTGGATCTCCTTGCAGTCCAAGGGACTCTCAAGAGTCTTCTCCAACACCACAGTTCAAAAGCATCAATTCTTCTGTGCTCAGCCTTCTTCACAGTCCAACTCTCACATCTATACATGACCACAGGAAAAACCATAGCCTTGACTAGATGGACATTTGTTGGCAAAGTAATGTCTCTGCTTTTGAATATGCTATCTAGGTTGGTCATAACTTTCCTTCCAAGGAGTAAGCGTCTTTTAATTTCATGGCTGCAGTAACCACCTGCAGTGATTTTGGAGCCCCTCAAAATAAAGTCTGACACTGTTTCCCCATCTATTTCCCACGAAGTGATGCGACCAGATGCCATGATCTTTGTTTTCTGAATGTTGAGCTTTAAGCCAACTTTTTCATTCTCCACTTTCACTTTCATCAAGAGACTTTTGAGTTCCTCTTCACTTTCTGCCATAAGGGTGGTGTCATCTGCATATCTGAGGTTATTGATATTTCTCCCGGCAATCTTGATTCCAGCTTGTGCTTCTTCCAGCCCAGCGTTTAAGATGATAGCCGCTTTGAATTCACTGTACACTCCCACCTTTTCCACACTATTTTTTTTTTCTAATAATGATGAATACGGGCCATATATAGGAGAAGAGTATAACAGCCTGATGGGGGACAGAATGTGTGTTAGGAAGAGCTAAAAGGGTCATATTAAAATGGACTCATTTGTGGTTTTTACCACAGATGAGCAAAGCAGTTAGCTGTAGGAGATTTTTAACTATCTGCTTTATGCTTTCTAAACTTTCTGCATTTTAGGTAAGAAATACATTATAAGTGTAATTTTAAAATACAGTTATTTTCATTTTGGAAAAGAGAGAAGCATGAACACTAATATAAAATAAATAAATAAAATGGACCTATTTGCCTGTGACTGAGCATTTACTATCTGCCAGGGACTGTGTTCCACATATACCAATGCCTGCTAACCCTCACAGCAACGCCAGGAGATCGTATAAGTACATTTGGATGGGCGAACTGTGGCCTGTGAAGCGTTAAAGTAACTCAAGGGACTTCCCTGATGGCCCAGTGGTTAAGACTCGCGACTAACCAAGCCTGTGAGCCATGACAAAGCCCACTACCCTGGGGCTCCATGAAAGGAGAAGCCCCTGCAAAGAGAAGCCCACACTCCGCGTCTCCGGAGGGGAGCCCCTTCTCACCGCAGCTCGAGAAAGCCTGCTCACAGCAGTGAGGACCAGCGCAGCCAAAATAAATACCTAAAAAAGAAAAAAGTTAGACTGACTCAAGATCACACACTCGATGGGTGGCAGAGGTAGGATTTAGAGCCGGGTTTGTATAACTCTGAAGTTAGAGCTCTCAGCTGCCACGCTTTACTTTTTACATTGACCGTATTTGTAGACAAAAATGCTAGCCTATGCTGCCTGTTCACAAACACTAACAGATGAAAAGCGGACAGTCTGGTTAGAGTTTTATCTATCTTTCTCTCTCTTTCCAGTGGGAAGAATGTAAATCCTATCTGAGTTCGGGCCTAGAAAGGTTTGCAACTGAAAACTAGCTCTTGAATAAGGAGAATGGGTTACTCTTTGTGTAGGATCCCTGAGGTTCTCCCTGCCTTTGTCTAACCTTATAAGAATTTGAATCTGTCTTTAGTTCTGCATAAGGTAAATGCCTTGAGGCCATCATGGGAAATCTTCCCAAGCTTCTTCATTCTGATAGGAATCCAGGGGTACAACCATTAGGCACCTTTGAGGTGCTCACTAGGTTGGGAGCCCATATGGAGTTTAGCTCAGCAGAACAAATTCCTTAATCTGTGATAGGCCATATGTATTCATATACGTGTATTTCAGGGGCACTGATCATGTGAACTTCCTCATAGAGCATTGCAGTTTGGCATGGACAGGTCCAGTAATGAAGTGAGTTGCGTTCATATGGTGATGGCAATGACTGAGTATCTGAAGACTTCTCTCTGGAATTAACTCGAGATAAGAGCTTGAGCAAATCACTCTATCTTTATTCTTCTATTTACTTGCCTTTTGAAAGAAAAGAGACTGACTAGATTCAGTCAGTCTCTTCATCTGCCATATAGCTTTCGCGATTGACACATTGTTACTTTGGTCTTTGAGTAAAAATACATCAGTCAGCTTCATCCTGTAACCCTGATACTCTGTGCTCACAAGAGGCTTGGCTTACCAATAATCTCTTCATTTAAATTGCAAAATAAAGTGTTACCTAGTACATGCAGTTGGTTTATTGACAATGTATTTAACTATATAAATATGACTCTATGGGAAAAATAATGAAAGGGGTCCTTGCTGATGAAGAAGCTGGAAAGTCTTACTCTATTTCATTACAGAAGGCCTGAGTCTTCCGCTCAGTCTCCGCATGGCTGCCTTCATCTCCTGGTTCCTCAGGGTGTAGATCAGGGGGTTCAGCAGAGGGGAGATGACAGTGAAGGTCACAGAGACGGCCTTATCGGTGGGGAGGGTGGAGAAGGGCCGGGCGTAGACGTAGATGCAGGGCACGAAGTGCAGGGTGACCACCGTGATGTGGGCGGTGCAGGTGGAGATGGCTTTCCCCCTGCCCTCCCCAGAGTGGGACCTTATTAGTAATAATATGACCATGTACGATACAAGGAGGAAGACGAACCACAGGGTGGTGAGCAGTCCGCTGTTGGAAATCATCAGGAGCTCAAGGACAGCAGTGTCCATGCAGGCGAGTGTGAGGACCTGGGGGACGTCGCAGTAGAAAGTGTCCAGCACATTGGGTCCACAGAAGGGGAGGGGGAGCAACAGGGAGATCTGCACGATGGAGTGGACGAAGCCCCCCGCCCAGGAGGCCACTATCAACCCAATGCACCGCCCCCGACTCATGACGGTCACGTAGTGCAGGGGCTTGGAGATGGCCACGTAGCGGTCAAAGGCCATGACCGAGAGAGAGAAGATGTCTGCGCCCCCGAGGAGGTGGAAGAAAAACATCTGCGTGAGGCAGCCACGGAAGGAGATGGTCTTTGTCTCTGAAAGAAGGTCCACCAGGACCTTGGGGGCGGTGATGGAGGAGAAGCAGATGTCCAAGACGGAGAGGTTGCGGAGCAGGAAGTACATGGGGGTCTGGAGGCGAGACTCGCAGCTCACAGTGACCATGATGAGGAGGTTGCCCAGCAGAGTGGTCATGTACACAAAGCACAAAAAGAGAAATAAGACCAAGCTCAGGTCTTGGGACTGAGTAAGCCCCAGAAACACAAATTCATTTACTCTGCTACGATTTCCCAACTCCATTGAATCATGTGTCCTCTTCCTGTGTACCTGGGGAAAAATGAAAAGTGTTATTTCAGAGAGTGTTCGCCCTACCTTAACAGAGTCAGGTTTAGAGAGTCAGGTATTAGGTCTAAAAACAAGTGAGATATTTTACCCAGTGGATATCTGTTCTGGGGTTATGGCTAACATGAGCAAAGTGGTACCTCATGACACAAGCATGCATTTAGTTATTATTTCCTATGTAGACTATAAATGTTTTAGAAAATGAATACAGTGATGCTCTGCATATATAAGTTCTAAGTATTCAAGATTAAGTGACCATTTGTAGCATGAGGAATATGAAGTTGGAGTTGGCTTGGTGAGTGGCAGTGTCTGATACTGCTGGGTTTCCATGAGTGCCTGTTTGATATGACTTAGTTCTCAGGAGTTCCATTTTTTCCCTCAGATGATGCCTTATGTAAATGGCTTAAAAACTGCTATCTTTAGAATGGTTCTCTTTGGACTGATTTTTATAGAAGCACTCCTCTCTTTGTCAAACCACACTTCCCCCTACCCAATTATTTGATTTATTATTTTAAAGAAAATCCCACATTGTACATAAATTTACCCATTACTACTTAGTATGCTAACATATAATGATCTATCTACCATGCCATTAGCACACCTAGCAAACAAAAATGCCTCACATTTCCTGATACAAATGAGACCCAAATATTGCGATTTCTTAAAAAGTGTTTGTTAAGGACTTTTGTGGTGGCGCCGTGGATAAGACTGTGCCTGCCAGCACAGAGGACGCAGGTTCCATCCCTGGGCTGGGAAGACTCCACGTGCTGAGCAGCAACCGGGCCCGTGTGCCAGCGCCGCCAAGCCGAGCTCTGCAGCCTGAGCGCCGCAGCCTAGAGCCGTGCCCACAGCAAGAGAAAGCTCGGGAGCAGCAATGGAGACCGAGTGAAGCCAAAAATAGAGAGACAAATAAGACATTTTGGCAGTTTCTTAAAATGCTAAACATACACTTACTGTTTAGTCTTATGGCTTTGGAGTTACTACTTTTTTGGTGTGTGTATGTGTGTGTGTGAATCTTTGAGATGGCTCTTATTTCTTTGCAGTTTGCCTCCCTTTTCTTGCTAGCATCAGAAACAAAGGTGAGATACGTTCCCCTCCTACTTTCTTGGTATATCTTTCAGTTCCAACGAAGATCTTTCTTTCCACCCTGCTCAATTTCCCTTCAGGTTGTCTTTCCTCTGGGTGCAGTTTTGTCCACAGTCTATTTAGTATGGAAAACTAAAAAAGCTACGAGAGGTCTCACGGCATACAGCAGAAACCTGGGGAACTCTGGCGTCACAAAACCTGTTCAAGTCCCAGATAGACCCTAACTGGTTATACAAAAATGGGCAAGTTGCTTCATCCCTTTGGCCTCCGGCTCTGCACCGGTGTTTAGAAACAGTAGCAACTCTTCTATATAATTTTTATAAGGATTACATGAACTCACCTATGTAAAACATCAGTACTTCAGCAGATGTACAAGTTGGATTTAGAAAAGGTAGAAGCACCAGAGATCAAATTGCCAACATCTGTTGGATCTTAGAAAAAGAGAGAATTCCAGAAAAACATCTACTTTCTGCTTCATTAACTACACTAAAGCTTTTGTCTGTGTCTATCACAACAAACTGGAGGATTCTTAAAGAGATGAGAATATCAGACCACTTTACCCGTCTCCTGAAACATCTAAATGCAGGTCAAGAAGAAACAATCAGAGCCAGACACTGGCTCAAAATTGGGAAAGGAGTACGTCAAGGGTGTATGTTGTCACCCTGCTTATTTAACTTATATGCAGAGTACACTGTGTGAAATGCCAGGGTGGATGAAGCACAAGCTGGAATCAAGACTGCCGGGAGAAATATCAACAACCTCAGGTATGCAGATAATACCATTCTAATGGCAGAAAGTGAAGAAGACCTAAAGAACCTCTTGATGAAGGTGAAAGAGGAGAGTGAAAAAGCTGGCTTAACACAACTTTAATAAAATGAAGATCATAGCATCCAGTTCCATTACTTCATGAAACATAGATGGGGAAAAAATGGAAACAGTGACAGATTTTATTTTCTTGGGCTCCAAAATCACTGTGGACAGTGACTGCAGCCATGAATTTAAAAGATGCTTGCTCCTTGAAGGAAAAGCTATGACCAACCTAGACAGCATATTAAAAAGCAGAGACATCACTTTGCCAACAAAGGTCCACATAGTCAAAGCTACGGTTTTTCCAGTAGTCATGTATGGATGTGAGAGTTGGACCATAAAGAACGCGCTGAGGAATTGATGCTTTGCAGTCAATCTTTAGGGAAATCAGTCCTTAATATTCATTGGAAAGACTGATGCTGAAGCTGAAACTCCAATACTTTGTCCACCTGATACGAAGAACTGACTCACTGGAAAAGACCCTGATGCTGGGAAAGACTAAAGGCAGGAGGCAAAGGGGATGACAGAGCATGAGATGGTTGGATGGCATCACTGACTTGATGGACATGAGTTTGAGGAAACTCCGGGCTTTGGTGAAGGACAGGGGGGCCTGGCATGCTGCAGTCCATGGGTTTGCAAAGAGTCGGACACGACTGAGCGACCGAACAGCAGCAAAGCAGCAGCAGTGGGAGCCCTGCCTGATCCGCGATAAGCGTGATTACATGTGTGCCACCTCAAAGGAAAGCTTTAGGTTATTCGTTCTACAGACATACAACTTTTATTTTTTCTGGAAGCTTCCCTTTTTAAATTCCTTTTGAAGACATGAAAGTCACATTTGAGAGCTTTATAATAATTATTATTTTAACATTTAAAACTCATGAAATCTTCTATGAAATAAGAATAACAATTGGCTCAGAGACCAGGCATAGTTTTGTTCTTTAATCTCTGAGTCCTTTATTTGCTTCTGTGGGATGCTGTGGGCCCAAATACCTTCCTCTTCTTTACTTTAAAAATTTTTTTATTTTATATTGGCGCATAGTTGACTGAGTGACTTCACTTTCACTTTTCACTTTCATGCACTGGAGAAGGAAATGGCAAGCCACTCCAGTGTTCTTGCCTGGAGAATCCCAGGGACGAGGGAGCCTGGTGGGCTGCTGTCTATGGGGTCGCACAGAGTCGGACATGACTGAAGCGACTTAGCAGCAGCAGCATAGCTGATTAACAATGTAATATCAGTTTTGGGTATACAGCAAAGCGACTCAGTTATACATGTGTCTGCTTCCAAAGTGACTCAGTGGTAAAGAACCCGCCTGCCAATGCAAGAGACGCGGGTTTGATCCCTGGGTCAGAAAGATCCCCTGAAGAAGGACGCGGCACCCCCTCCAGTATTCTTGCCCAGGAGATCCATGGTCAGAGGATCCTGGCAGGGTGCGGACCATGGGGTTGCAGGGTGGGAAGCGACTGAGTATGCACACGCACACATACGTGTATCTGTTCTTTTTCAGATTCTTTCTCCGTTAAGGTTATTAGAGTACTGAGCAGAGTTCCTTGTACTGTACAGTTTGTCTTGTCGGTTATCTGTTTTAAGTATAATAGGGACACACAGCTTCTTTAAATATACTGACCATCTCTTGGAGGAGCTAAATATTTCTGAGAACGTGTGTTTTACAGCTTCATCAGAACATCCTGCTTTGAGGAAAATAGAAGGCTGTTTTTCTTTCCGTTGCAAGCAGAGTGACCCAGAAGGTGGCGGCAGTGTATGGCGTAAGAAGAGGGCTTGCTTGATTGGGCTTCTTGTCGGACCAGAGAAGGCTGGGGCAGGATGTCTGCATGGAGAACCACAGGTTCTCAAGTTCTGGTTTTGCCCCTGTGTGATTCATGTGAATAAGAGACCTACTGAGTCTCCACTTCATGTATGGAATGGGGGTTGTAATACCTGCCTCCCAGGGAGGTTAGGAGGATTAAGGGAATTAACTTCTGCAGTGGTCTCAGTGCACAGGCTTGTTGTGGTTCAGTCTGTAAGTCGTGTCCTACTCTTTGCAACCCCATCAATGGCAGCACCCCAGGCTTGCCCGTCCTTCACCATCTCCCAGAGCTTGCTCAGACTCACATCCATTGTGTTGATAATGCCATCCAGCCATCTCATCCTCTGTTGTCCCCTTCTCCTCCTGCCTTCAACCTTTCCCAGCATCAGGGTCTTTTCCAATGAGTTAGCTCTTTGCATCAGGTGGCCAAAGTATATTGGAGCTTCAGCTTCAGCATCAGCCCTTCCAGTGAATATTCAGGGTTGATTTCCTTCAGGATGGACAGGTTCAATCTCCTTGCAGTCCAAGAGACTCTCAAGAGTCTTCTCCAACACCACAATCTGAAACATCAGTTCCTTGGCGCTCAGCCTTCTTTATGGTCCAACCCTCACATTCGTACATGACTACTGGCAAAGCCATAGCTTTGACTATATGATGGTTAGTACTCTGTTGAGTAGCCTTAATACAAGAGGCTTATCAGTAAAAGAGTGTACTGAACTAAGTGGTAGCTGAGCTATCAATCCTGACCAGTTTAAAAAGAGAGGAAATGGTTACCAGCAAAAACCAACTCCATATATTTGCTAGAGAGATTGAGAGAATCCATCCTACTTACAGAAGCCTTCCACAGGGTCCCCCAAGTAAATAACAGACTGTGGTCTGCACAGGAGGGTAGAAGGAACCTCAGGCCCTGAGGTGAGCCCATGTATCAGAAAGGAGCAGGTCCCATGTTCACCAACTACCTTTGATGATTCAGATACCATCCTCTGGCTGCTGCTCCATCTTTTTGCTATTTTGAATCCATCTGATTATTTAGCAAGTATTAAAGGAAAATTGGCAGAGTTCTATGCTATTTGTGAGAAAACAGTGTAACCCTAAACCAGTGGAAAAACAATTGAAATCTAACAGTAGGAAGGCCATGATGGGGATCATCTAAAGACAGATGAAGAGCTGTGTGCAAGGAAAGGGTGATTTCTCCTTGAGAGGCTCAGGGAATCCTGTGTGGAGGAGGTGGCATTTACATTTGGGGCACGTAGGAATGGAGAGAGAGGGAGCTCTGACTCTCGGGGACCATTTGGATGATGAAAGCTGCTTGCGAGTGGGAAGTCTTGTGGGAATGAAGAAGAGTAAAGAGGCAGACCTGGAAAGACACAGGAAAGAAAATCATGGCTATACCTTTTCTTTCTTTGTAAATGTAAGAAAAGATATGTAGATGTTCATCATTGTACAATTCTTTCCATATCTTTGAGGGTTGTAACTATTTTATTTTTCTCTGTCGTTTTAAATTTAGCATAAGAAAAATCTCTCCTTTGTGCAGCTCAAAAGGTGCCAGAAAGCAAAAGGTGCTTTTTCCCAATTCCAAACTGAACTTGTTTTCATGTCTCTCATCTTGCAATGTCTTCTTTGTTAACATTTCTTGTCTGTGCTCTTCTGCCTCTGGGATCTTGTGTACTTATTATTTGTAGTTACAATATATTTATAAATATTAACAATTAAATCTAGATTTCAGTTTTTCTCCCTCTTATGCCCAAACACCCAGACATCACAGATGTACATACCCGGGTAGAGTTGTGTGTGAGTGCTAAGTTGCTTCAGTCGTGTCGACTCTGCGAACTTCTGGACTGTAGCCCGCCAGGCTCCTCTGTCTGTGAGATTCTCCAGGCAAGAATACTGGAGTGGGTTGTCACACTCTCCTCCAGGGGATCTTCCCGACTCAGGAATCGAACCCGCATGCATTATGTCTCCTGCATTGGCTCCTTACCACTAGCGTCTCCTGGGAAACCCAGATAGAGTTATACATCTTACCTAAAATCTCAGCCTCCTTTCCAGGTCTCCGACATCCTAAATAACATTCACACAAATCACTAAGCTTCAGAAAACTCTGTTAAATACCTCTCTGAAAGCCAGTGACTTCAGTGGCCTCCATTTTTATGAGGAAAAGGGCAGACACAGGGAGCCACATTTTCTTGACTTTTCCATGCTCAGACTCTGCCACACCACATTTACCAATTCCTTAATCCCCAAGCCAGTGTGAGAATTATCACAGGGAAAGCAGATGGATGTGGCTCTGGAAATATTCTGCTGATGGAGAGGTGGTTTCAGTGGGAGTAATTAAAAGGCTACTCAGGCACATACACTTTGTTATTAAACTGTGTATTTTGTATTGGAGTATAGCTGATCGACACTGTGGTGGTAGTTTCAGGGGGACAGCAAAGGGACTCAGATGTACATATACATGCATCCATTCTCCCCCACACGCCCCGCCTGTCCAGGCTGCCACGTAACACTGAGCAGAGTTCATGTGCAGCGGGTCTTTGTTCGTTATTCATTTTAAACATATCTGTGAGTACATGTCCATCCCTAACTCCTGAACTCTCCTCCCATCCTTCCCCCTCGGGCAACCAGAAGGTGGTCTCTAAGTCTATGAGTCTATTTCTGTTTTGTAATTAAGTTTATTTGTATCAAACCTTTTTAGATTCTGCATATAAGGGATTCCATGATGTTTCTGCTTCTCTGTCTGACTTGACTCAGTATGACAATCTCTGGGTTCATCCATGTTGCTGCAGATGGCATTATTGCATTCTTTCTGATGACTGAATATGTATGTATGTACCAAATCTTCTAAGGGTAATGTCCATCTGTCCATGGACATGTAGGTTGCTTCCGTGTCTTGGCAATTGTAAACAGCGCTGCAGTGAACACTGGGGTGCATGCATCCTTTTGGACCGTGTTTTCCTCCAGATATATGCCTCCTGGTGGGATTGTTGGGTCATATGGTAGCTCTATAGTTCTATCTTTAGTTTTCTAAGGAACCTCCATATTGTTCTCCACAGTGGCTGTACCAATTCACATTCCCACCAATAGTGTAGGAGGGGTCCCTTCTCTCCAGCATTTACTATTTGCGGATTTTTTGATGATAGCAATTTTGACTGGTGTGAGGTGATATCTCATTGTAGCTTTAATTTGCATTTCTCTAATAATTAGATTGCTGAACATCTTTTCATGCAGGCACATACACTTTGAAACACATTTGTTTGGGGTCTAACATTTTCCAGCAGTGGTAAAGGTTCTCTCCTTGACCAAATACTGCACAGCCTCCCCTGAATGTTTCAACAAACCCTCCACCTTTGGACCGCCATGTTTGTCTCTGCATTGTCCAATTTTAACAAAAATCCTGCTAAGTTACTTTGGCCATAATTCCCCACCCTCCCGATCTGATTGCCTTCCTTGTCTAATCAGCTTTCTCATCCTCCACCTCCTCCTACGTGATGTCTGATCATCCTGGCTGCCTTCAGCAAGAATCCCGTTAGGTCAGGTTAGCCAGGATGCCTCCTTACCCTAATGGTTTCCTTTGTAATTTTCTTGTTGGGAAATAAATGTTTGTCTTTAAGGATTGTGACTTTCCTCAGGCAGTTTCACCGTTGGGGGGAGATTCCTGAAGACACAGGTGTTGGCAGGAGCTCTTAGATCGGAAGGGTCATGTAGGTGAGAGTGAAGGAGGGCTCGGCAGGGTGATGACTAAAGCAGATGATGGAGTTCTCATAAGGTCTACACTGGCTCCATCAGCAAATCCTACTTGCTCGACCTTCAGAGTTTTTCAACAGTCTTGCTACCTCCACCATGACTACCCGAAGTCATGTCTTCATTATTTCTGCTGTAGTCACTTCTTAACTGGGCTCCATGTTTTTGTCCTCAACCCTCTTTAGTCTGTTCGAAACAGTAGCACCTACAATTCCATTAAAACGTGCATAATTAGTCCATTTTTCAAAGTCCTCCAAGTGCAGCTCATCTTACATATTGTGACAGCCAAAATCCCTACAATGGTTTAAAAAGTCCTAGTGAGCTGATCTTATGACCTAGTTTTCTCTCTGACCTCAGTGACTGCCCCTCTCCTTGCTTCCTCCCATCTAATTACAAAGTCTTTCTTGCTGTTTCTTGGATACTCTGGGCACATCTCCTGCCCCAAACTTAGGGCTTTTGCACGTCTGATTTGTAGGCTGATAGTTATATCACAACGTGAACATTTTTCTAATTTCAAAAATTTTAAGACATCTATAATTTACCTTCAGAAAAGGAGAGAAACAAAAACTCTCCCATCACCTGTAAGCAGTAAACAAATGAAATATGGATATATGGAAAAATATGTGGAAACATGTTTTCCACTTCATCCCAACTCTTTTAAGTATATGTACATCTTCTGAAACAGCTCCAAAGTTTCTGTTTTAGGAAGTCAGGTTGTCAGGACATAAAAAAACGGTCGGTTGTTTTCTTAACCTATTATCCAATGATCTGAGCAGCAAAAAAATGACTGTGAGGCAGTATTCATTTATTGGCTTTTTAGTTTTAAAATTTAATTTGTTTATTTTTGGCTGCCCTGGGTCTTCCTGCTTTACTTGGGCTTTCTCTAGGTGCGTAGCGGGAGGGCTACCCTTTGCTGCGGTGTGCGGGCTTCTTATCATGGCAGCTTCTCTTGTCGTGGCTTCTGGGCTTTGGGTGCACGTAGTTGCGGTGTGCAGGCTTCTTATCGTGGCGGCTTCTCTTGTCGTGGCTTCCCGGCTCTGGGTGCGGGCTCTGGTACTTGTGGTGTGCGGGCTTAGTTGCTCCACGGTGCGTGGAATCTTCCCGGACCAGGGACTGAACCAATGTTTCCTGTACTGGCAGACAGATTCTGATCCACTGCACCACCATGGAAGTCCCATTGTTTTTTTAAATTCAGCAATTTTTATAAGTGTTTTCTATGGTCTGCTTGCTCTGCCAGGTGCTGGGGACAAAACCGTAAACACAGCGTAAAGAGAATCAGGAATGGGAAACAGTGTCCTGAGTGCTGGCTTGGAGCCCAGCACTGGGCGCTGAAGGAGACAGTGGATGGTGGTCAGTGCCAGGGCTTCAGAGGAAGGGCACAGTGAGGACCTTTCGTGAGGTGACGGAACTCCCCAGGTCAGTTCAGTTCAGTCACTCAGTCGTGTCCAACTCTTTGCCACCCCAAGAACCGAAGCATGCCAGGCCTCCCTGTCCATCACCAACTCCCGGAGTCCATCCAAACCCATGTCTATTGAGTCATTGATGCCATCCAACCATCTCAACCTCTGTTGTCCCCTTCTCCTTCTGCCCTCAACCTTTCCCAGCATCAGGGTCTTTTCAAAGGAGTCAGCTCTTCGCATCAGGTGACCAAAAGTATTGGAGCTTCAGCATCAGTCTTTCCAGTGAATATTCAGGACTGATCTCCTTTAGGATGGACTGGTTGGATCTCCTTGCAGTCCAAAGGGACTCTCTAGAGTCTTCTCCAACACCACAGTTCAAAAGCATCAATTTTTTGGTGCTCAGCTTTTTTTTATAGTCCAACTCTCACATCTATACATGACCACTGGAAAAATCATAGCCTTGATTAGACGGACCTCTGCTGACAAAGTAATGTCTCTGTTTTTTAATATGCTGTCTAGGTTGGTCATGACTTTCCTTCCAAGGAGTAAGCATCTTTTAATTTCATGGCTGCAATCATCATCTGCAGTGATTTTGGAGCCCAGAAAAATAAAATCAGTCACTGTTTCCCCATCTATTTGCCATGAAGTGATGGGACTGGATGCCATGATCTTTGTTTTCTGAATGTTGAGCTTTAAGCCAACTTTTTCACTCTCCTCTTTCACCTTCATCAAGAGGCTGTTTAGTTCTTCTTCACTTTCTGCCTTAACGGAGGTGTCATCTGCATATCAGAGGTTATTGATATTTCTTCTGGCAATCTTGATTCCAGCTTGTGCTTCCTCCAGCCCAGCATTTCATGATGTACTCTGCATATAAGTTAAATAAGCAGGGTGCCAATATACAGCCTTGACGTACTCCTTTTCCTATTTGGAACCAGTCTGTTGTTCCATGTCCAGTTCTAACTGTTGCTTCCTGACCGGCATATAGGTTTCTCAAGAGGCAGGTCAGGTGGTCTGGTATTCCCATCTCTTTCAGAGTTTTCCACAGTTTATTGTGATCCACACAGTCAAAGGCTTTGGCATAGTCAATAAAGCAGAAGTAGATGTTTTTCTGGAACTCTCTTGCTTTTTTGATGATCCAGTGGATGTTGGCAATTTGATCTCTGGTTCCTCTGCCTTTTCTAAAACCAGCTTGAACATCTGGAAGTTCATGGTTCACGTATTGCTGAAGCCTGGCTTGGAGAATTTTGAGCATTACTTTACTAGTGTGTGAGATGAGTGCAATTGTGCGGTAGTTTGAGCATTCTTTGGCACTGCCTTTCTTTGGGATTGAAATGAAAATTGACCTTTTCCAGTCCTGTGGCCACTGCCGAGTTTTCCAAATTTGCTGACATATTGAGTGCAGCACTTTCACAGCATCATCTTTCAGGATTTGAAATAACTCAACTGGATTTTCATCACGTCCACTAGCTTTGTTCATAGTGATGCTTCCTAAGGACCATTTGACTTCACATTCTAGGATGTCTGGCTCTAGGTAAGTGATCACACTATAGTGATTATCTGGGTCATGAAGATCTTTTTTGTACAGTTCTTCTGTGTATTCTTGCCACCTCTTCTTAATACCTTCTGCTTCTGTTAGGTCCCTACCATTTCTGTCCTTTATTGAGCCCATCTTTGCATGAAATGTTCCCTTGGCATCTCTAATTTTCTTGAAGAGATCTCTAGTCTTTCCCATTCTGTTGTTTTCCTTTATTTCTTTGCATTGATCGCTGAGGAAGGCTTTCTTATCTCTCCTTGCTATTCTTTGGAACTCTGCATTCAAATGGGTATATCTTTCCTTGCCTCCTGTGCTTTTCGCTTCCCTTCTTTTCACAGCTCTTTGTAAGGCCTCCTTAGACAGCCATTTTGCTTTTTTGCATTTCTTTTTCTTGGGGATGGTCTTGATTCCTGTCTCCTGTACAATGTCACAAACTTCTATCCATAGTTCATCAGGCACTCTGTCTATCAGATCTAGTCCCTTAAATCTATTTCTCACTTCCACTGTATAATCATAAGGGATTTGATTTAGGTCATACCTGAATGGTCTAGTGTTTTTCTCCACTTTCTTCAATTTCAGTCTAAATTTGTCAATAAGGAGTTCATAGTCTGAGCCACAGTCAGCTCCTGGTCTTGTTTTTGCTGACTGTATAGAGATTCTCCATCTTTGAGTGCAAAGAATATAATCAATCTGATTTCGGTGTCTACCATCTGGTGATGTCCATGTGTAGAGTCTTCTCTTGTGTTGTTGAAAGAGGATATTTGCTATGACCAATGTGTTCTCTTGGCAGAACTTGATTAGCCTTTGCCCTGCTTGATTTGGTACTCCAAGGCCAAATTTGCCTGATACTCCAGGTGCTCCTTGACTTCCTACTTTTGCATTCCAGTCCCCTATAATGAAAAAGACATCTTTTTGGGGTATTAGAAAAGGTCTTGTAGGTCTTCATAGAACCATTCAACTTCAGCTTCTTTAGCTTTACTGGTTGGGGCATAGGCTTGGATTACCGTGATATTGAATGGTTTGCCTTGGAAACGAACAGAGATCATTCTGTCATTTTTGAGATTGCATCCAAGTACTGCATTTTGGACACTTTTGTTGACTATGATGGCTACTCAATTTCTTCTAAGGGATTCCTGCCCACAGTAGTAGATATAACGGTCATTGAGTCAAATTCACCGATTCCAGTCCATCTTAGTTTGCTGATTCCTAGAATGTTGATGTTCACTCTTGTCATCTCCTGTTTGACCACTTCCAATTTGCCTTGATTCATTGACTTAACATTCCAGGTTCCTATGCAATATTGCTCTTTACAGCATCGGACTTTGCTTCTATCACCAGTCACATCCACAACTGGGTGTTGTTTTTGCTTTGGCTCCATCCCTTCATTCTTTCTGGAGTTATTTCTCCACTGATCTCCAGTAGCATATTGGGCACCTACTGACCTAGGGAGTTCTTCTTTCAGTATCCTATCATTTTGCCTTTTCATACTGTTCATGGGGTTCTCAAGGCAAGAATACCAAAGTGGTTTGCCATTCCCTTCTCCAGTGGACCACATTCTGTCAGACCTCCCCACCATGACCTGTCCATCTTGGGTGGCCCCACATGGCATGGCTTAGTTTCATTGAGTTAGACAAGGATGTGGTCCATGTGATCAGATTGGCTAGTTGTCTGTGATTGTAGTGTCCGTCTGTCTGCCCTCTGATGCCCCCTCTCAGCACCTACTGTCTTACTTGGGTTTCTCTTACCTTGGACATGGGGTATCTCTTCATGGCTGCTCCAGCAAAGTGCAGCCGCTGCTCCTTACCTCGGACGTGGGGTAGCTCCTCTCGGCCATGCTTCCTCTGTGGCTCAGACAGAACTCCTCAGTGACATCCATATTCAAGCTTTGCTAACTTCAGGGCACCTTCTTTCAACCACTAAAGTGTGGGCTTTGGAAAGGAAGACCTTCAGCAAATAGTTACTTAATTTATTCATAGTCTAAAGTCAGAGGAGGAACTTCTTTTGGATATATTTACTTCCTCAAGATGTGAAAACCTGATAGAATCCAAATGCACAAACTGCGTTATTTTTTAATGTGTCTCATCTCCCTTCCTGTGAACAGTGTAGGAATGCAGAGAGAATGTCTGGGTATATATTTTGCTTTTTTTTTAAATTGAAAAATTTGTTTAGATAAGTGTAGATTCCCATGTAGTTGTAAGAGATAGCAAGAGAGACCCCACTGTAACTCATTTTGCTGCAGTGACCATTTCACAATATTCATGTATATCCAGACATCAAGTTGTACATCTTAAATATATGCCATTTGCATTTGTCAATTGCAACTCAATAGAGCTGAAAAAACCCCATAGCTATCCAATGTGATAAAATTATCTGAGTGAATTGGATTCCATTTTCTTTATTTCTTCCAAGGCTGTAGGTGACATTCATTTCTCTAGCTATCTACTCAATTTCTCTACTTCTTTTGTAATATAAAATCCATTTTAAAATTATGATTGCATGCTGATCAGAACATTTGTAAGTCATATGTTTCTTAGTGGGGCTTTCCTGGTGGCTCAGAGGTAAAGAATCTGCCTGCCAATGAAGGAGATGCAGGTTCGATCCTTGGGTTGAGAAGATTGTCTGGAGACGGAAATGGAAACCCACTCCAGTATTCTTGCCTGGAGAATCCCATGAACAGAGGAGCCTGGCAGCCTATAGTCCATGGGGTCCTAAAGTGTAGGACATGACTTAGTGACTAAACAACAATAACAGCAAGAACAATGTATCTTAGTAGACTTTAAAAATTAATCAGAAATCCTTTAATAAATATAGATTGTTGATGCACAAAGACTTTCAAAGGTGGTGAAATGGAGTGAGCTATCAGTCTACGCCGTCAGAAGGCCCTAGTCTTCCGCTCAGTCTCCTCATGGCTGCCTTCATCTCCTGGTTCCTCAGGGTGTAGATCAGGGGGTTCAGCAGAGGGGAGATGACAGTGAAGGTCACGGAGACGGCCTTATCGGTGGGGAGGGCGGTGAAGGGCCGGGCGTAGACATAGATGCAGGGCACGAAGTGCAGGGTGACCACCGTGATGTGGGCGGTGCAGGTGGAGATGGCTTTCCCCCTGCCCTCCCCAGAGTGGGACCTTATTAGTAATAATATGACCATGTATGATACAAGGAGGAAGACAAACCACAGGGTGGTGAGCAGTCCGCTGTTGGAAATCATCAGGAGCTCAAGGACAGCAGTGTCCATGCAGGCGAGTGTGAGGACCTGGGGGACGTCGCAGTAGAAAGTGTCCAGCACATTGGGTCCACAGAAGGGGAGGGGGAGCAACGGGGAGATCTGCACGATGGAGTGGACGAAGCCCCCCGCCCAGGAGGCCACTATCAACCCAATGCACCGCCCCCGACTCATGACGGTCACGTAGTGCAGGGGCTTAGTGATGGCCACATAGCGGTCAAAGGCCATCAGCGACAAAGAAAATGCATCCACCCCTCCAATAAGGTGGAAGAAAAACATCTGGGTGAAGCAGCCATTGAAGGAGATGGCCTTTCTCTGGACCAGAAGGTCCGCCAGGACCTTGGGGGCTGTGATGGAGGAAAAGCAGATGTCGGCAACAGACAAATTCCGGAGCAAAAAGTACATGGGGGTGTGAAGGCGAGAGTCCCGGGTCACCGTGACCATGATGAGGAGGTTTCCCAGCAGAGTGGTGACGTACACCAAAAGGAGGAAGAGAAATAAGACCAGGCTCAGTTCTTGATTCTGGGTCAGGCCGAGGAAAATAAATTCTTTCACCCTGGTGCCGTTTCCCAGCTCCATGGACTCATCCTTTTTCTGTCTGTTTTGTTTGAAGCTACTTCATATGAAAGTGCTCAGCTATTTATTTTGTTTTCTTCTTAAACACTGTGAATGCAATTCAGAACTTTCCCCACGTGGCTGTAATGTTTACAATTGGTTGAGTTGTCCAAATTTTTAAGATTGCACTCAGTTTAGTGATCCATTCAAATCATCATATGTGAAGCCATTCAACAATTCATTTCCTGTAAACCTGTTTTTGGAAGGAATAAGCATTTGTGTTAAGTAGTAGTCTTTACTTCATGGGAAATAGATGGGGAAACAGTGGAAACAGTGTCAGACTTTCTTTTTTTGGGCTCCAAAATCACTGCAGATGGTGACTGCAGCCATGAAATTAAAAGACGCTTACTTCTTGGAAGGAAAGTTATGACCAACCTAGATAGAATATTAAAAAGCAGAGACATTACTTTGCCAACAAAGGTCTGTCTAGTCAAGGCTATGGTTTTTCCAGTGGTCATGTATGGATGTGAGAGTTGGACTGTGAAGAAAGCTGAGCACCGAAGAATTGATGCTTTTGAACTGTGGTGTTGGAGAAGACTCTCGAGAGTCCCTTGGACTGCAGGGAGATCCAACCAGTGCATTTTGAAGGAGATCAGCCCTGGGATTTCTTTGGAAGGAAAGATGCTAAAGCGGAAACTCCAGTATTTTGGCCACCTCATGTGAAGAGTTGACTCATTGGAAAAGACTCTGATGCTGGGAGGGATTGGGGGCAGGAGGAGAAGGTAACGGCAGAGGATGAGATGGCTGGATGGCATCACTGACTCGATGGACATGAGTCTCAGTGAACTCTGGGAGTTGGTAATGGACAGGGAGGCCTGGCGTGCTGCAATTCATGGGGTTGCAAAGAGTTGGACACGACTGAGCAACTGAACTGAACTGAACTGAGTGACCTTTACACAACCTAATTTATTTAATTAATTAATTTTATTTTTAAAATGTTATTATTTTTATTTCACACACATTTATTGATATCAGAAGCTGTCTAAAGTATTTTCCTGTATTCAAACCATATCCTTGTATTCAAAGATAAGTAAGACATGGCTCCAGCCATTGTGGACTTAACGAATCTACAAGTTTAATACTCATATTAGCAAAATATTCTGCTGACTTCTTGTTTAAAAAAGATGTCATCTGTTTCTCATTGGGCTTCCCTGGTAGCTCACCTGGTAAAGAGTCTGCCTGCAATGCAGGAGACACCAGTTCCATTCCTGGGTCAGGAAGATCCGCTGGAGAAGGGATAGGCTACCCACTCCAGTCTTCTTGGGCTTCCCTGGTGGCTCAGATGGTAAAGAATCCTCCTGCAATGCGGGAGACCTGGGTTTGATCCCTGGGTTGGGAAGATCCCCTGGAGAAGGGAAAGGCTACCCACTCCAGTATTCTGGCCTGGAGAATTCCATGGATGTTTAGCCCATGGGGTCACAAAGAGTCGGACATGACTGAGCCACTTTCACTTTATATTAGCAAGTTTCAATTTCATATTAGGAAATATTCTGCTGACTTCTTGCTTAAAAAAAGCTGTCGTCTGGTTCTCATTGCCATGTTGCTGTCCATGAGTCAGTTTCCTTGCTCTTGGCTGTTTCTGAGGGACTTCTTAAATCTGCTGCTGCTATTTTGGGTAGATAACTTGTCATTGCAATTATTTTGTACTAATGAGATAACTTACTTCATAATTCTTTAAAACATTTAAAATTTGCTCTTGGAAAACAGCTTGAAACTGTGCAAATCCAAATCTCAAATGGTATCGTAATTTTTTTATTTTGGTAAAAACAGGAATGTAGGAGCTCCCTTCTTAACAAGAGTTTCAAGTGCACAGCGCAGTACTGCCGGCCATGGCCGCGGTCGTGCGCAGCAAGCTCTAGAACATATTCATCTTGTACAACTGACGTGTTCTTGCTCTAATCTGGGGGAGACGGTAGAGACACTGGCCTAGTTCTGAGCGGTGGTCCAGACTGTATGAGGCATGCTCTCCTCTGCCTCTTTTCTTCTGTGGATGAAAGATAAAAGGGTGGAGTGTTCATATAGCAGGCAGGGATACTTGTATCATCAGCATTTTTCCATAAGCTGTTACTGCTAATTTTTAGGAAATTTTATAATTATCATTCGTTCCTCATTAGCTAGTGACCATCTGTTGCAATCTTCAAATGCATACAGATAAACTAACACAACCTTGTAAAGCAAGTATATTCCAGCTTAAAAATTATAGGTATACAAAACCCCAGTGTATATAGATACATCGCACCACGTTGTCAAAGTGTCTACAGGTTAACAAAATTGATGGTATGTGTAAATTGATGAACATATATAAATTCAGCATGATACAAAGTGAAATGTGTTATGAGGAGAGAAGTAGTAGATTTGGGTGGAATAAGAGATCTGATAGGAGATGTCATGGTTTTCGGTAGTAACAAAACTACTATTTTAAAGATCTTACTATATGTGAAGAGTTACCAAAAGTTTATTTATCATCATCTTTTAGTAAGTATTAATATTATTCTTGGTTCTTACATGGAATATGTTATGAATCTATGTCTGGTTAAAAGAAATAAAGAGATGGAAATAGGATGGAAAGAAATACTATCCATTTTTTTTACCTTGAACTTGGGCAAACTCCAGGAGATGATGAAGGACAGGGAGGCCTGGTGTGCTGCAGTCCATGGGGTTGCAAATACTGGGCGACTGAACAACAATAAGAAAATATATGTGTGTGTGTATACATAAAAGATGAATATATAACAATAATTTTGTATAACAAGAATGTATGATAAAGTATGTCTGAAGATAAGCCACTTGGTGGAAAGGGCTCTGAAAATCATGCTGAATGGACTATGGTCTCTCTGCATTCCTCTTAACACAACATCTCTCTTCCCACTGGTTACCACCCATCTTTGTCTCTGGCACTGAGGAGACCATCTTGGCTCTGAAATATTTAATTTAACTGAGAAATATGAAAGTCAAAGTATTTATACAAAATCAAGAAGGACACCTCAATTTCATTCTGCGTGACCTTAACTTTAGCTAGAAGTTGAATGTCTTTACCTAATTCCTTTGATCCTGAAACTCCAAGTGTGAATTGTATGCCATTAGGTAAGTGCAGAATAAGATACTGGTGACATTAATTCTTGAAAAATTTGTTTCTGATGGTAAAGCTCTTTGGAGGACTAAATATCTTAGTGTCTTTTCTGTCCTTTCAGGAGAGAAAGGGCAGATTCAAAGAATCACATCTTCAAGGCTCTTTTGTTGTGTCTAATGAACAAACCCATCAGCCTCTGATCTCATATAAGAACTGGAAAGGGAATATAATTGGACTAGGAAGGGAAAGTCAAATGCGTGATTGTGTTGTTGGTGATGAATTTTCAATGGGAGTTATTAAAATGTCACCAGGACATGCACATGTACACACACACATGCACACACACACACACATACGAATTTTAATTAGTGTCCAACTTATGCCTTAATCTACCACTCAATCAGACCTTTGTTAAAACATGCCAAGTTCTGTGCCCAAGAGACTGCAAGGGTTCCATTTCTAGGACTTACAAGGCTCAGAGGACCATATACAAGTGAGTTTTAATTAGATTGCCAAAGAGCTGGAAGAAGACAACTGGACAAATCCTGTTTTTACAATCCCAGTTTCTAATTACACACAGGATGATTATAGCCCTGTATTGTTTCAATTTACACTTGTACAGAAAGAATAGTTGAGTGAGGCATGGAGAATGCCACTGATTATGTGATGATGTCAAAAGGTGATGAGGGTTTATTCTGAAAACGAAAGATTCTTAACAGAGAACTGACAAGATTGGTCTTTGGGGATATCTCTTGCAGCAGTAGAAATATGACTGAAGAAGAGCAATAGAAAACTATGTATTCATTATCAGGAATATATAAATATTAATATTTGGACACATTAATTTCAGTTCAATTAAAAAAACCAAGCCTATAGAGTTGTAACATAGGGGAACTTTCATATTTGAATTTTTCCTGTTTTTAAGATTCATCCATGTTATTGCACGTACCGATTGTTTCTGTTTGTTGTTGAGTGGTATTAGATTATATATGTATATATACACCACAGTTTGATTATCTAATTATGTTAAATGATGTTTGAGTTGTATCCAGTTTTTGGCTCTTATGGGTAAATGTTGGCTATCAATATTTGTGCAAGTGTTTTTGTGTACCTAGTTTTTCATGTCTCTTGGGTAAGTACCTGGAGGTGTAAGGGCAGTTACACGGTAAGCACACGTTGACTCTTACTGGAAAGCGTGTTTATTGTATGTTCATTTGACCTTGCCACTAGCAGTGCTCCAGTGGGCCCAGGTTCTCCTCAACAATGTTTTTTTCTCTTTTTTTAATTTTGTGGTGTATAGTTCTTTAAAACGTTGCATTAGTTTTTGCTATAGAGTGAAATGGATTTGCTGTACAGGTACACATATCCCCTGCCTTTTGGACTTCCTGCGCATTCAGGTCACCACATGCATTCAGTAGACTTCCCTGTGCTACACAGGTCGTTCTCATTCATCTTCTCTTTTATGCATAGTGTCAATAGTGTGTACGTGTCAGTCTCAATATCCCAATTCCTCCTCCCCTTCCCTCCCTGATTTCCATACATTTGTGCTCAAAGTCTGTGTCTCTGTTTCTGCTTTGCAAGACAATGTTATTTTAACTGTTTGGAGGGGTATGTGTGTGGTGGTATCTCGTTACGGTGTTGATTTGCATTTCTGATGACTAGTGATGCTGAACATCTTTTCAAGTAATTACTGAGGATTCATATAATTCATTTTGTGGAGTGTTTTCATATTTACTGCTATTTAAATTGTTTTACTTTTTATTATTTCTTTTTTTTTAAATTTAATTTTATTTTTAAACTTTACATAATTGTATTAGTTTTGCCAAATATCAAAATGAATCTGCCACAGGTATACATGTGTGCCCCACCCTGAACCCTCCTCCCTCCTCCCTCCCCATACCATCCCTCTGGGTCATCCCAGTGCACTAGCCCCAAGCATCCAGTATCGTGCATCGAACCTGGACTGGCAACTCGTTTCATACATGATATTTTACATGTTTCCATGCCATTCTCCCAAATCTTCCCACCCTCTCCCTCTCCCACAGAGTCCATAAGACTGTTCTATACATCAGTGTCTCTTTTGCTGTCTCGTACACAGGGTTATTGTTACCAATCTTTCTAAATTCCATATATATGCGTTAGTATACTGTATTGGTGTTTTTCTTTCTGGCTTACTTCACTCTGTATAATAGGCTCCAGTGTCATCCATCTCATTAGAACTGATTCAAATCTATTCTTTTTAATGGCTGAGTAATACTCCATTGTGTATATGTACCACAGCTTTCTTATCCATTCATCTGCTGATGGACATCTAGGTTGCTTCCATGTCCTGGCTATTATAAACAGTGCTGCGATGAACATTGGATTTCTTTAGTACCTATTTTGAGTTTAGGGATTCTCTGCATTGAGAAAGATTCTGTCTTTGAGCAAACCCTATTCAGTCTGAGTTCTTTTCCAGTGATGCTTTGGTTTTTGAATTTTCATCTCTGCATTTTCTTAATATTAGGCAGGACTCTGCTAAGTCAGTTTAGCCAGACTCTTCCATCTTTCACATCTGATCACCTTTGCTATCTGAATGGGTTTCTCACTCTCTACCATCCACCCCCAAGTGACATCAAATCACCCAGGACTGCCTTCAGAGAGAATTCTCTTAGGTCAAGTTAGCCAGTGTTGTTCCTGATGTTGCTTTTTAGTAATCTTCCATCTACTGCCACTCCGCAGCTCCAACCCTGCTCCCTGGCTGTAATTTCCTGCTCTTCCACGCTGTATTCAGAGTTGAACCCAATTTCTCTCCCCTATTGTAAAATTTCATCACTATGGTCCTTATAGACTATCATGACACCCTCTTATTTAATAAAGGTTTTCTTAGTGTTCTATAACAAGTGCCATGAATAATTTTCTCTTTAACAATAAAGTTTGGATACAAGTCTTTTTTTAGAAATGCCTATTGGAAATAGTTTTGCCTACAACTCTCTTTTAATTTTCTTAATGATGTACTTGGAAAATTATAAATTTAAAATTTTGAAGTCAATATTTGTTAAGATCTTTATGTGTTTTCTAAAAAAATCCTTGCCTACCCCAAGATTGTAAACATTCTTGTCCAATGTTTTCTTTCGGAAGTTTAATAGTTTGAGCTTTTATGTTTGTCTTTAATAGATTTCAAGTTAATTTTTTGTATAGTTGTGAGGTAAGGATGAAGGTTAATTTTTTTCCTATGTGGACATTTGGTTTTTTTCACCACAGTTTGCTGAAAAATTTATTATTTACTCTCTTCCAGATTGATTTATCTTGGCACCTTTATTTAAATTCATTTGACTGTGTATATATCTACATATATACACATACATACATACATATGTGTGTGTATGTTTGTGTGCCCATTTATGGGCTCTCTATGTTTTTCCAATGATTTGTTTCTATCTTCATGCCCATTTTTTAAATGATATTGATGATTGAACTGTATAATAGTTTTTGAATTCAGGTAGAAGAAGTTCTCCAAATTTGTTTTCTTTACAAAACTGTTTTGGGTATTCAGATTCTTTGCATTTGCTTAAAACTATTATAATCAACTTAACAAAAAAGAAGTCCTGCTGGAATTTAGCAATTTGCAAGGCCTCAAATTGCATTGAAACTATTGATTAATTTGGGAGAGAATTGAAATCTTCACAATATTGAGTTTTCCAATCTGTGAATATGATATACATCTGCATTTTTAAAGACTTCTTTATTTTCTGTAGCAATTTTTTGGTTTAGTTTTCAGTGTACATTTGTGTTAATGAGGGATTTTGATCTAGTCTTTGAGATTCTTATAGTCTTTGGTTTTGCTATCAGAGTTAGGTTGTTCTTAGAAACTGAGTTGAGAAGTGGTCCCTCCTATTTTTTGAAGTAGTTCTGTAGTAATGTTACTATTTCTTCCTTAAATTTTTGTTAGAATTTACATATGAAGCTAACTAGGCTTAGAGTTTTCTTCGTAGGAAGGTTTTACAATTTAAAATTTCAATTTATTTGCAAACCAAAACCACAAGGAGATATCACTTCATTTGTTTATGTAAATAGTCAACATTTGGCATGTGGTCATTATATTCCCTTAATACCCTCTTAACGTTTGTGCAATCTGTAGTGAGCTGCCTTATTTCATTACTGATATTGATAATTTGTTTCTCTCCTTTTCTCTTGATTGTTATCTACACCTTTATCACTTTTGTTGATCTTCTCAAAGAATCCTATTTTAGTGTCATCTGATACTTGTCAGAATGGCTATCATGAAAAAGTCTACAAATATCAAATGTTGGTGAGGATGTGGCAAAAAGGAACCCTCCTAACCTTTTGGTGTCATTGATTTTCTCTATTGTGTAGTCATTTCCTACTTTATTGACTTTTAAAAATATTTATTTATTTTTAATTGATGATTGCTTTACAATATTAGTTTTATTTCTGTCATACATCAGCATGAATTAACCATAGGTGTACATATGTCCCCTCCCTCTTGTATCTCCCTCCCTCCTTCCGCCCATTTCCACCCCTCTAGATTATTACAGAGCCCCAATTTAAGTTCCTTGAGTCATACAACAAATTCCCATTGGCTATCTATTTACATTTGCTACTGCATATACATCCATGCTACGCTCTCCATTCACCTCACCCTCTCCCTCTTCTCCCCCACCCTTGTCCATAAGTCTGTTCTCTATGTCTGTGTCTCCATCGCTGCTCTGCAAACAGACTCACCAGTACCATTCTAGATTCCATATATATGCGTTAATACATGATATTTGTTTCTTTCTTTCTGACTTCACTATGTGAAGTAGGCTCTAGGTTCATCCACCTCATTAGAACCGACTCAAATGTGTTCCTTTTTATGGCTGAGTAGTATTCCATTGCACACATGTACCACAGCTTCTTTACCCATTCATCTGTCGATGGATGTCTAGGTTGCTTCCATGTCTTGGCTATTGTAAACAGTGCTGCAATGAACTTTGGGGTATATGTGTCTTTTTCAGTTTTGGTTTCTTCAGGGTATATGCCTAAAAGTGATATTGCTTGGTCCTATGGTGGTTTTATTTCTAGTTTTTTAAGGAATCTCCATACTGTCTTCCATAATCACTGTATCAATTTCCATTCCCACCAGCATTGTGGGAGGGTTCCCTTTTCTCCACACCCTTTCCAGCACTTGTTGTTTGTGGAGTTTTTGATGTTTTGTCTTTACATTTATTGTTTTAGTTCTTTAACTTGCTTTGATTTTTAATTTTATCATTTCCTTAAAAAAACTGAAATGTTGGAAGCTAGATTACTGATTTTAGAGTATCTTTCTTTTCTAGTGTAAGCAGTGAAATTATAAATGATTTCTTAGCTTTATTCATTCCACAAATTGGGATATGGTGATTTCATTATGATTTAGTTCAGAATACTATCTTGTGACTTTTTTCTTTGACATCTGCATTATTTAGAAGTATCTGGATGAATTTAGTCTTAAACATCATGCCGACCTTTTTACAGATGGGAATTAAGGAGTTGGTAAGCCATGGCATATAAAGGCATTAAAACTAACTGTCACATATTATTGATTGTGGTAGTTTTCCTAGTAAAACAAGTGTCTTGGATCACTAGGTGGTGACCATAGTTGACTGAGTCAATATTATAGCGACTGTGGAGGAAGAGGTGGCTCTTCTAACTACATTGGATAATTTACACTAAGGAAATGAAAAGCTTAGTTTTATGTTCCCAGCTCAAGATGAAGTACAAGTTCTAGAGACCTTCTTAGAAGTGTTGAACTTCTTATTTCTTGCTGACATAGGACTGATCTCACTGAGATCAGACCCATAATTTAATTATGTTAAGTGCATTCGTCACTCAGTCACCTCTGACTGCAGCCCCATGGGCTGTAGCTTACCAGGCTCCTCTGTCCCTGGAATGCTTCAGGCAAGAATACTGGAGTGGGTAGCCATTCCCTTCTCTAGGGGATCTTTTTGTCCAGGGATTGAACCTGGGTCTCCTGCATTTCAGGCAGATTCTTTACTGCCTTAGCCACTAGGGAAGCACAATTTAATAATACAGATTGCTAAATTACATATGTAGTTGAATTCAGAGTCTCTCTGTGTCTCTCATGGGAAAAAATAGGGAATTTATTGGAATGGATATAGGAGGTAGCACTTAATAAATTGCTTCTGTTCACCATTACATGTTTTTTTTTTTTTTACATTAACTTTTTATTTATTAAAAAAAATCTTTCTTTTCCTCATATATTTATGAGTTTGGTCATGAATTGGTATAGAATACTGTCAAATGCTTCTACATTTAGTGAGATAACTTTTTTTTCTTTAATCTGAATGTGGAGAAATACATTCACAGAGTATTCTGGTGATTTGTTAGAGTGATAGAGACATTAGACAATTGTATTTCATTTATGGCTTCTGCTATAACTGGGTTATAAAAACACTCCTGTTATACAACTATGCATCTCTTTTTACCCTTATTTTTTACTTATTTTCCTGAAACTCAGAAAACACTATGGTGTGGTGGGGAACTTTCATTAATCTTCAAACATCAAAGTTGAATGGTAGCTTGAAATAGAAATTAAATTGTTACACAAAAATTAAAGAATGCTATGTTTTTTTTTGGTATGCCTAAATTATAGGATGATATTGGTATCAGATTCAGAAAATAATCTCAGTTTCAACAGGAAGAACTCTTGGTAGCTGTGAAAAAATATTAAGTAAACAAATAAAAATATGACTCCAGAATTACATAAAATAACAGTTTCCATTTATTCAAAGTTTTAGCATAAATATGCACAAGGTAGCTTCACATGTTTTTGTCTTTTATACAGTCTCACTGACTATTGTGTAAGAGACAATGTTCAGGTGGTCCTAAGATGGCAGAGGAATAGGATGGGGAGACCACTTTCTCCCCCAGAAATTCATTGAAAGATTATTTGAACGCTGAGCAAATTCCACAAAACAACTTCTGAACGCTGGCAGAGGACACCAGGTACCCAGAAAGACAGCCCAATCTCTTTGAAAGGAGGTAGGACAAAATATCGGAGAAAGCAATGGCACCCCACTCCAGTACTCTTGCCTGGAAAATCCCATGGATGGAGGAGCCTGGTAGGCTGCAGTCCATGGGGTTGCTGAGGGTCGGACATGACTGAGTGACTTCCCTTTCACTTTTCACTTTCATGCATTGGAGAAGGAAATGGCAACCCACTCCAGTGTTCTTGCCTGGAGAATCCTGGGGATGGGGGAGCCTGGTGGGCTGCCATCTATGGGGTCTCACAGAGTCAGACACGACTGAAGCGACTTAGCAGCAGCAGCAGGACAAAATTTAAAAGATAGAAAGAGAGACAAAAGAGTTAGGGATGGAGACCTGTCCCAGGGAGGGAGTTGTGAAGGAGGAGAAGTTTCCAAACACCAGGAAAGCCTCTCACTTGAGGATCTGTTGGGGAGTTTTGGAATCTTGGAGGGCAACATAACCAGGAGGGGGAAGAAAAAAACCCACAGATTACGTGCCTAGCCGCAACTCCCAGTGGAGAGGTAGCCTGGACGCGAGTCCGCCAGCAGCAAGTGGGGTTGAACAGGGAGGCACGGGCTGCGTACTTAGGGTGGGTGCTGGGCCTGAATGCCCTGAGGACAATCTGAGGGAGCAAACGTGAGATAGCCAGAGAGAGAGAGAGAGAGGAAAAAAAAGAGTCAGAGAGAGAACTTTCCCACAAGAGCCTGGCCTGCTCACAGGATAAGGACTGAGCAAACACCAGAGGAGAGCTAGCTAGCTGTGGACCAGCCCCTCCCCCCAATCCCCCGGCCAGAGGCAGAGAGGCAGGCGGGCAGCAGCCAGAGCTGGAAGGCGAGGGGCAATCTCTGCCCCAGAGATGGCATCCTCCACCAAACTGTGAGCAGGCTTTCAGTTACTAACCATGTCTTCCTAGGATCTTGGACAGTTTACATCCGCCAGGAGGGTCACAGTCAGAAATCAGCCTCCCAGAGGAGACACACAGCACACTTGAGATGACGCTTTTGCCGGCGCACCCAGGAAACCGGGCGGCTGGGATGGGGGAGGTGATAAGACCCACCACCAAACTGGGAGAGTGCGCTCGCCAAGCACCTGGTTGCCTGAGCTGCTCAAACCTGGGAGGGGCACAAAATGCAGGCCCAACAGAGTCTGTGCCTTTGTGGAGTTCCCGAGAACCTGAACCTGAGCGGCTTAGACCCGGGAAGTGCGCACAGCCCAGGTCCCATTTTAGATAGTCCCCCTGCAAAGCAACCTGGAGCCTGAGTAGTGTAGACCAGGAAAGCACACACGCCGTAAGTGGGGGCAAACCTGGTGTGGCCCAGACGCTGTGAGCACTCCCCACACATGCCAGTGATCTTTGTTTGCAGTGTTCCTCCCTCCCCACAGCACAAACGAACAAGTTAGCCTAAATAAGGGACCACCTTCACCCCCTTGTGTCAGGGCGGAAATTAGACACTGAAGAGACTTGGAAACAGAGGAAGCCAAAATAAATGAAGAAGAGGGAACTGACCTGGAAGTGACAGGTGCAACAGATTAAAACCCTGCAGTTAGCACTGACTACATTGGAAGGGGCCTATAGACCTTGAGAAGAAGTATAAGCTGGAACAAGGAACTATCTGAAACTGAACTGACCCTACACTGCCCTGAACAACTCCAGAGAAATTCTTCGATATACTTTACTATTATCATTTTTTAATTAAAAAATTTTTATTTTAAGTTATTACTCCTTTAATTTTCATTTTTATAACTTACTATTACCTTGCAAAAAAAGACCCTATTTTCAAAGCAAATTTCATACATGTATTTTAAAATAATTTTTGTGATTTTGTTTTGTTTTTTAATATTGTATTTTTGAGAGTTAGAGTTGGGCATGACTGAGCAACTGAACTGAACTGAACTGAACCTCTACTCTAGATTTTTAATCTTTGCTTTTTGATTTTTGTTATCAGTTTTGTACCTTTAAGAATCCAATATTCAGTATCCATTTTTAGGAGTGTGATTACTGGCTTGATTGCTCTCTCCCCCTAGGTCACCTCTATCCCCTCCCTCCCTCTTCTCTTCTGTACCCAACTCGGAATCTTTTTGGGTGTTCCGGGCTGTGGAGAACACTTAGGGAACTGATTACTGGCTAGATCTGTCTCTCTTCCTTTGACTCCCCCTCTTCTCCTCCTGGTCACCTCTATCTCCTTCCTCCCTCTTCTCTTCTCTGTGTAACTCTGTGAACGTCTGTGAGTGTTCCAGACCATGGAGAGCACATAGGGAATTGATTACTGGCCAGATTGCTCTCTCTCCTCTTGATTCCCCCTCTTCTCCTCCTGGTTATGTCTATTTCCCTCCTCTCTCTTCTCTTCTCCATGTAACTCTGTGAACCTCTCTGGGTGCCCCTCACTGTGGAGAATCTTTTCACCATTAACCTAGATGTTTTATCATTGATGCTGTATGGATGGAGAAGTCTTGAGACTACTGTAAGAATAAGACTGCAAGCCAGAGGCAGGAGGCTTAAATCCCAAACTTGAGAACTCCAGAAATCTCCTGACTCCAGTGAACATCAATTGATAAGAGCTCATCCAAAAGCCTCCATACCTACACTGAAACCAAGCTTCACCCAAGAGCCAACAAGTTTCAGAGCAAGACATACCAAGCTAATTCTCCAACAGTACAGGAATATAACACTAAGCATTAAAATACAGGTGGCCAAAAGTCACTCCAAATCCATAGACACTTCAAAACTCACTATTGGACACTTCATTGCATTCCAGAGAAAAGAAATCCAGTTCCACCCACCAAAACACTGACACAAGCTTCCCTAACCAGGAAACCTTGACAAGCCACTCTTTCAACCCCACCCACAAGGGGGAACTTCCACAATAAAGAACCACAAACTACCAGCATACAGAAAGGCCACCCGAAACACAAAAATATAAACAAGATGAAAAAGCAGAGAAATATTCATCAGGTAAAGGCCCACCAAACCAAACAAAAGAGGAGAAGATAGGGAGTCTACCTGAAAAAGAATTCAGAATAATGATGGTAAAAATGACCCAAAATCTTGAAAACAAAATGGAGTTACAGATACATAGTCTGGAGACAAGGATTGAGAAGATGCAAGAAAAGTTTAGCAAGGACCTAGAAGAAATAAAAAAGAGTCAATCAATAATGAATATTGCATTAACTGAGGTCAAAAGCACTCTGGATGGAACCAACAGTAGAATAACTGAAGGAGAAGATAGGATTAGTGGGGTGGAAGAGAGAATGGTGGAAATAAATGAAGCAGAGAGGAAAAAAGAAATAAAAGAAATGAGGACAACCTCAGAGACGTCTGGGACAATGTTAAATACCCCAACATTCGAATCATAGGAGTCTCAGAAGAAGAAGACAAAAAGAAAGGCCATGAGAAAATACTTGAGGAGATAATAGTTGAAAATTTCCCTAAAATGTGGAAGGAAATAGCCATCTAAGTCCAAGAAACCCAGAGAGTCCCAAACAGGATAAACTCAAGGCGAAACATGCCAAGACATTATTAATCAAATTAACAAAGATCAAACACAAAGAACAAATATTAAAATCAGCAAGGGAAAAACAACAAAGAACACACAAGGGGATTCCCATAAGGATGACAGCTGATCTTTCAATGGAAACTCTTCAGGCCAGAAGGGAATGGCAAGACATACTTAGTGATGAAAGAAAATAACCTACAGCCCAGATTACTGTACCCAGCAAGGATCTCATTCAAATATGAAGGAGAAATCAAAAGGTTTACAGACAAGCAAAAGCTAAGAGAATTCAGCACCACAAAACCAGCTCTCCATGAAATGCTAAAGGATCTTTCTAGACAGGAAACACAGAAAGGGTGTATAAACTCAAACCCAAAACAATAAAGTAAATGGCAATGTGATCATACTTATCAATAACTACCTTAAATGTAAATGGGTTGAATGCCCCAACCAAAAGACAAAGACTGGCTGAATGGATGCAAAAACAAGACCCCTACATATGTTGTCTACAAGAACCCACCTCAAAACAGGGGACACATACAGACTGAAAGTGAAGGGCTGGAAAAAGATATTCCATGCAAATAGAGACCAAAAGAAAGCAGGAATAGCAATATTCATATCAGATAAAATAGACTTTAAAACAAAGGCTGTGAAAAGAGACAAAGATGGAAACTACATAATGATCAAAGGATCAATCCAAGAAGAAGATATAACAATTATAAATATATATGCACCCAACATAGGAGTACCACAATATGTAAGACAAATGCTAACAAGTATGAAAGGAGAAATTAACAATAATGCAATAATAGTGGGAGACTTTAATACCCCACTCACACCTATGGATAGATCAACTAAACAGAAAATTAACAAAGAAACACAAACTTTAAATGATACAATAGACCAATTAGACCTAATTGATATCTATAGGACATTTCACCCCAAAACAATGAATTTCACCTTTTTTCTCAAGTGCACATGGAACCTTCTCCAGGATAGATCATATCCTGGGCCATAAATCTAGCCTTGGAAAATTCAAAAAAATTGAAATCATTCCAAGCATCTTTTTCTGACCACAATGCAGTAAGATTAGATTTCAATTATAGGAGAAAAACTATTAAAAATTCCAACATATGGAGGATGAATAACACACTACTGAATAACCAACAAATCACAGAAGAAATAAAAAAAATTAAAATATGCATAGAAATGAATGAAAATGAAAACACAACAACCCAAATCCTATGGGACACTGTAAAAGCAGTGCTAAGGGGAAAGTTCATAGAAATACAGGCTTACCTCAAGAAACAAGAAAAAAGTCCAATAAATAACCTAACTATACACCTAAAGCAACTAGAAAAGGAAGAAATGAAGAACCCCAGGGTTAGTAGAAGGAAAGAAATCTTAAAAATTAGGGCAGAAATAAATGCAAAAGAAATAAGAGACCATAGCAAAAATCAACAAAGCCAAAAGCTGGTTCTTTGAGAAGATAAATAAAATTGACAAACCATTAGCCAGACTCATCAAGAAACACAGGGAGAAAAATCAAATCAACAAAATTAGAAATGAAAGTGGAGAGATCATAACAGACAACACAGAAATACAAAGGATCGTAAGAGACTACTATCAGCAATTATATGCCAATAAAATGGACAATGTGGAAGAAATGGACAAATTCTTAGAAATGTATAACTTTCCAAAACTGAACCAGGAAGACGTAGAAAATCTTAACAGACCCATCACAAGCACGGAAATTGAAACTATGATCAGAAATCTTCCAACAAACAAAAGCCCAGGACCAGACGTCTTCACAGCTGAATTCTACCAAAAATTTAGAGAAGAGCTAACACCTATCCTACTCAAACTCTTCCAGAAAATTGCAGAGGAAGGTAAACTTCCAAACTCATTCTATGAGGCCACCATTACCCTAATACCAAAACCTGACAAAGATGCCACAAAAAAAGAAAACTACAGGCCAATATCACTGATAAACATAGATGCAAAAATCCTTAATAAAATTCTAGCAAACAGAGTCCAACAACATATTAAAAAGATCATACACCATGACCAAGTGGGCTTTATCCCAGGGATGCAAGGATTCTTCAATATCTGCAAATCAATCAATATAATACACCATATTAACAAATTGAAAAATAAAAACCATATAATTATCTCAATAGATGCAGAGAAAGCCTTTGACAAAATTCAGCATCCATTTATGATAAAAACCCTCCAGAAAGCAGGAATAGAAGGAACATACCTCAACATAATAAAAGCTATATATGACAAACCCACAGCATACATTATCCTCAATGGTGAAAAATTGAAAGCATTTGCCCTAAAGTCAGGAACAAGACAAGGTGCCCACTCTCACCACTACTATATCAGAGCAGAAAAAGAAATAAAAGGAATCCAGATTGGAAAAGAAGAAGTAAAACTCTCACTGTTTGCAGATGACATGATCCTCTACATAGAAAACCCTAAAGACTCCACCAGAAAATTACTAGAGCTAATCATTGAAGATAATTGCAGGATATAGAATCAACACACAGAAATCCCTTGCATTCCTATACACTAACAATGAGAAAACAGAAAGAAATTAAGGAAACAATTCCATTCACCATTGCAATGAAAATTATAAAATACTTAGGAATAAATCTACCTAAAGAAACAAAAGACCTATATATAGAAAACTATAAGACACTGGTGAAAGAAATCAAAGAGGACACAAATAGATGGAGAAATATACCATGTTCATGGATCGGAAGAATCAATATAGTGAAAATGAGTATACTACCCAAAGCAATCTATAGATTCAATGCAATCCCTATCAAGCTACCAATGGTATTTTTCAGAGAACTAGAACAAATAATTTCAGAATTTGTATGGAACTACAAAAAACCTCGAACAGCCAAAGCAATCTTGAGAAAGAAGAATGGAACTGGAGGAATCAACCTGCCTGACTTCAGGCTCTACTACAAAGCCACAGTCATCAAGACAATATGGTACTGGCACCAAGACAGAAATATAAATCAATGGTACAAATAGAAAGCCCAGAGATAAATCCATGCACCTATGGACACCTTATCTTTGACAAAGGAGGCAAGAATATACAATATACAAGAAAAGACAATCTCTTTAACAAGTGATGCTGGGAAAACTGGTCAACCACTTGCAAAAGAATTAAACTAGATAACTTTCTAACATTGTACACAAAAATAAACTCAAACTGGATTAAAGATCTAAATGTAAGACCAGAAACTATAAAATTCCTAGAGGAAAACATAGGCTAGACACTTTCTGACATAAATCACAGCAGGATCCTCTATGACCCACCTTCCAGAGTAGTGGAAATAAAAACAAAAATAAACAAATGGTACCTAATTAAACTTAAAAGCATTTGCACAATGAAGGAAACTATAAGCAAGGTGAAAAGACAGCCTTCAGAATGGGAGAAAATAATAGCAAATGAAGCAACAGACAAAGAATTAATCTCAAAAATATACAAGCAACTCCTGTAGCTCAATTCCAGAAAAATAACCCACCCAATCAAAAAATGGGCCGAAGAACTAAACAGACATTTCTCAAAAGAAGACATACAGATGGCTAACAAACACATGAAAAGATGCTCAACATCCCTCATTATCAGAGAAATGCAAATCAAAACCACAATGAGGTACCATCTAATGCCACTCAGAATGGATGCTAGCAAAAAGTCTACTGTTGGTAAGCATAGTGCAAAATAGCCATAAAAGGAGAAAGTCCTTGGGAAAATGGCGAAGGGCCAGAAGTACGCGGCTTTGCACTACGGACAGAAAGACATCTCCTGCCTTTGGTTATGCTCGGCGCCAAGAGTTAATAAATAGGGATGTTACTTGTGAGAGTGGGTTGTGGGAGAAGCCCATGAGTCATTTAGAGCATGCTGTCCTTGAAATGTTTCTACTGATGTGTTAACTCCGTATGCGCTCTGCTGGCCGCATACTTTAAGCTCTTTGTTCCTGCTTCTATAAAAAAAGCTTGACTGCAGAAATAAACTTGTCAGTCCTTGCAAGAGACTGTCCAAGTGTCCTTCTTTCAGGTTCGTTGCTTCCAAGTCCTGGGGAGAAAAACCCCAACAAGTGGCGCCAGGAACAGGGACTTAAGAGAAAGTTTGAACAAAGAGACGAGCCCCTGCAGAAAGAGGTAAGCAGGATGGACAACATAGCAGTAAAATTCCTTTCATTTCTATAATGCATTATTTTTTGAAACAAAACGGTGTTAATGTTTCAAGAGATCAGTTGAATGACTGCTATCATATACTAGTGGAACATAATCCATGGTTCCCGGAGGAAGGGACGCTTGATCTTGATGTATGGAAAAGAGTTAAGAATAATATTTTGCGAGCATATCGGCAAGGGTTACATGGTCACTCATACGGGCTATCAGAGAACAAATTGAAGGGCATAACGTTGATTTGGAAGTAAAAACTATTTGATCTTTACATGAATATGAGCTTAAGGAACAAGATATGCAAGGTGCTTTGAAATATAAGAATGTTATGCTCAATCAGACACAATCCTTAGAAAAACAACTTAGAGACATATATATATATATACAGGATATGTCAAAACTGAAGCCACTTGGAATGGGAGTCATTTCATTCAATGGACAGCCCAAATCTGAGGTTTTTCCTTCTGCTCCGCCTGTAACAGCAATTGCTAACTTTGCTCATACTAATCATTTCACTCCTCCTCGGGAGATGCCTGCTTGCACTTTTGCTTTCCCAATGCAATTTAATCAACCTACCCAAGACCAAAATACTTGGGCTAATCTACATTTTGGCATGTTGTCTAGCTTTAAGAAAGCATGTACTCTGTATGGACCTACTTCTCCTTACTGTATAGAATTTCTCAGAGGATGGGCTGACCATTGGATGCCATATGATTTTTTTCAAGTAGCAAAGATGGTTTTAAATCCTCAACAATTACTGCAATGGCAAATGTGGGTTAGTGATGAGGCCCGACAGCTGATGATTGACCAGCAATCTCATGGTAACCCTGCCAATTTAACCTATGATATACTGACTGGAAGAAGAGCCATGGCCGATATGATTGCGCAATTAGTTAATATCACCCCTCAGATGTTGCACTTCATTAAAGAAACTGCCTGCAGGGCATAAGCAAAGGTTGACAGCACTAACTCTGATGGTTCACTTGTTAAGATTATTCAAGGACATGAGGAGGAATACTCTCAATTTATAGGAAAATTAAAGGATGCAATTGAAAAATCTATTAAGGATGTGACTTTACAAAATATTATTTTAAAACAACTTGCTTTTGAAAATGCTAATGAAGCATGTCGATCCGTGCTCAGACCTATTCGAGAGACTGGCTCTCTTATGGAATATTTGAAAGCATATAGGGACATCAGGTCTATGTCCCATAGAGCAAAATTGGCAGCATTGCAAACCTTTAATGTACAAAAGGCTGATAATACCAAATGTTTTAACTGTGGGAAGCCCAGCCATATGAAAAAACAATGTCGCCTGCCAACACAGGCCAGAAAAATAATACTACTTCTAATAGGAAGAGACTCCCAGGAGTATGTCCAAGATGTAAAAGGGGGTTTCATTGGCTGAATGAATGTCATTCTAAATTTGATAAGGATAGAAACACTTTGAACCCCAGTGCACAGCAAAAACAACAGGGAAACTGATAAAGGGGCCGTCCTCTAGCCCCGCTACAAAAGGAGGACCTAGCGTTATGACGCTACAAGCAGCTACATCCAAGAGTGCTTGCACTGATATACCTAGTCCTTATGATAGGGAACTAATAGAATTATACAACCCCCACAAAATGCCCACTGGATATTATGGCCCGATTCCACCCGGGACGATGGGACTGATTTTGGGTCATAGTAGCTGCACAATGAGAGGTTTAATGGTTTTGACCGGTGTTGTGGACGAAGATTATGAAGGGGAAATACATGTTATGGTAAATGTTGTGAAAACGGGAAATGCATACTTACAAAAAGGGGAACATTTTGCACAATTATTACTTTTGCCATATGTTAAACCAATGAAGGCATCTGATAAAGTTCGACAGGGAGGCTTTGGCAGCACCAGCCTTACTGCTGCACTATCCACCTTATTAAAGGAAAATCAGAAACCCATGCTTACTTTATGCATATGGGGAAAGAATTTCACAGGCATGTTAGATACTGGAGCTGACGTTTCAATCATTAGAGCTGCAGAGTGGCCCCTCGATTGGGGTAAGATCATGGCTCCTTCTAGACTATTAGGAATGGATGAAACTGATGCCACACAAACTTTTGTCAATGCATCCTATTTACAAGTGTTTGGTCCTGATCAAATTGTAGCTTATCTTAAACCATATATTACTAATATCCCTATCAATTTATGGGGACGGGATTTTCTTGAACAAACAAAAGCCACAATTTCTTTAAATGAACCTTTTTAGTGGGGGCCATTGAGTTAACACCGCTGCCCCTCGATTGGGAATCTGATACCCCAATATGGACACCTCAATGGCCCCTAACTAAAGAAAAATTGGCAGCTCTTACGCAATTAGTTAATGAACAATTACAAAAAGCCCATATAGAACCTTGATTTTCCCCGTGGAATTCCCCTGTTTTTGTAATAAAAAAGAAGTCAGGAAAATGGCGAATGTTCATAGATTTAAGAAATGTTAATAATACCATGTCACCTATGGGGCCCTTACAACCCGGATTGCTCTCCCCTTCTATGGTACCTAAAGGATGGTCTGTAGTTATTATTGACTTACAAGACTGCTTTTTTTACTATACCTTTGCACCCTAAAGATAGAAAACGTTTTGCCTTTTCAGTTCCTTCTATGAATCACATGGCGTCCTGTTAAAAGATTCCAATGGAAGGTGCTACCTCAGGGAATGATGAACTCCCCTACCATTTGCCAATATCTCATATCTGTTTTATTACAACCCATTAGAGACAAGTATCCTACTGCATTTATAATTCATTATATGGATGATATACTTCTCTCTATGGAATCTGAACTCTGTTTACAACAGTTATATAATGAAGTCACTATTACTCTTCAAAATCATGGCCTGCTTGTTGCGCCAGATAAAATTCAATGGCAAGCACCCTTTAATTATTTAGGGCATGTTATGGAAGAATCTAAAATCAAACCTCAAAAACTCAAATTTCTGTGCAATCTCTACGCACGCTGAATGATTTTCAAAAATTGCTAGGAGATATTAATTGGCTGAGGCCATCTGTTGGCACCCCCACCTGGGCCTTACAAAATCTATTTAAAATTTTAGAGGGATTCCCCAGAGCCTAATAGCCCTAGGCAACTAACAAAAGAGGCCAAAGCAGAACTGGCCTTAGTGGAGAAACGCATCCAACAATCTTTTTCAACTCGGCTAGATTATGATCAACCAGTTTCTTTATATATATTCCCTACTGAACATTCGCCCACTGCAATTATAGCTCAACATAGCCCAATAGAATGGGTATATTTACACACTAAAGAGTCTAAAAAAATTGTATCATATAATGAGAAAATAGGGCACTTAATTGTGTCAGGAAGAAGCCATGTACAAACTTTGACTGGATTTGATCCATATGCAATACACATTCCCTTGACAAAACGGGAATTGCAAATTGCCTTACAGTATAACCTGACCATGCAAATGGCATTAAGTGATTTTCAGACTGTTATCTCATTTCATCTGTCGAAAGGAAAATTATGGGACTTTCTACAATGTACTAAATTAATTGTAACTAATATCATTGCATCCCAGCCTATTATCAATACACCCACCTATTTCATTGATGGCAACAAGAAAGGCATAACAGGGATTGTCAGCCCTGATATCAAAGGGAAATTACCCACTACCTATTCTTCAATACAAAGAGTTGAATTGTATGCTTTATATGCTCTTTTGTCTCTTCAACCATTATCCTTCAACGAATATACTGATTCCAAATGCCTTGCTTCCCTTTTTCCCAATTTTGTTACCACCTTTTTATACAACCTAGATGAAGAATTATATACTCTCTTTTCACAGACTCAAGCTTTAATTCGCTCATGTACGGAACCTTCCTTTATTGCACATATACATGCTCATTCAGGTTTACCTGGCCCTCTAGTTGCAGGAAATGATGCTGTTGACAGGCTCATAGCTCTCATTTTTACATCTGCCAGTGACGAACATGCTAATCTTCATACCAATGCTAACAGATTGCGCTCTAAATACCATATTCCTCTCATGGAAACACGACATATTATTAAAACCTGTGATGTCTGCGCCCCTCTGCACTTACGAACTACGATTTCAGGAGTTAATCCCCAGGGGCAACCACCTAATTCCCTTTAGCAATCTGATTTCACGCACTGCTCCTTAAGAAAGTTTTCTTTGCTTTTTGTCTCACTTGATATATTTTCAGGCTTTGTCTGGGCAGTACCTGTCTCTTCAGAATTCAACAAACACACCATTTCTGCACTCTTACTCACCTTATCCATTATGGGGATTCCTTCTGTCTTGAAAACAGACAATGGACCTGCATTCACCTCACATTCATTTCATTCATTTTTATCAAAATGGAACATAACACACATTACAGGAATACCCTATAATCCTCAGGGTCAAGCCATTATTGAAAGAGCCCACCGCACCCTCAAACTCATTTATTAAAACAGAAAGGGGGAATATGGAAGAGGAGATGCACTTCTTATCCCATGAACCCTCAATTACTATTATCTTTAACTAAACTTAACAAAAAATAATTCTGACACTCGTGCAGATAGACATTTTACAGAAGACAAAAACAGCAAATTAGAAATCAATACACCAATATGGTATAAGCAATTTAATCAGTGGCTGCCAGGAATCTTACGATTTCTAGGCAAGGGTTATGGTCTTGTCATTGCAGATGGAGAGGAAATCTGGGTTCCCCTTCGCCATGTCCGCTACCGAGAAGGACCCCAAGACCAGACTCCCTCGGGAAGTGATGAAGTTGAGGCGAAGGGTCTCATTAATGACCCTGGAGGAGCCAATGAGGAAATGCCATCATCTGAATCCTTACCTGACATGGGCTGAAGTGAAAAAACATGACTCGTCCGGCTGAGCAGACACTGAAGAGTATGAGGAACATCATAACTGCTCCTGGTTTAATAGATCAAGCATTGGAGGCTTTCATAAATCTAAGACAAGTTTCTGGACTGATAAGGACATATTGCTGAATTGGTATAATGGGGGCTTATCACCCCCACGACCCAGGATCATCATCCCCATTGTGGGGCCGGAGCAATGGCACATTTGGAAAATTCCAGCAGCCTTAGAGCACTTTGCTAGTGTTTATGGGACTGTGGGTGTGTTTCGTCCTTCTAATTATACCTTCCTATACAATAGTACTGGCTATATTCAATCGTGTGTTCACCTTCCGTACTTGTTTATTGTAGGGCATTTTGATATTGACTTTTCAGCCAAGATTGTCAATTGTACTGCATGTGCATTGTATACCTGCCTTAATCACACCATTTCATATCACAATGCTAGCATTGCACTAGTTAAACAAAGATCTGAGTTATGGCTTCCTGTAAACTTAACTGAGCCTTGGACTGATTCTGTATTTCTTTCTGTATTGTTGAAACCTAGGCTTAGGCGATCTAAGCGCATCCTTGGGTGGATTATTGCAGGCATCATAAGCCTTATCTCCATTGTGACTGAAGGAAATTTGTCTGGTATGGCTTTACATAATTCTATACAAAATCATGATTTTATCACTGCTTGGCACAAAGACTCTCATGATCTGTGGACTCGACAAGCTCAAATAGATCAGCAATTACAAACACGAATTAATGAGTTACAAACTGTGATTATCCACTTAGGAGATCAAATGCAGCAACTGACTTTCTGAACACATATACGCTGTCACTGGAATTTTACTTCTTTTTGTCTGACTAACATGCCCTATAACAGCACTGAATATCCTTGGAATAAGGTTAAGGCGCATTTGCAGGATCTCACAAGTAACTCAAGTTGAGACATCAATTTGTTGAAACAACAAGTTGCTAATTTTCAAGTTAGGGTACCTAGGGAATTTTATAGTACTCAATTCTATGATACTTTAACCAAAACCCTATCGTCTCTAGACCCTAGAGCTTGGCTTTCAGGAAGCAATATTTTCATATATATATTAATCACTCTGCTCTTTTTGTCCTTGATTATAGCATACAGAAGTCTCTACTCAAGACTCCGTGCCTCCCACAATGGAGTCCAACTAGCCGCCCGCAGTGCTTGATTTAAAAACAAAAGGAGTATATGTTGGGAAGCGTAGTGCAAAATAGGCGTAAAAGGAGAAAGTCCTTGGGAAAATGGCGAAGGGCCAGAAGGACGCGGCTTTGCACTACGGACAGAAAGACATCTCCTGCCTTTGGTTATGCTCGGCGCCAAGAGTTAATAATAAATAGGGATGTTACTTGTGAGAGCGGGTTGTGGGAGAAGCCCATGAATCATTTAGAACACGCTGTCCTTGAAATGTTTCTACTGATTATGTGTTAACTCCGTATGCGCTCTGCTGGCCACATACTTTAAGCTCTTTGTTCCTGCTTCTATAAAAAAGCTTGATTGCAGAAATAAACTTGTCAGTCCTTGCAAGAGACTGTCCAAGTGTCCTTCTTTCAGGTTCGTTGCTTCCAAGTCCCAGGGAGAAAAACCCCAAACAGTCTACAAACAATAAATACTGGAGAGGGTGCAGAGAAAAGGGAACCCTCTTACACTGTTGGTGGGAATGCAAACTAGTACAGCCACTATGGAGAATGGTGTGGAGATTCCTTAAAAAACTGGAAATAGAACTGCAACAATGCATCGTAAAACCTTCAGAAGGAAAGGAGAATGTTTTTGTGGACCATATGTTTTGTGTGTGGCAGTTTAAGTTATTAGTTTTTAAAATCAGTACTTTTTAATGAAAACAACTTGACCAAAAATCTGTCACAGAATTTGAGACCCATTAAAAAAAGTTTAATGAGAGAGAAAAAAAAAAAGAACTGCCATATGACCCAGCAATCCCACTGCTGGGCATACACACCAAGGAAACCAGAATTGAAAGAGACTTGTGTACCCCAATGTCCATTGCAGCACTGTTCACAATAGCCAGGACATGGAAGCAACCCAAATGTCCGACAGCAGATGAATGGATAAGAAAGCTGTGGTACATATACACAATGGAGTAGTATTCAGCTTAAGAAGAATGCATTTGAGTCAGTTCTAATGAGGTGGATGAAGCTGGAGCCTATTATACAGAGTGAAGTAAGTAAGAAAGAAAAACACCAATACAGTATACTAATGCATATATGTGGAATTTAGAAAGATAATAACGATGACCTATATGCGAGACAGCAAAAGAGACACAGATGTAAAGAACAGACTTTTGGACTCAGTGGGAGAAGGCGAGGGTGGGATAATTTGAGAAAATAGCATTGAATCATGTACATTATCATATGTGAAATAGATCACCAGTCCAGGCTGATGCATGAGACAGGGTGCTCAGGGCTGGTGCACTGGGATGACCCTGAGGGATGGGATGGGGAGGGAGGTGAGGGGGGGTTCAGGATGGGGAACACATGTACACCCATGGTGGATTCATGTCAATGTATGAATTGTCAATTGTATGAAACCGCTACAATATTGTAATTAGTCTTCAATTAAAATAAATAAATTAAAAAAAGACAGTGTTCAATCAGAATTCTCGCATTAATTCAATAAGTTTTTGTTGAAGTGGTAGTATGTTTTTGTTGCTGTGCAAGGAAGTAAAGTATAACCTCTCTCCATGAGAAGTTCACAGCAGAGAGAGAGAGAATGAGAGAGTGAGAGCTTACTTTCCTTTTCTGTAAAATGAGCAGAAATGTAAAAGTAATGTCTGAATAGACCTTGATTAATCATCTTTAAAAGTTGCACTGCAAATCCATATACATTTGCTAGCAGTTTTCCTTTTGTTTCTTCTTTGATGCATGAAATCTGTTTAAATTATTATTATTTATATCAACTAATGCTGATAGGAAGTTTGATACACACACATATAATATAAATCTAATGAGGCATATCTAATGATGCTGGGAAAGAATGAGGGTGGGATGAGAAGGGGATGACAGAGGATGAGATGGTTGGATGGCATCACTGACTCGATGGACAGGAGTTTGAATAAACTCTGGAAGTTGGTGATGGACAGGGAGGCCTGGCGTGCTGCAGCGCATGGGCTCACAAAGAGTTGGACATGACTGAGTGACTTAACTGAACTGAACTGAATGTTGCATATATTGTTCAAGAAAACAAAACATATTTAGCAGTCATTTAATAAATATATTTAATTTAACATTTTTTTTAGCTTTAAAAGAAATCTGATTTAATTAATTGATTGGTTCTCGGCTGCACTGGGCTTTCATGCTGTGTACAGGCTTTCTCTAGCTGCTTCTAGTGGAGGTGGCTCCAGCTGCGGTGAACAGGCTTCTCCTTGTGGTGGCGTCTCTTTCTGGGGGCAGAGGCTCTAGGCACGCACGCTTCAGTAGGCGTGCTCCAAGGCCTTAGCTGCTCTGAGGCGTGTGGAAATCTTCCTGAACCAGAGGTGGAACCCATGTCCGCTGCTTTGGCAGGTAGACCCTTAACCACTGGACCACATGGGAAGTCAAATATTTAATTTTATAAGCAACATTTTCAAAATTTGAAGCCATGGGTATAAATATTACAAAATGAAATGTAGGTAGTGTATAGAAGAGCGTCAGTGATCTAGCCCATCAAGATGTCTGAGTACTTTTCTGACCAGAAGCTTGAGCTATCAGTAACCTATTGACTTAAATAGGAAAAGAAAGGATTACTTAGTAAAGGCACTGGGTTCTTGGACAATGTATTTGAGTATATGAATAAGAATCTATGAGGAAAATAATAGAAGGGCTCTTTGGTACTGAGGAGTTGGGAGATTTTCTATTCCTTGTCAGAAGGCCCGAGTCTTCCCCTCAGTCTCCGCATGGCTGCCTTCATCTCCTGGTTCCTCAGGGTGTAGATCAGGGGGTTCAGCAGAGGGGAGATGACAGTGAAGGTCACGGAGACGGCCTTATCAGTGGGGAGGGCGGTGAAGGGCCGGGCGTAGACGTAGATGCAGGGCACGAAGTGCAGGGTGACCACCGTGATGTGGGAGGTGCAGGTGGAGATGGCTTTCCCCCTGCCCTCCCCAGAGTGGGACCTTATTAGTAATAATATGACCATGTACGATACAAGGAGGAAGACGAACCACAGGGTGGTGAGCAGTCCGCTGTTGGAAATCATCAGGAGCTCAAGGATAGCAGTGTCCGTGCAGGCGAGTGTGAGGACCTGGGGGACGTCGCAGTAGAAAGTGTCCAGGACGTTGGGTCCACAGAAGGGGAGGGGGAGCAACAGGGAGATCTGCACGATGGAGTGGACGAAGCCCCCCGCCCAGGAGGCCACTATCAACCCAATGCACCGCCCCCGACTCATGACGGTCACGTAGTGCAGGGGCTTAGTGATGGCCACGTAGCGGTCAAAGGCCATCAGCGACAAAGAAGCTACATCCACCCCTCCAATAAGATGGAAGAAAAACATCTGGGTGAAGCAGCCATTGAAGGAGATGGCCTTTCTCTGGACCAGAAGGTCCGCCAGGACCTTGGGGGCTGTGATGGAGGAAAAGCAGATGTCGGCAACAGATAAATTCCGGAGCAAAAAGTACATGGGGGTGTGAAGGCGAGAGTCCCGGGTCACCGTGACCATGATGAGGAGGTTTCCCAGCAGAGTGGTGACGTACACCAAAAGGAGGAAGAGAAATAAGACCAGGCTCAGTTCTTGATTCTGGGTCAGGCCGAGGAAAATAAATTCTTTCACCCTGGTGCCGTTTCCCAGCTCCATGGACTCATCCTCTTTTCCTCTGTTCTATTAGACGCTATTTCCCATAAAAGTGCTCAGCTACTAATTTTGTTTTCCTCTTACACACTATCAATGTAATTCAGGTGTTCTTCATCTGGCTGCAGTGTTTGCAATGTGTTGAATTATTGAATTGTCCAGGTTTTTAATATTATCATCAGTATGGTGGTGCAACGAAATCATCACCTGAAAAATCATTCAATAATTCTTTTCCTATAAAACTATTTTGGAAAGAATAAAAGTTTGTGTTGAGTTAGTGACATTTATATATACAGCCTATTTTATTTGTTTTTAAAATATTATTATTTGTAATTTCTCACAAGTTTATTGATGTCAGGAGTTGTCTGAAGCATTTCTTATATTCAAACCATACCTGTGTATCTGAAGATAAGTAAGACATGGCCCCAGCCTTTGTGGAATTGTAGTCTACAAGTTTAATATTTTTATTAGCAATATTCTGTTGATTTGCTGAAAAAAGATATCATCTGTTTCTGATTACAGTGTTGTTGTGCATGAGCCAGTTTCCTTTGCCTTGGATGTTTTATGCTGAATTTCTTAAAATCGCACCCCATAATTTTGTGGTGGTAACTTGTCATTGTGATTACTTTATACTATGGGATAATTTGTTTAATAATTCTGTAAAAATATTTAAAATTTGGTATCAGAAAACATTGAAATAGTGTGTAAATCCAAATCTGAAATGATATCATAATTTTTAAAATTTTCATAAAAATTCAAGCATAAGAACTACCCTCTTAAGAAAAATTTCAAGTGCACAATACAGTGTTATTAACTGTGACCATGGTCTTGTACAGCAAAGCTCTAGAACATATTCATCTTGTATAACCAATGTGAGCTTTGTTTGAGTCTGGGCCATTAAAAATAATGGCCCACTTGTGAGAGGTGGTCCAGACTATATCAGGCATGCTATCCTCTGCCTCTTTCCTTCTGTGGATCAAAGATTAAGAGTGGAAGGATCACAGCAGGGAGAGACACCAGTATCATTAGATTAATGCCCAGTTTTTATTTACAAAAGACTGTTGCTCCTAGGAAGGAAAACTATGACAAACTAAGACAATGTGTGTAACAGCAGAGACATCGAAGTCCATATAGTCAAAGCTCTGGTTATTCCAGTAGTCATGTATGATGTGAAAGTTGACTGCAAAGAAGGCTGAGTGTCGAAGAATTGATGCTTTCAAATTGTGGTGCTGGAGAAGACTCTTGAGAGTCCCTTGGACTGCAAGGAGATCAAATCAGTCAATCCTAAAGGAAATCAACTGTGAATATTCATTTGAAGGACTGATGCTGAAGCTGAAGCTCTAATACTTTGGCCACCTGATGCAAAGAGCCGACTCACTGGAAAAGACCCTGATGGTGGGAAAGATTGAAGGCAAAGGAGAAGGTGGCAGCAGAGGATGAGATGGTTAGAGAACATGGTTGACTTAACGGACAGGAATTTGAGCAAACTCCGCGAGATAGTGGAGAACATAGGCGCCTGGTGTGCTGCAGTCCATGGGGTTGCAAAGTGTCAGTCACGACTGAGCCACTGAATAACAAAATTAACCATTCTTAAGAGATCTTATAATTATTATTTGTTCCTTCTTATACTCAGCAAGTGACCATTTATTGCAATCTTCAAATGCATATAGATAAATTGAACCATTTCATCAGGCTTACAGCCTAATGAAATAAATGAGTTGTATAAATTGATGAATGTAACACATGATGAAATGTGAAATGTGTTATGAAAAGAGAAGAAGCAAAATTGGGTGGAATAGGACATGTGATAAGTGATGTCTTAATTTCCAGCAGAAATAAAAGCTACTTTTTTAAAGGCCAAAATAGTTTTTAATGGTTTTTAAAATTTCTTTTAAAAGAACCTTTACAGTTTTAATCAGTGACTGCAACTCATGGTGAGGGAAGACCTCCTGGTTCTTCAATTAAGGTAAAATTTATATAGAACATAATGCTCAGATTTTAATGAGTTTTGACAAGAATATAGGTCCAGATAGTCATTACAGTCAAAATAGTAAATATTTTCATTGCACAAGAGTGTTTCCTGGTGCACTGTTTCAGCCACCCCCCTGATTTTACCCAAGAGGTAATCCCTGCTCTCATTTCTATTGCCATAAAAAAACTACTATTTTTTGAGCTTACTATAAGTGAAGAAATATTAAAAGTATTTAATTTTACACTGATCACTTAGTAAGTATTAATGTTATTCTTAGTTCTCATATGGAGTATATTATGAGTTTATATCTGGTTGAAGGGAAGGTAGAGATGGAAATAGGATGGGAAGAAACAAACAAACAAAAAATATCTTTTTAAAAGCCCTTTAATCATACTTAGTCTAATTTTGTATAACAGAAGTGTTTGATAAAATCTGTCTGAAGATAAACTGTAGGTAGAAAGGAGTTCTGAAGATCACAAAGAATGGACCCCATTTCCCCACTCCGCTTAGCACAACATCCCTCTTCCCAATGGTTAAGACCCGCCTTTGTCATCTCTGTCACTGAGAAGACCGTGTTGGTACTGAAATATTTAATATAACTGAGAAACATTAAAGTCAAACTATTTTTACAAAACCAATAGCAACATCTCAGTTTCACTATGCATGACCTTAATCGTAGCTAGAAGTTGAATGTCTTTACCTAATTCCTTTGATCCTGAAACTCCAAGTGTGAATTGTATGCCATTGGGTCGAATGCAGATCAAAACATGGTGATATTATTTTTTGAAAATTTTGTTTCTGAAGGCAAAGCTCTTTGGAAACTAAACATCTTTCTCCACTTTCAGGAGAGAAAGGGCAGTTTCAAAGACTCACATCTGAAAGAAAAAAGAATCACATCTTCAAGATCCTTTCACTGTGTCTTACCCATAAGTCCCTCAGCCTATATCCTCATATAAGAATGGAAAAGGGACTATTACTGGACAAGAAAGGGGAAGTCAAGTGCCTGATTGTGGTGTTGGTGATGAATTTTCAATGGGATTTATTAAAAAGTCACCAAGAAACACATAATACAGTAGATGAAACCCAGGGCTTTATCCACAATCCATGCCAGCTGCTGTTCCCAAGAGACTTAAAGGTGCAATTTTGCTGGGGTGCAAGGCTCAGAGGACACCATAGACAAGCGAGTTTTAATTATATTGCCAAAAAACTAGGAAAAGTGAACTGGATCGCAAATCCTTGGCTAGTAGTCCAGTTTCTGAGTCTACTCAGAATGGTTATAGTCTCATGAGTCTCCTCAGGGAGACAAACATGACTTAGATAGTGTTTTGGGGAACACACAATTTTCTTTTTTTCCAAAATTACTCACGTGGAATCTCTCATTTCCATACAGCAAGATAAGTACCTTAGTAAAGCTGTCCGTCACAATCATAGTAATTTAGGATTAATTCAATGTATTAAATGGTTTCATCTCATATAGAACATACTTTGTTTACAGAATGCTGATGGGTTTGGATTTACCTGCTTTTTTATTTTGTTTTAGTATATTAACTACATATGATATATGTACATTTAGTATATTAATCTACAAAGATAAAAACTGCCAGATACAAGTTGTGTGTTTGAGATGGGTATTTTTCCCCACATTTTTTGAGATATAAAGAATTGATATCTTCAAACTGTGGTGCTGGAGAAGACTCTTGAGAGTCCCTTGGACAGCAAGGAGGTCAAACCGGTTAATCCTAGAGGAAATGAACCGTGAATATTCGTTGGAAGGACTGATGCTGAAGCTGAAGCTCTAATACTTTGGCCACCTGATGCAAAGAGCTGACTCACTGGAAAAGACCCTGATGGTGGGAAAGATTGAAGGCAAAGGAGAAGATGCTAGCAGAGGATACTGTGGACACCTTATGCGAAGAGCTGACTCATTGGAAAAGACACTGATGCTGGGAAAGGTTGAAAGCAGGAGGAGAATGGAACAACAGAGGATGGGATAGTTGGATAGCATCACAGACTCAATGGACATGAACTTGAGGAAACTCCAGGAGATCGTGAAGGACAGGGAAGCATGGTATGCTGCAGTCCATGGGGCTGCAAAGAGTCGGACACGACTGAGCAACTGAACAAAACAACAACAAACAGACACATGAGTTGTGTAAGTTTAGGGCACATACAAGGTGTTGATTGACACATTATACACTGCAAAATGCTTCAGTTCAGATCAGTCGCTCAGTCGTGTCCGACTCTTCGCGACCCCATGAATCGCAGCACGCCAGGCCTCCCTGTCCATCACCAACTCCCGGAGTTCACTCAGATTCACATCCATCGAGTCAGTGATGCCATCCAGCCATCTCATCCTCTGTCGTCCCCTTCTCCTCCTGGCCCCAATCCCTCCCAGCATCAGAGTCTTTTCCAATGAGTCAACTCTTCGCATGAGGTGGCCAAAGTATTGGAGCTTCAGCTTTAGCATCAGTCCTTCCAACGAACACCCAGGACTGATCTCCTTTAGGATGGACTGGTTGGATCTCCTTGCAGTCCAAGGGACTCTCAAGAGTCTTCTCCAACACCACAGTTCAAAAGCATCAATTTTTCGGCGCTCAGCCTTCTTCACAGTTCAACTCTCATATCCATACATGACCACAGGAAAAACCAAAGCCTTGACTAGATGGACCTTTGTTGGCAAAGTAATGTCTCTGCTTTTGAATATGCTATCTAGGTTGGTCATAACTTTCCTTCCAAGGAGTAAGCGTCTTTGAATTTCATGGCTGCAGTCACTATCTGCAGTGATTTTGGAGCCCCAAAAAATAAAGTCTGTCACTATTTCCACTGTTTCCGCATCTATTTCCCATGAAGTGATGGGACCAGATGCCATGATCTTCATTTTCTGGATGTTGAGCTTTAAGCCAACTTTTTCATTCTCCACTTTCACTTTCATCAAGAGGCTTTTGACTTCCTCTTCACTTTCTGTCATAAGGGTGGTGCCATCTGCATATCTGAGGTTATTGATATTTCTCCCGGCAATCTTGATTCCAGCCTCTTTTTCTTCCAGTCCAGCGTTTCTCATGATGTACTCTGCATATAAGTTAAATAAGCAGGGTTATAATATACAGCCTTGACGTACTCCTTTTCCTATTTGGAACCAGTCTGTTGTTCCATGGCCAATTCTAACTGTTGCTTCCTGACCTGCATACAAATTTCTCAAGAGGCAGGTCAAGTGGTCTGGTATTCCCATCTCTTTCAGAATTTTCCACAGTTTACTGTGATCCACACAGTCAAAGGCTTTGGTATAGTCAATAAAGCAGAAATAGATGTCTTTCTGGAACTCTCTTGCTTTTTCCATGATCCAGAAGATGTTGGCAATCTGATCTCTGGTTCCTCTGCCTTTTCTAAAACCAGCTTGAACATCTGGAAGTTCACGGTTCACGTATTGCTGAAGCCTGGCTTGGAGAATTTTGAGCATTACTTTACTAGCATGTGAGATGAGTGCAATTGTGCGGTAGTTTGAGCATTCTTTGGCATTGCCTTTCTTTGGGATTGGAATGAAAACTGGCCTTTTCCAGTCCTGTGGCCACTACTGAGTTTTCCAAATTTGTTGGCATATTGAGTGCAGCACTTTCACAGCATCATCTTTCAGGATTTGATTTAACTCAACTGGAATTCCATCACTTCCACTAGCTTTGTTTGTAGTGATGCTTTCTAAGGCCCACTTGACTTCACATTCCAGGATGTCTGGCTCTAGATGAGTGATCACACCATCGTGATTATCTGGGTCGTGAAGATCTTTTTTGTACAGTTTTTCTATGTATTCTTGCCACCTCTTCTTAATATTTTCTGCTTCTGTTAGGTCCATACCATTTCTGTCCTTTATCAAGCCCATCTTTGCATGAAATGTTCCTTTGGTATCTCTGATTTTGTTGCAGAGATCTCTAGTCTTTCCCATTCTGTTGTTTTCCTCTATTTCTTTGCATTGATCACTGAGGAAGTCTTTCTTATCTCTTCTTGCTATTCTTTGGAACTCTGCATTCAAATGCTTATATCTTTCCTTTTCTCCTTTGCTTTTCACTTCTCTTCTTTTCACAGCTATTTGTAAGGCCTCCCCAGACAGCCATTTTGCTTTTTTGCATTTCTTTTCCATGGGGATTGTCTTGATCCCTGTCTCCTGTACAATGTCATGAAACTCATTCCATAGTTCATCAGGCACTCTATCTATCAGATCTAGGCCCTTAAATCTATTTCTCACTTCCACTGTATAATCATAAGGGATTTGATTTAGGTCATACCTGAATGGTCTAGTGGTTTTCCCTACTTTCTTCAATTTCAGTCTGAATTTGGCAATAAGGAGTTCATGGTCTGAGCCACAGTCAGCTCCTGGTCTTGTTTTGGTTGACTGTATAGAGCTTCTCCATCTTTGGCTGCAAAGAATATAATCAATCTGATTTCGGTGTTGACCATCTGGTGATGTCCATGTGTAGAGTCTTCTCTTGTATTGTTGGAAGAGGGTGTTTGCTATGACCAGTGCATTTTCTTGGCAAAACTCTATTAGTCTTTGCCCTGCTTCATTCCATATTCCAAGGCCAAATTTGCCTGTTACTCCAGGTGTTTCTTGACTTCCTACTTTTGCATTCCAGTCCCCCATAATGAAAAGGACATCTTTTTTGGGTGTTTTAAAAGGTCTTGTAGGTCTTCGTAGAACCGTTCAACTTCAGCTTTTTCAGCGTTACCGGTTGGGGTATAGACTTGGACTACTATGATATTGAATGGTTTGCCTTGGAAATGAACAGAGATTATTCTGTCGTTTTTGAGATTGCATCCAAGTACTGCATTTTGGACTCTTTTGTTGGCCATAATGGCTACTCCATTTCTTCTGAGGGATTCCTGCCTGCAGTAGTAGATATAATGGTCATCTGAGTTAAATTCACCCATTCCAGTCCATTTTAGTTTGCTGATTCCTAGAATGTCTACATTCACTCTTGCCATCTCTTGTTTGACCACTTCCAATTTGCCTTGATTCATGGACCTGACATTCCAGGTCCCTATGGAATATTGCAAAATGGTTATCTTAGTAGTATTAACTAAAAACTCCATCATCTCACCTATATACCAATTCTTTACTGAGGTGAGATCATTTAAGCTGTGAGCTTTCTTGGTGGCTCAGTGGTAAAGAATCTGTCTGCCAGTGCAAGAGTTGCAGGTTCAATATCTGGGTCTGGAAGATCCGCTGGAGAAGGAAATGGCAACCCACTCCAGTACTCCTGCCTAGAGAAACACATGGACGGAGGAGTCTGACAGGCTACAGTCCATGGGGTCACAAAAGAGTCAGACATGACTTAATGACTCAACAACAACAAAACAACAACAGTTGTGATGTACTCCTTTAGAAACTTTGAAGCAAATGATACAATATTGTGAATAGAATCACCTCACTGGGTATTAGATCTCTCAAACTTTATTATATTTTAACAGGAAATTTATGCTCATTGGGGCTTGCTTGGTGGCTCAGATGGTAAAGAATCTGTCTGCAATGCAGGAGACCTGGGTTCAAACCCCAATTTGGGAAGATCCCATGGAGAAGGGAATGGTTATCCACTCCAGTATTCTTGTCTGGAGAATTCCATGGATGGCGGAGCCTGGCAGGCTGCAGTCCATGGGTCCCAAAGAGTCAGACATGACTGAGGGACTAACACTACGCTTTATGCATATTGGCCAACATCTCCTCATTTCTTTCACCCTCCCCACACCTGGAAACCAGCTCTGTTTAAATTTAGGTTTTTAGATTCCGCATATAAATGAGATCACACAGTCTTTGTCTTTCTCTGGCTGATGTATTTCATTAGGACTTATTTTACAAGGTCCATCCATATTATTGTAAATGGCAGGATTTCCTTTTTTTTTTTTAAATGGCTGATTATATATGTATTTACCCACACTTTTATCTGTTCATCTGTTGATGAACACTTAGATTATTTCCATATCATGGATGTTATGAAGAATGCTACCATGACCATGGGATTTCTGATACCTCTTCTAAATCCTGATTTCTTTTCCTTTGGACATGTAGCCAGAGGTAGAATTGCTAGGTCTTTTGTAATTCTACCTTTCAATTTCCTGAAGAATGTTTGTACCACTTTCCATAGTGGCTGAGTCGGTTTGTATTTCCACCGACAGGGCACAAAGATCTCTTCTTCAGTAGTTTCAGGTAGTTATTCAGTTTTATAGCCTTCATGTCTGAGAGTTCTTTTTCATTCTTTTTACAAATCTACTTTTTTCTTTTGTTATCTTTTTAGTGTCTTGTTTACATTCAGTTCAGTTCAGTTCAGTCTCTCAGTCATGTCCGACTCTTTGCAACCCCATGAATCACAGCATGCCAGGCCTCCCTGTTCATCACCAACTCCCGGAGTTCACTCAAACTCATTGAGTGAGTGACGCTATCCAGCCATCTCATCCTCTGTCATCCCCTTCTCCTCCTGCCCCCAATCCCTCCCAGCATCAGAGTCTTTTCCAATGAGTCAACTCTTCACATGAGGTGGCCAAAGTACTGGAGTTTTAGCTTTTGCATCATTCCTTCCAAAGAAATCCCAGGGCCACATTCTTTAAAAAATTATCACTTATTTTTTGACTGTATTGGGTCTCCGTTTTGGTGCACAGCTCCAGTGTGCAAGCTCTCTAGTTGTGGTGCACCAGTCTAAATGCACGTGGTTAGGTCCCATTAGCTTATTTTTGTTTTTCTTTTCACTACTCTTAGAGGTAGGATCAAAAAGATCTTGCTATGATTTATGTCAGAGTGTTCTGCTTATGTTTCCTATTGGAGTTTTATAGCAGCTAGTCTTGCATTTATGTCTTTAACTCACTTTGAAATTATTTTTGTGTATAATGTGAGAGAATATTCTCATTTCAAGGTACATGAAAACATGCTTGACATCATTACTATTAGGGAAATGCAAATCAAAAGTACAATGTGGTACCACCTCACACTGGTTAGACTGGCCATCATCAAAAAGCCCTAGAAACAGTAAATGCTGGAGAGGGTGTAGAGAAAAGGGATATGGAGAACAGTATGGAGATCCTTAAAAAACTAAAAATAGAGCTACCATATGGTTCAGTAACCCCACTCCTGGCATATATTCAGAGAAAATCATAGCTGGAAAGGATAGGTGCACCCCAGTGACCATTGCAGTGCTCTTTACAAGAGTGGGGGTGTGGAAACAACCTGAGTGTTCATCGGCAGAAGAATGGATGAAGAAGACGTGCATGTATGCAGCAGGGTGTTCCTCAGCCATAGAACAGAATGAAATAACGCCATCTGCAGCGACATGGATGGACCTGGAGATTGTGACACTGAGAAAGTCAGAGAAAGACAAATATTGCTTATGAGTTCAGTTCAGTTCACTTAGTCATGTCTGACTCTTTGTGATCCCATGGATTGCAACACGCCAGGCCTCCCTGTCCATCACCAACTCCCGGAGTTCACTCAGACTCACGTCCATTGAGTAGGTGATGCCATCCAACCATCTCATCCTGTGTTGTCCCTTTCTCCTCCCACCTTCAATCTTTTCCACCATCAGGGTCTTTTCCAATGAGTCAGTTCTCATCAGGTGGCCAAAGAGTTGGAGTTTCAGCTTCAGCATCAGTCCTTCCAATGAATATTCAGGACTGATTAGCTTTAGGATGGACTGGTTGGATCTCCTTGCAGTCCAAGGGACTCTCGAGAGTCTTCTCCAATATCACAGTTCAAAAGCATCAGTTCTTCTGCACTCAGCTTTCTTTATAGTCCAACTCTCACACCCATACATGACTACTGGAAAAACCATAGCCTTGACTAGATGGACCTTTGTTAGCAAAGTAATGTCTCTGCTTTTGAATATGCTGTCTAGGTTGGTCATAGCTTTCCTTCCAAGGAGCAAGCGTCTTTTAATTTCATTGCTGCAATCACCATCTGTAATGATTTTGGAGCCCAGAAAAATAAAGTCTGACACTGTTTCCACTGTTTCCCCATCTATTGCTTACATGTTAAATCAAAAGAAATGGTACAAATCAATGTATTTACAAAATAGAAGTTAAGTCACAGATGTAGAAAGCAAATTTGTGGGGAGGGAAAAATTGGAAGACTGGACTTGACATATGCTATATATAGAATAGATATGTATATACAGAATAGATATATTCTATCTATAGAATAGATAACTAATATGTATATAGAATAGGTAACTAATAAAAACCCCACTGAAAAGCACAGGAGACTATTCAATATGCTGTAATGACCTGTATAGGAATAGAATCTACACAAGAGTGCATACATGTATATGTGTAACTGGTCACTTTGCTGTACAGCAGATACTAACAGAGCATTGTAAATCAACTATATTTCATAAAAATATTAGAAAGAAACAAAATGCACAGTGGTAAGGGGAATGATGAAGAAGTATACACAGGGAAAAATAAAAGTATTTGTTGAGTTGGTATGGCTTTTTCTTTTTTCAACCAGTCGAACTAGTTTACGCCTGAGAAAGTGACGTGAACAGCAGGGCAGGCAGCTGCGGATGCTGCCATGGCTATCGTTACATATGGGGACTTTACAAAATCAAACAGTATAAGACCCAGGTCACATGCAAGTCTGACAAAATCATGAGAAGTGAAAAGCAATGGAAATCCTTAAAAACTGAGACTCTTTACATATACCGAATGATTGTGGTGGGCTCTGCTGGTGTATTTTACAGATGAACTGACTAAAAAGAAGGCCCAAAGTGGCTGACAAAACAGAAATGATAGAGAAGATTTACAGTGTTTGGTACTTTTGGTGCTTAGTCACTAAGTCATGTCCTACCCTTTAGGGACCCCATGGACTGTAGCTCACTAGGCTCCTCTGTCCATGAGATTTCCCAGGCAATAATAGTGGAGCGGGTGGCCATTGCCTTCTCCAGGGGATCTTCCCGGCCCAGGGATTAGGAAACAGTTATAGGGTAACTGTTGTTGAGCTGGGCCCAGCTGCTGGGTCCCTGCTCTGTTGAGACAAGGGTCCCTGTGGCCTTCTCCCTGCCTGGACCTTGCAGTGCTATCCTTCACCATTTCTCGGAACCCCACTTCCATTACAGTTCACATTTGTGCCTGGCTTGCTGTCAACTGCACTCCAGGGATATGTTCTTCTGTGTATCTGGATTCCTGCTGATGTTCCTGTTCGATACTGATGTGCTGGGTCACTGGTCCCTTGTATCTGTGCATCCTGGTATAGTGAATTGTCTATGTATGGTTGAGCCCCAGTATATGACAGCTAATATTTAAAAAATATCTCAGTTGTATACTTGCATCTTGGTCCACTGCCTATAAGGAGACTATCCCTTTTCAAACTGCATGAATCTTCTGCTTAGTCTTTTCATGGCTGCCTTCATCTCCTGGTTCCTCAGGGTGTAGATCATGGGGTTCAGGACAGGAATGATGACAGTGAGGTTGATGGAGACAGCCCTGTCCATGGGGAGGGCGGAGAAGGGCCGGGCGTAGACATAGATGCAGGCACGAAGTGCAGGGTGACCACCGTGATGTGGGCGGTGCAGGTGGAGATGGCTTTCCCCCTGCCCTCCCTGGCCTGAGACCTTATTAGTAATAATATGACCATGTACGATACAAGGAGGAAGACGAACCACAGGGTAGAGATCAAGCCATTGTTGGAAATCATCAGGAGCTCAAGGGCAAAGGTGTCAGTGCAGGCGAGTGTGAGGACCTGGGGGACGTCGCAGTAGAAAGTGTCCAGCACATTAGGTCCACAGAAGGGGAGTGGGAGCAACAGGGAGATCTGCATGATGGAGTGGACGAAGCCCCCCGCCCAGGAGGCCACTATCAACCCAATGCACCGCCCCCGACTCATGACGGTCACGTAGTGCTGGGGCTTAGTGATGGCCACGTACCGATCCAGTGCCATCAGCGACAAAGAAAATGCATCCACCCCTCCAATAAGATGGAAGAAAAACATCTGGGTGAAGCAGCCATTGAAGGAGATGGCCTTTCTCTGGACCAGAAGGTCTGCCAGGACCTTGGGGGCTGTGATGGAGGAAAAGCAGATGTCGGCAACAGATAAATTCCGGAGCAAAAAGTACATGGGGGTGTGAAGGCAAGAGTCCCGGGTCACCGTGACCATGATGAGGAGGTTTCCCAGCAGAGTGGTGACGTACACCAAAAGGAGGAAGAGAAATAAGACCAAGCTCAGTTCTTGATTCTGGGTCAGGCCAAGGAAAATAAATTCTTTCACCCTGGTGCCGTTTCCCAGCTCCATGGACTCATCCTCTTTCTGTCTGTATTCTGAAGTCTACTTCATATGGCAGTGCTCACGTATTCATTTTGTTTTCTTCTATGAAGGCAATTCAGGTATTCCTCAGGTTGCTGCAGTGTTTGCAATGCGTTGAATTGTCCAAATTTTTAAGATTGCAATCCATTTGGTGACTCAATCAAATTATCATATGAGAAATCATTCAGTTAATTGTTTTCCCATAAAACTATTTTTGAAAAGAAAAAGCATTTGTGTTAAGTAGGGACTTTTAATTTACATCTAATTTCATTTAATATGCTTTTGTTTTAAAATATTATCATTTTTAATTTCACACCAATTAATTTTTCATTAGATGTTCTCTTTTTTATTTGTATCATGTTTTTCTTTACTTTTTAAAAAGCTTTTTATTTTATATTGGCATATAGCCAGTTAACAACATTGTGGTCATTTCAGTTGGACAGCAAAGGGACTTGCCCAATACATACACATGTGTCCACTCTCCCCTAAACGCACCTCCCGTCTAGGGTCCCAGGTAACTCAATTCCTGTGCTACACGGTAGGGCTTTGTTGGTTATCCATTTTAAATACAGCAGAGTGTACATGCCCATCCCAAACTCCCCAACTATCTCTTCCTGCCCTTCTTCCCCTCTGGCAATCATAAGTTCATTCTCCACTGGTGTCAGGAGCTTTCTGAAGCATTTTTCATATTCAAACCATATCTTTGTTAAAAGAGAAGACATAGTTCTAGGCATTGTGAACCGATAGTCTACAAGTTTAACATGCTTTTAGTAAATGTTCTGTTGTGCTTAGTAGCTCAGTCGTGACTGTCTCTTTGCGACCCCATGGACTGTGTAGCCCACCAGGCCCCTCTGTCCATGAGGATTCCCCAGGCAAGAATACTGGAGTGGGGTGCCATGCCCTCCTCCAGGGGATCTTCCTGACCGAGGGATTGAACCCAGGTCTCCCGCATTGCAGGCAGATACTTTACCAATCTGTCACTGGGGAATTCCCTAAATATTCTGTTGACGTGCTAAAAAAAGAGATATCACCTGTTTCTGATTACAGTGTTGCTGTGTATGAGTCAGTTTCCTTTGACTAGGCTGTTTTATACAGAATTTCTTAGAACTACAGTTTACTATTTTGTGTAGGTAACTTGTCACTGTGATTATACTGATGAGACAATTTACCTAATAAGTGTTTGAAAATATTTTATATTTGCTGTTGGAGAACAGACTGAAACGATGTTCAGTTGCTCAGTTGTGTCTGACTCTTTGTGACCGCATGAACTGCAATACTCCAGGCTGAAACAATGTGTAAATCGAAACCTCCAAGGATGTTTTAATATTTCTTATTGTGGTCAAAACACAAACATGAGAGCTACCCTCTCATCAAAAGTTTCACATGCAGACTTAGTTATTGTTAACTGTGGCCACAGTCGTGCGCAGCAAATCTCCGGAACATGTTCATCTTGTATAACTGACGTGATTCTTGTTTGAATCTGAGGGAGACAATAAGGACAGCGGCCCCGTTCTGAGACGTAGTCTAGACTGTATCGGGCAAGCTCTCCATTGCCTCTCTCCTTCTGTGGGTCAAGGATAAAGAGCTGGGGGTCACAGTGGGGAGAGACACTGGTATCATTAGAATGATATATATTAAATACACACACACACATATATATAGACATACTAATTTTGTATAACAAAAGTGTTTGATAAAGTCTGTTTGAAGATAAGCTGTTGGCAGAATGGGGCTCTGAAAATCACAGCGAATGGATCACATTTCTGGATTCCTCTTAACATAACACCCTTCTTTCCAATGGTTAACACCCACCTTTGCTGTCACTGAGATGACCATCTTAGCTCTGAAATATTTCATAGAACTGAGAAGTATAAACATCTAACTATTTTTACAAAGTCAGTAATGACATCTGAATTTCTCTGTGTATAATCTTTAACCTCAGCTAGAAGTTAAATGTCTTTACCTAATTCCTTTGATCCTGAAACTCCAAGTCTGAAGTGTGTGCCATTGGGTCAAGTGCAGAACAAAAAGCTGGTGACATTATCTTGAAAATTTTGTTTCTGAAGGTAAAGCCCTTTGGAGACTAAATATCTTAGTGTCTCTTCTCCCCTTTCAGGAGCGAAAGGGCAGATTCAAAGGCTCACATCTTCAGGTTCTGTCAGTGTGTCTTACGCACAGCTCCCTTGACGTCTGGCCTCATAGAAGAACTGGGGACGGAATATTACTGGACAAGGAAGGGAAGTCAGGTGCCTGAGCACGCCCTTGGTGATGAATTTTCAGTGGGAGCTATTAAAAGTCACCAAGATGCACACACAAACATACACACATTTTAATTGGTGTCCAGATTATTTAGAGGCAGCTGGTGAAATCTGTGCCTTTGTCCACAGCTCAATCAGAACTTTGTTAACACACGACACTGACTGTTTCCGAGAGACCTGAAGGTCCAGTTGCTGGGGTGTTAGGCTCAGAGGACACCACAGACAGTGAGTTTTAATTCCACTGCCAAAAGCTAGAAAAAGAAAACTGGACCTCAAATCCTTTGCTGTTCGTCTGGTCTCGGAGTCTGCACAGGGTGCTCGCAGTCTCATGGGTCTCCTCACAGAGAGAAACGCGACTGAGGTGATGTTTGGGGACCACACGGCGTTCTTGTTTTCAATAGTGCACCCACGCGGACTCTGTTTCCACACAGCAAGATAAGGACGTTAGTAACGTTGTCCACACAATTATAGTAATTTAATATCAATTCAATTCATCAAACGGTTTCATTTCATATAGAATGTGCTTTATTTCTAGAATGCTGATGGCTTTGAATATACCTGCTTTCGATTTTGTTTTAGTATATTAAACTAGTCTACATGATAAAAACTCTATGTATACTTGTTGTGTGTTTGAGATGAGTATTTTTCCCACCTTTGTAGAAATATAATTGACTTATGCCCTGGTGGCTCAGTCAGTAAATAATAATAATAATAATAATATATATGTATTATCTATGCATATATAAAAATATATATGTACATATAATATATATGTATATATTATATGTACATATGAAAAAATTCATATATACACATTACATATATATTATAATCATATAATTATATTATATTATATATAATACTATATTAATACATACATATAATATTACATATAATAAATAATAATTAATAGACATCCTGGAATGTGAAGTCAAGTGGGCCTTAGAAAGCATCACTACGAGCAAAGCTAGTGGAGGTGATAGAATTCCAGTTGAGCTATTCCAAATCCTGAAAGATGATGCCATGAAAGTGCTGCACTCAATATGCCAGCAAATTTGGAAAACTCAGCAGTGGCCACAGGACTGGAAATGGTCAGTTTTCATTCCAATCCCAAAGAAAGGCAATACCAAAGAATGCTCAAACTACCGCACAATTGCACTCATCTCACACACTAGTAAAGTAATGCTCAAAATTCTCCAAGCCAGGCTTCAGCAATATGTGAACCGTGAACTTCCTGATGTTCAAGCTGGTTTTAGAAAAGGCAGAGGAACCAGAGATCAAATTGCCAACATCTTCTGGATCATGGAAAAAGCAAGAGAGTTCCAGAAAAGCATCTATTTCTGCTTTATTGACTATGCTAAAGCCTTTGACTGTGTGGATCACAATAAACTGTGGAAAATTCTGAAAGAGATGGGAATACCAGACCACCTGACCTGCCTCTTGAGAAATTTGTATGCAGGTCAGGAAGCAATAGTTAGAACTGGCCATGGAACAACAGACCGGTTGCAAATAGGAAAAGGAGTACATCAAGGCTGTATATTGTCACTCTGTTTATTTAACTTATATGCAGAGTACATCATGAGAAACGCTGGACTGGAAGAAAAACAAGCTGGAATCAAGATTGCCGGGAGAAATATCAATAACCTCAGATATGTAGATGACACCACCCTTATGGCAGAAAGTGAAGAGGAACTAAAAAGCCTCCTGATGAAGGTAAAAATGGAGAGTGAAAAAGTTGGCTTAAAGCTCAACATTCAGAAAACGAAGATCATGGCATCTGGTCCCATCACTTCATGGGAAATAGATGGGGACACAGTGGAAACAGTGTCAGACTTTATTTTTCTGGGCTCCAAAATCACTGCAGATGGTGACTGCAGCCATGAAATTAAAAGACGCTTACTCCTTGGAAGGAAAGTTATGACCAACCTAGACAGCATATTCAAAAGCAGAGACATTACTTTGCCAACAAAGGTCCGTCTAGTCAAGGCTATGGTTTTTCCTGTGGTCATGTATGGATGGGAGAGTTGAACTGTGAAGAAGGCTGAGCACCGAAGAATTGATGCTTTTGAACTGTGGTGTTGGAGAAGACTCTTGAGAGTCCCTTGGACTACAAGGGGATCCAACCAGTCCATCCTGAAGGAGATCAGCCCTGGGATTCCTTTGGAAGGAATGATGCTAAAGCTGAAACTCCAGTACTTTGGCCACCTCATGTGAAGAGTTGACTCATTGGAAAAGACTCTGATGCTGGGAGGGACTGGGGGCAAGAGGAGAAGGGGACGACAGAGGATGAGATGGCTGGATGGCATCACTGACTCGATGGACATGAGTCTGAGTGAACTCCGGAAGTTGGTGATGGACAGGGAGGCCTGGCGTGCTGCGATTCATGGGGTCACAAAGAGTCGGACACGACTGAGCGACTGATCTGATCTGATCTGATAATATATATTATAATTTATGATAATAATATAATATATTATATATTGTCTATATTGTAATATATAATAAGGTATTATACAATAAAATATATAATAGTATATACTGTTATATAATTATACTATATTATATACTATATTATTATAAGATAATAATAATAATATAATATATAAATATAAATAATATAATATATAATATACTGTAATTATATAACATATACTATTATATAATAATAAAATAATATGATAATTATATATATTTAATTATAATATAATATAATATATTATATGTATAATATATTATATTATATATAAATATAAATATATAATTATATAAATATGTTTAAATGCATATTTAGTATATATTTATATTTATTTATATTATATATATTATATATATTTACCCACATCTTTATCCATTCATTCACTGATGGACACTTAGATTGTTTTTATATCTTGGGCATTATGAATAAGCTACAATGACCATGGGAGTTCTTATACTTCTAGACCCTGATTTCATTTCCTTTGGATATATACCCAGAGGTGGAATTGCTAGATCATTTGTAGTTCTCCTTCAATTTCTTGAAAAACCTCTATATTGTTTTTCCAAGTGGCTGTACCGATTTATATCCCCAGGAAGAGTGCACAAGGATTTCCTCTTCTCCATGTCCTTGCTGACACTTACCTCATGTCTTTTTGACTCTAGCTATTCTAATAGAGGGCCTCCCTGGTGGCTCAGTGGTAAGGAATCTGCCTGTAACCCAGAGACCTGGGTTTGACCCCTCGGTTGGGAAGATCCCCTGGAGAAGGAAATGGCAACCTACTCCAGATGTTGAGTAATATCTCATTGTGAGTTTGATTTGCATTTCTCTGATGTTTTGCGATGTTGAGCACCTTGTCATATACCTGTTGACATTTGTATGTCTTGTTTGGAAAAAGATCTATTCAGTTCCTTTGCCTGTTTTAAAATTGAAAAATTTTTTCCTGCTATTGAGTAGTATGAGTTCTTTATACATTTTGTATGTTAACCCCTTACCTGATATATGATTTATAAATATCTTCTCCCATTCTTTAGGTTGTTTTTTCATTTGTTGATTATGTATTTTGTTTTGCAGATACTTTTTAGTTTTTTTCCCCATGGAAATGCATTTTATTGTAATTATAGCACGTGTACATGTCAATCCCAAATTCCCAATCTGTCCCCTCTCTGGACTCTTCCCCCACTAGTAATCATGTTTGTTCTCTAAATCTGTGAATCTGATTTTGTTTTGTAAATAAGTTCATTTGTATAATTTTTTTTAAAGATTCTATGTATCAGTGATATCATATGATATTTGTCTTTATCTGATTTACTTCACTTAGTTTGATAATATCCAGGTTTATCTATGTTGCTGCAAATGGCATTTCATTATTTTTAATGGCTAATTAATATTCCATTATATATATGTATGACGTCTTCTTTATTCATCTGTCGATGGACATTAGGTTGAGAAGCTTTTAATTTGATGCAGCCCCATTTGTTAATTTTTGCTTTGTTACTTGTGTTTTTGGCGTCAGACTCAAAAAATCATTGCCAAGACCAAGTCAAGGAGCTTTCCCTCCATTTTCCTTCTAGGAGTTTTGTGGTATCAGGTCTTATACTTAAATATTTAATCCATGCAAGTGAATTTTTGTGAGTGATGTAAGATATGGGCCCAATTTTGATATTATGCATGTGGTTATCCAGTTTTCCCAGCAACATTGATTGAACCGAGTATCCTTTCCCCATTGTATATTCTTGGCTTCCCCCCACCTCCGGACCCATAAATTAAATGATTGCAATTGTATGGATTTATTTCTGGGTTCTTGATTCTGTTCCATTGGTCTCTATGTCTATTTTTCTGCTAGTATTATGCTGTTTTGATTACTATAGCTTTATAGTACAGTTTCAAATGATAAGTGTGATGCCTCTAGCTTTTTTCTTTCTTAGGATTGCTTTGACTATGGAGTCTTTTGTGGTAGCACACAAATTTAAGGATTGCTTTTCTATTTTTGTGAAAATTGCTTTTGGAATTTTGATGGGGATTACATGGAATCTGTAGCTACCTTTGAGTAGAATGTAAGTTTTGTAATAATAATTCTCCCAGTCCATTAGCATGGATTATCTTTCCATTTATTGGTATTTTATTCAATTTCTTTAATCAATATTTTATAGTTTTCAGTGAACAGATATTTCATCTCTTTGGTTAAATTTATTCCTAAGTATTTTACTCTTTTGATGCAGTTATAAATTCAGTAGTTTTCTTAATTTTTCTGATAGACTGTTGTTAGTGTATAAAAGTGATGCTCGTTTTGTATTTTGTGATTTATACTTTTGTGACTATATGTGACTCTATTCCTCAAGTATTCTAGGATGATGTGTTATGAATCTGAGAATTTGTATTTTTCATCAGTCATGGAAATTTCCCTGTTATATCCCATAAAATAGTGACCCTTCCTATTATTTTTTCATTCCTATTATTTTTTTCATTCTGGAACTCATGTCAGATATATTATTTATTAGATTTGTTCATCTTTCCTACATATCTTACCCATCCTTCTTGTGTATTCTATCTCATATGTGTCCCATTTCAGGGAGTTATTCAGTTCATATTCAGCTTTCATTTCTAGAAGTTTTATTTTATTCTGTTTACAAATTTCCTTTTCTCTTTTATTATCTTTTTTCTTGCTCATTTAAAAACTTTAATTTTTGTTTTTAGCTTTGAGTTTACTTTGCGTTCTGTATCTGATTACTTCCGTATTCAAAGACCTTGAGGATCACATTGTGCTCTGGTCGTTCTGTTTATTTGACTGTGTTGGTTTTGTCGTGGCCTGCTGACTCTTGGCTGCTCACAGGCTCAACTGCCCTGCAGCACGTGGGATCTTGGTTCCCTGACCAGGGATTGAACCCTTCTCTCCTGCATCGGAAGACAGATTCTGAACCACTGGACCACCAGGGAAGTCCTTGGTTGTTTCTTGTGATTCTTGCTAATAATGACTTGTTTCTGCATGTATTTAAAATTTTGTTCTATGAATTTGTGCTCAAGCTATTTATGTGGAAATCTTCAAAGGCTTAGGTTTAGTGTGCATTCCTTCAGATAGGGAAATATTTGTTTCTTTCAGGCATCACAAGGCATTATTAACCCTGCATTGCTGTTAATTCTTCCTTTTGGTGTTTCCTATTTCATAGGCAGTGTAAACTTCAATCTGAGACTTGTGTCAGGGTTTTGAAGTCTCAGAAGAGATGATTCTTTTTCCACACGAAGTTCAGGTTGAGGCAAATGAGTTTCACTGTAATCTCTGCTGGTGGGATGATTTTTTATGCAGCTTACCCTTCCACTTGTGGAGGAGTATTCAATTCTCTGGTTTTCTGCTTTATATTTATTTTTTGTCCTGAGCCTTTCCCTTTTCTTCTTGTGAATTCTGATATGCACGTAAGTGGATGTTTGCAAGAAGCAATGAGTGTGCATGTTTAAATCAGGACTTTGTTTCATGATATGTGCTCTTTTGTTTTGCCTAAAATAGCTCTGATTACTTTTTCTCTATGGATATTGATGGTGTATTGGAAAACAATGGTGCATGTAATTTGATTTTATGTGTTACCATTGAGTTGAATTCTCTTGTTATTTTCGATAATATTTCAGTGAATTCCTTACAGAAGTTGTGGTGTAGCATCTTAATATCTGAGAATAATAACTCCCCCCCCGCAATTTTCCCACATTTTTATGCTTTGTCATTTTTCTTGTGTTTTTGAGTTGTAAATGAATTGAAGTGCAATAATTAATATTAGTGTTGATGGCAGGTATTATCCTCTATTAAGGACAGTAATAAAAACTGTTTTAATATTTAGTCATTAAGTATAATATTTGGACCTGCTTGGGTTGGAAAAACTGGACTGGTAGATTTCCTAGTGATCACTGGGGTCTTCTGTGCAATTTAGATGGAATATTGTGAACTGCTTTTCAAATATGAGTTTTAAACATTCTGAGCAATTTTGTTCTGTGTTCTTGCAAGCATAATTTCTGCCTGTCTGGAAAGGTAGTTTAATATGGATCAGTTATCATACTGGATCTTCGTAATAGAAGAAAACACTATGATTTTATCTTGTGGATTGTGTCCTCAGATTTCAGAACTAAATCTTAATGTCTATCTAAACTAAAGCACACCTGTGTTCGGAACGTGAGGCCTCTTAATGAAAGGTCATGACAGCCGCCAGGGCTTGTAGTGGTGCTCCACGGCTGCTGGCTGGGGTGCAAGAAGGCCCACTTTGCCTGTGGACTGGCCTTTATATTAGATTTATTTTTAAAATCAGGTACCCAAATAGTTGATATTTTCAATAAGCCTTCAAAAAAAAAAAAAAAAAAAAGAGGTTACTGAATCCATGGGGTTGGATCTTTTAATAATATTTCATAAACCCAGATAATCTTAATCTGGTAGTTATCTTCCTTCAGGCTTTTTGTCAGTTAACAGTTTTTGTGGCTCAGATGGTAAAGAATCTAACTGCAATGCAGAAGACCTGGGTTTGATTCCCGGGTGGGGAAGATCCCCTGGAGATGGGACTGACTAACCCACTTGCTTAGAGAATTTCAAGGACAGAGAATTCCAAGGACAGTTCCAAGGAGCCTGGTGGCCTACGGTCTATGGGACCCCAAGAGTGAGCACACACATAATACTTGCTACATAGTTCCTGTTAATATTCTTTATTGAGGTGGTCACTTTTTTTTTTTTTTCAATTCCTGGCTTCTTAAGTATGTTTTGCTTTCCAGTGATGTGGGCTGATTTATGATGAATATTTTCTGAGCCACTGAAATAATTGCACCTTTTCATATGCAGTGAATTATATTAATATTTCTTTTTGAAACTGGAATAAATTCTACTTGACCTTGCTGTTATTACATAATGCATTGCTGTGGAACTTGCTAATATTTTACAAGAATTTTACATCTATCTCTAAAGATGTGATTGGTGTGTTTACCTACATTAGATATATGATATAATTAGATCAATTAGATGCTATTATATAGTTTGTCAATAGGGTTGCTGCTAAGTCGCTTCAGTCGTGGCCGACTCTGTGCGACCCCATAGACGGCAGCCCACCAGGCTCCCCCATCCCTGGGATTCTCCAGGCAAGAACACTGGAGTGAGTTGCCATTTCCTTCTCCAATGCATGAGAGTGAAAAGTGAAAGTGAAGTTGCTCAGTTGTGTCCGACTCTTAGCGACCCCATGGACTGCAGCCTACCAGGCTCCTCCGTCCATGGGATTTTCCAGGCAAGAGTACTGGAGTGGGGTGCCATTGCCTTCTCTGGTCAATAGGGTTATGGTATCCTTATAGACTGTATTAAGAAGTGCTCTAAAATTTAAAATAAAGCTGGAATTACCGGATCCTTGAATATTTATTGGAAATCATCCACAAAGTTATTTGGATCTAAAATTTTTTCAAAAGATCTGTCTTTGGCAATTTTTTCAGTTCATCTATAATTATTGATTTGCTAAGGTGTTTTCTCTTTTAGCCCATTTTTTATTAACTATATTTTCTATGGAAATTATATGGTCTTTTCCATCCTGTAAATGTTCAGTGCTTTGAGTCTTCTTTTGTTTAGTAGGCTACAAGTTCATAGCATGTATTTATTTGTTCCACCAAAGAAGTGTGACTTTTTTTTTTTTTTTTTTCACTTAGTACCAGGAATTTAAGCAGAAACCTGAAATGGAAGCAGTTGACTCACGCTGTAGTAAATACAAAGTAAAGCAATGATTTCGGCTTGAGCTGTCTGGCTCAGTGGTCTGCGGGAATGTCACAAACAAGCTGAATCACTGCAAACAATATTTTTCTGGCTGTGACCCCTGGCTGTCACTTCTAACACAGCAGAATCATGTTGGGGGAATGGAGAAAGTCAGCACCACTTCTTACCGTGTTCTCCCTCATACTGCCAGTCTCCCTCTGCCCATGTGCTGGATGTCACAGAGACCATCCACCAATCAGGCCAGGGTAGGTAGGACAATAGGTAGGGGCCACTCACTCTGTTCAACTACAGCCAGACTCACCCCACAGCAGTTCCTGTGGCTCTAGCCTGGACTCCGGTACAGGAATCTGGCTCTGGCAGTGGCAGCTGGAGAGGGTAATACGACCTCCTGCTGAATGAAGGTGGGTGAATGAATGGGAGAGCTGCAGGGGTCACTTGCAAAGGGCCCAGGAGTGATAAGGGAACAACTCATTCAGGCAGATGCTTTTGATACCTAGCTTCCAGACTTGCCTGTGGCACAAGGGGACGCCATCTCCCATGGGAGAGAAGAGGGTGGGAGGCCATATTCTCACTACGGAGTCTTTCCAGGAGCCAGGGCTTCAAAGCACAGGCTCCGGATTCCTTCTCTCAAGCACCCTCTCTACGCTCCGATCTCACTCCTTGTGCTTCTTCTTCTTTGCTGCCTTGCTGTCCTTTGATGTGTGCCTTGCCCTCTTGCCTGTATCACTCTCAGAGTCTGAGCTGTCAGAGTCAGATGACTTCCTGTCTCTATGTTTCTTTTTTTTTTTTTTTTACCATTCAACAAAGACTATTTATTTTAGTAGTTGGGAGGGGAGCAGATAGTTTTGGTGATGAGTTTTATTATTATATAATCACAATGTGTGGCAGTTGTTTCTTTTTTTTTTTTTTACATTTTCTTCAGTATATTTTATTTTTATTTATTTTTTTAATTAATTTATTTATTTTTTTAAATTTTATTTTATTTTTAAACTTAACATAACTGTATTAGATTTGCCAAATATCAAAATGAATCCGCCACAGGTATACATGTGTTCCCCATCCTGAACCCTCCTCCCTCCTCCCTCCCCATTCCATCCCTCTGGGTTACTATGTTTCTTTTTCTTCTTTTCTTTCTTTCTTTTTCTAGAAGAATTTCTCGTGGTGTCAGGCTTTTCAAACTCTGCTGACTTTGGCTCTTCTTTCTCCTCTTCCTCATCAGGTATCAGAGAATACTTGGCCCCACCTGGTTGCATGAAACAATCCTTTGCAAAGTGGCCTTTACAGCCACACTTCTTGCAGGTGGCGTTCAGGACAGCCTCGAGGGTGATCCTCTGCCCAGTGTAATCCTGGAAGGATGACCTCCGCCTCTCTTCCTGCTCAATGATAACATTGTTGGGATCAAGGTCCTTCGCAGTCCCTTGGTTGACAACCTTCATGGAGAGGGATACTTTTATCCTATCATTTTTCATCTCTCGGCCAATAAGTTTCACCCACATTTTGTCGCCAACATCTACTATCTCAGAGGGCTTATCCACGCGACAGGATGATATGTGAGTTGGATGGACCAGACCTTGCTTCCAACAGCCTGGGATTTTGATAAAGGCTCCATAGTCTGTGACCATAGCAACCTCTCCTTGGAAAATAGTGTAGAGAGCAGGCAAGTTCTCCATGGTCTCGGATCTTCCTGAATTCATCCTTAATGCTCTATGGTTCCTCCATTTCTCTTCTGCTAAAGCTAATTGAAGTGTTTCGTTGTCAGCTTCTGGTCTTCCCCTCGCAGCATTGCGCGGAACACCAAAACCCAGAAGTGTAACCCTTGAATGTGCCTGGGTCTTTGGGGAATAATAGGATCTTTCTTAGAAGGGAATATCTTATTAGGTTTCCATAAGATAAGAGAAATATTTTCCTTACTTCCACAGTGAAGAACTATAGTACCAGTATCTTTGGTCCCTAAAGTGAGGAAACACTGGAGTTTCAAAATTTATTTTAATACTAAGAAACAAATATAAATAATATATAAACATAATGCCCATAATAATAAATGTGTTATGAAGCGAAGTGAAATGCAGTCGCTCAGTCGTGTCCAACTCTTTGCGACCCCATGGACTATAGCCTATCAGGCTTCTCCGTCCATGGGATTTTCCAGGCAAGAATACCGGAGTGGGTTGCCATTTCCTTCTCCAGGGGATCTTCCCTATCCAGGGTTCGAACCCAGGTCTCCCGCATTGTGGGCAGACGCTTTATCCTCTAAGCTACCAGGGAAGCATAAATACTGGGGAAAGGTTTAATAAATGTGTTATAGGTGGTCAGAATTTGGTTAGAAACAGTCTGTTTTGTACTACTGAATTAATGGCAGTTTTTTGTGCTCCTAAAACATAGGATTGGCAAAATAAAACTTGTTTGCTTTATATCTGTCTCTCTTTGGGAAAGTGTATGTGTGTGTGTATGTGCGTGCATGAGACAGGGACTGATTATTTTGTATTTTTGAATACTGAGTTTGTTAAATTCTAAGATGAATCTTTTCTTTCCTTCACATTTAAATGTCCCTGAAATTAAGATGCATCTTAAAATCAATGAGTGTGTGTAATATGGTAGCTCTTCTTTTTTACTACCTAGCTGTTATTAGAGTGGCAAATGTATTTTACAGTGGATGACATTTTCAATTAAAATATGGTAAGTATAGTTGCTATAGAAAATACTTGAAGTTCCATCTGTGTCTCATTTCATGAAGTAGAAACAATTCACTTGGTATGACATAGGAGAAACAGTGTAATCTATAATACATGCACTGTATGATCTTTCTAGACTTTAAGAAATTAGAAATTGGAAAACCTACCTGGCCCTAGTAAATTAAAATAAAGGGATGTGGTCCTGTATAAAGCTTAGAGTGCAAGATCATAGTACACTCTGATTCAATCATTTCCTTTTCCTTTGACTTCCATGAAGGAGCATCTGTTCAAGCAGTAAAGTCAATGTTACTTTATTTTTTAATTTTTTTTGGCTGCGTCATAGGACATGTGGGATCAGATTCCCAACCAGGGATCACACCTATGCCCCCTGTCAAACCTGTGCAGTGGAAGTGAGGATTCTCAACCACTGGACCACCAGGGAAGTCCCGGAAGAAGTAATGCCATCTTTAAATACTAAAAAACCAAGATTAAGTAGAATTTGGCATCAAATTCTTACATACATTCATTTAATCCCTTTCCAAGTATTTGAAACACTTATTTAAAGCTTTTATGGGTCAGACACTATTTTAGACCCCGAGAATATAAAGGAGAATTAGATGTACTAATTTGAAGTTTTATGGAATTTTTAAAACACTGCAATAAGGGAAATGGTAAACAGGTACACATAGGAAAAATAAAAGCATTTATTGGCTTGGATATGAATTTTTCTTTTTTCAACCAAACTGGCTTATGCCCGAGGCAGTGTTGTGGGCAGTAGGGCAGGCGGTCCCACTGGCTGCACTTACATGTAGCCACTTCACCAAATCAGATGGTGTGAGTCCCAGGTCATGTCTAAGTCTGACAAAGTCACAGAGAGTGGCAGGCAATGGAGATCCTTCAAAACTAAAACCCTTTACGTGTAACAGATGGTTGTGGGGGGCTGTGCCAGTATATTTTATAGATGAGCTGATTGAAAGAGTAGGCCCAAAGTTGCTGATAGAACAGAAATGATAGAGAAGAATGTCCCCAGACAGAGTTTGGTACCTAGCATATGCTTAGGAAATAGTCATAGGGAACTATCGTTGCATTGGGACCCAGAAGCTGTATCCCTGCTTTGTTGAGACAGAGGCCCCGGTGGCCTACTGCCTACCTGGATGTCAGAGTGCTGTCTTTCACCCTTTGACTGGACACCCATTTCTAGTACAGTCCGTATCTGTGCCTGGCTTGTTGTCAATTACTCTTCAAGAACTAGGTTCTTTCCCGTAACTTCCTGCTGGCGTTCTTTTCCGATACAGGTGTTCCAGGTCGCTGGTCCTTTGTACCTGTGCCATCCTGGTCTAGTTAATTGTCTATGTACAGTTGAGCCCCTGAATATGACAGCTAATATTTTAAGAAAATATTTCAATTATATACTTACATCTTGATCCACAATCTATAAGGAGACTATCCCCTTTCAGAAAGCATGAATCTCCTCTTCAGTCTCCTCATGGCTGCCTTCATCTCCTGGTTCCTCAGGGTGTAGATCAGGGGGTTCAGGACAGGAATGATGACAGTGAAGGTGATGGAGACAGCCCTGTCCATGGGGAGGGCGGAGAAGGGCCGGGCGTAGACGTAGATGCAGGGCACAAAGTGCAGGGTGACCACCGTGATGTGGGCGGTGCAGGTGGAGATGGCTTTCCTCCTGCCCTCCCCAGAGTGGGACCTCAGCATCGTCAGGATGACTGTGTAGGACACAAGAAGCAGGACAAACCACAGGGTGGTGACCAGGCCATTGTTGGAAATCATCAGGAGCTCAAGGACAGCAGTGTCTGTGCAGGCGAGTGTGAGGACCTGGGGGACGTCGCAGTAGAAACCGTCCACAACGTTGGGTCCGCAGAAGGGGAGGGGGAGCAACAGGGAGATCTGCACGATGGAGTGGACGAAGCCCCCAGCCCAGGAGGCCACTATCAACCCAATGCACCGCCCCCGACTCATGACGGTCACGTAGTGCAGGGGCTTGGAGATGGCCACGTAGCGGTCAAAGGCCATGACTGAGAGAGAGAAGATGTCTGCGCCCCCGAGGAGGTGGAAAAAGAACATCTGTGTGAGGCAGCCACGGAAGGAGATGGTCTTTCTCTCCGAAAGAAGGTCCACTAGGACTTTGGGGGCGGTGATGGAGGAGAAGCAGATGTCCAAGACGGAGAGGTTGCGGAGCAGGAAGTACATGGGGGTCTGGAGGCGAGACTCACAGCTCACAGTGACCATGATGGCAACATTTGCAAACACAGTTGTTACATAAACTATAGATAAAAGGAAAAATAGGAGTGCACTCAGCTCTTGAGATTGGGTAAGTCCACAGAAGATAAATTCCGACACCCTGGTGTGATTTTTCAAGGCCATTGGATGACATTTATTCCTCCAGGTACAGCTTTGATGGAGAGGAGAATGGCAACCCACTCCAGTATTCTTGCCTGGAGAATCCCATGGACAGAGGAACCTGGCGGGCTACAGTCCTTGGGGTCACAATGAGTTGAATGCGACTGAGTGACTAACACACACGTACAGCTTTGAAGGAAATAATGACATTACTGAGAAAATTAAATCAAGCAAAGTTTTACCTCTTATGCAGAAATTGGACATACATAATGAAAAAAGACCATATGTCTTGGACTTTCCTGGTGGCAGAGAGGATAGGAATCCATCTGCCAATGCAGGGCACATGAGTTCGATCCCTGTTCCTGGAAGATTCCACATGCCACAAAGCAACTGAGCCGATGGGCCGCAACTACTGAACCCCATGCGCCTAGAGCCTGTGCTCTCCGAGGAGAGAAACCCTCTGCAACTAGACAGCCCACAGGCAATAATGAAGACCCAGTGCAGTCAGAAATAAAGAAAGAAAGTAATCAGCAGTATGCACACATCAAAAGAGTAAATTAAAAAATCACATATCTTATTCTACATGAACTTGCTCTGTTACCTGGAAAAATCACTCGGTTCTACTTGCTTCAGCTCCCCGACTAGTACAGGTGGTAGGCTTGCTTCCCTCCTGTCTTCAGTGGGGAGTCTTTGGGTTCTGTTCAAGTTGATTCTAGAAGTTTCTGAGGAAAGGAACTTAAGGAAGGTTTCGTATAAGCAGTTGTGGATTCCCTGTATCTTCATGAGTCGGAGCCACAACTATCGAGCCTGTGTGCTAGAGCCTGGGAACTGCAACCAATGAGCCCACGTGCTACTGAGGCTTGAGCACCCTGGAGCCCCTGCTCCACGCCAGGAGAAGCCACGCCCTGCAGCCAAGAGTAGTCCCCGCCCACCGCAACTACAGACATGCCTGCACAGCAACGAAGCCGGCACAGCCAAAAATAAAAATCAGTTAAAAAAATTGAGAATAGTTAACTCAGCCTTTGAGAAAAAAGCCATCCTCAGCTTTAGCTGAGTTATCTGAAACCACCATAGACATAGGTGGTCCCTATGCCCAGGGATGCCCAGCTGAGATGCCTCACGCTTGGTTTGTGTTGAAACCAGCTTTCAGAGCCTTGAGAAATTATGTGGATAAATAAAAAACATACGTTGCCTCTCATTTGCTCTGGAGGATATGGCTACTTGTTGGTCTTCTCTGGTGACTCAGACGGTAAAGAATCCTCCTGGAGTATGGGAGACCTGGGTTCGATCCCTGGGTTGGGAAGATCCCCTGGCGAAGGGAATGGCAACCCACTCCAGTATTCTGGCCTGGAGAATCCCATGGACTGTACAGTGCACGAGACAGCAAAGAGTCTGACGCGACTGAGAGGCTTTCACTTTGTTTTCCCAGTTTATTCAGTCTTTGTGGGGATCGTCACCTTTACAGCATGTACTGACTAAGTAGCACATTTTATCCAAGAGACTTACCTGAGTCACCCATCCTGCAAGGAATTTAGACGCTTTGTCGAATCTCTTCTGAAAATGCTACTTTCTTCATGTCTCTCATGTATTCCCTTAAATTCATCCTCAGTTAAACCCTTATCATTTCTGCTTAGATTGTTGCAGGAATTCCCTAACTGGTCTTTTCTTTGGTGTAGCTGTCTTTAATTCATCCTCTTTGTTGTTTCAAGAAATATTAATACATAAATATTTATAAGTCACAAATGGGCTCATTTATTCCTTTGCGGGAGATCTGGGTTTGATCCCCGGGTCGGGAAGATCCCCTGGAGAAGGAAATGGTACCCCACTCCAGTATTCTTGCCTGGAAAATCCCATGGACAGAGGAGCCTGGTAGGCTACAGTCCATGGGGTTGCAAAGAGTTGGACACCACTAAATGACTTCTTTTTATTCTTTTGTTTGAAAATTTTCAATGGCTCTCTATTGTAAACAGAATAAAGATCAAACTCCTCTCTTTTTCTTTTTATTGAAGTATAGTTGATTTACAAAGGTTCTGTTAGTTTTAGCTGTACAGCAAAGTGATACAGTTATACATCTACCTGTCTGTTTATTCTTTTTCAGATTCTTTTCCCTTATAGATTATTACAGGATAAGGATTAAACTCCTCTTATTGCATCCAAGACTTTTTTCCACCTTAATTATTATCTTGTGCTCTGTTTCCTTTGATCCTATTTCAGGTCTTTATTTATTTTCTTATTTTTTCAGAGCTTTAAACATTATGCAAACTCTTTCTGGCCCACAACTTTATAAAAAATTCAATAAGATACTTTTATTTTTTTAAATTTTTTTTGCTTTATCCTTTGTCATTTTTTAAAAAAAATTTATTTTATTTTTAAACTTTACAAAATTGTATAAGATACTTTTAATTCACCCACTTTCATTTCCTATTATCAGAGAAGTGTATATCCTTTTCTGACCACCAAAAACTCTCAAATTATACAGACTTTCAAACTCTGAAAAACAAAATCAGCTCTGAATTATTCTGCAACATTTAACAAGCGTCTAAAGCTGAAACCTAAATGTGATGACAGGATTTTATTAAATCTTGGCGAAGGCCTGTGAGTAAAATTTCAGATTAGCTTGCAAAAGCCAGCACACATACAAATCAGATTTCCTCATCCCTAAATCATCGCTGTTTTAAATCCCATCTTGGCTGTTACAGTGCTGCCTTTAACCTGTAAATGTCAAGGTCAGTCGGAGGTGAGGGCCATGTGGTCTTAGGGAAGAGAATAAGAGAATGAGAAAAATATTTCCCAATCTCAGAGGACAAGTACTTGAGAAAAAAGTAAAAGAACTGCATGATGCATGCTTTTTGCTGCATTTTGAAATATAAACTCAAATCCAAAGTCTTCTAAGAACGCTGAGCACAGGAAAAAGATGAAGTGTTTAGAAATTAACAAATAGTTTATGTATTTCAAGGGAAATTCATGCCCTCGTAGGCAAAGGAAATCTATATCCTGCAGTCTACAACACAGAGCGTCACTTTCAGTGTGTTAGGGGAGATTTCTTGGAGGAGGTGACGTCAGAGACGATTTCGAAGGACTGGTATTACTAGAAGAGAAGGCCCACAGTTTTGGATCTGTGTTCCTCTTGTTCTCCCCACCTGCCATGCCCTCCCACTCTCATGATCTTCTCATTGATGAGCAGTGATCTTTCAGACTCCAGGAGCTGGTGATGGACAGGGAAGCCTGGCACGCTGCAGTCCATGGGGTCGCAAAGAGTTGGGCATGACTGAGCGACTGAACCAAACCAATCTTTCAACACTCAGGTCCAGAGTCTCCTCTTCTGTGAACATTTTCCTGATGTCCTTTTATGACGCATAATTCCCTGCACTGACTTCTCTTCTGGCACCTATAACAGGTATTCCATCTAATTTCTTCCGTCTCTCCTCACTTCAGTGTATTTCCTTGTTATATCTCAAGTCCATCCTGTCTGCTCAGTATTTCATTTATCCTAATGTCATCAAAGCTTTCCTTAGTCTGGGGCACATGTTAGGTGCTCAGTAGTTTTTTTTTTTTTTAATTAATGAATAAACTTCACTGGTAAGTGCACATCCTGGTTTACAAGCCTTGGCATCAGATTGTGTGTGAATGAGCGAAAAGGATCTAGACAAACGTAAGAAACCCTTTGTTAATGTCTTTGACTTGGCCTTAGGGGTAGAGAGATTTGTTTTCTGCTCCAGGCTATAAAATAGCTCTGTGACCTTGAGAAAGTTCTGTGGCCTGTCTGTGCCTCTGCTCCGCAGTTTTAGAATGTAAGAGCAGTCTAGAATGATGCAGTGTCATGTACCATCCAGTGTGATGCAGTGGTGCTGCTGCTAAGTCGCTTCAGTCGTGTCCGACTCTGTGCGACCCCATAGACGGCAGCCCACCAGGCTCCCCGGTCCCTGGGATTCTCCAGGCAAGAACACTGGAGTGGGTTGCCATTTCCTTCTCCAAGTGATGCAGTGTAAGACAGTCTTAAGAGCTTTGGAGGAGCATCAGGACTGGAATTCTACCACTTCCTCCTTTGTCACTCAGAGCAAGTCCTTTACTTTCCTTTGATTTTCCCCTCTGTAAATGGGGAAGCAGAACACTTACTTCAGTGGGTAGCACAAGGAATAAACTTGACTATCTTTGTGTAAATTACCCAGGACGTTCCAGTAATAGGCATTCCAGCCACTTGTTTCTCCCACCCCACTGCCTCTGCCAATCCAAACAAACAGTACCTTCCCTGAAGGGTTACTTATGAGGGTGTGTGTGTGTGTGTGTGTGTGTGTTAGTCACTCAGCAAAATGCTATTCAACAGAACGGCTTCTCTTTGAACCAACTTGCTTATTATTGTTCCAATGAGCTTGTGTGAATTGAACAAGCAGACAGAGGCTTTAGTGCTGAGTCATCAGGTTTGGAAATAAAGCTGCCTCTGGAGCCAAGACAAAACAGACCCATCAAGTCACAGGAAATGTACAGATATGAGGTTGCCTTTGAAACCTCCATGGTTTTTTGAGAATTTGGGGTTAAGATCACCTTTTTAAAGGAAGCACTCATGTTGTGGAATCTATGATCCACATGGATCCCTATGGACAGACCCTAAGCTGGAAAAAATTCTACTCCTTTTATGCAACTCAGTCATTCCATCAAATACAAACTGCTTTCTCTCTTACCATGCTGACTCTGTCTCTGTAACTTCTTAGGAAGAGATTCCTGCTTTCCCAATATTTAATATCACTTTTTTTGGTCCCTAAAGTTTTCAGCTCTTTTTGCAGCATGAGATACACGAGGTATATTTTTCATGCTCATATGTGTGATCCACAGTGCGGCACACCCTGACAGCTCGATGTCCTTACCTAAATCCTTCAGCATCTAGGCAGGAATCCGCACATTCTGAGACTTGGCGGCTGGGTCTCAGTGTCTATGCTGCTGGGGAAATAGCACATTAGAAGGTTAGTTATTCTGGACGTCAACCTCTTCTCTTCAACCTTCATGCTGGAAAAGGCAGCCTCAAGGAGTCACATCATCACCGCTCTTCTCCTTCTCCCAAAGTGCCACTGCTGAGCTCACTAGCCCCTCAGGACCAAGCTTGATTTGAGAATTAGTAAAGGGAATTTTATTGGATGTGAGTGTGGAAACAGAATGGACATTCTTCTGCTACTGTTGGAGTTCCAGTGGGCCTTATTATACAGTTTCCAAGTCATTACTGCACATAAGTCTGCACATACACGGAAATGTCCAATTTCTATGCCTTCCAAATTATTGCAAGACCCCAGACAACATAACTCTACATACGTTAATATTGTGTGAGTCTCCAAGTTTTGGGGAAACATTTATAGAAAGGTCTAATGTCAATACTTTGGCCACCTGATGCGAAGAGCTGATTCATCAGAAAAGACCCTGATGTTGGGAAAGATTGAAGGTGGGAGGAGAAGGGGACGACAGAGGATGAGATGGTTGGATGGCATCACCAACTCCATGGACATGAGTTTGAGTAAACTCCAGGAGTTGGCGATGGATAGGGAGGCCTGGCGTGCTGTGGTTCGTGGGGTTGCAAAGAGTCAGACATGACTGAGTGACTGAACAACAACAAATGTCATAGGATCATTCATTCTCAATGTGGGTATGATGCCCATGGGGGCGAAAATTGGTTCTTGAGAGCCAAAAAAATCTTGGATGTTTTAGTGAGGTGTGCTTCTTCAGACAACCTCAGAACACAAAAAGAGGTATGGTGTGTCTTTGATATTAAATTTTCTTGAGGGAGAGTAATTAGGAAAAATATCTAAAAAAGCTCTTTTAAGGGGCAATAATTTTAGAAAGCTTGAGAAGCACTGGCAGTATGATTAGTATTCCTGGCCTAATGTCTCTGTCTTGTAAGACTCAGAGAAGATCACAGATGTGTGGTCATCTATGAGGATCTTTTTAGCTAAATATTAACTGATCATAAACATTTGCAAAAAATTGCTGTGTTGCAATTTCCTCAGCTTCCTTATTTCCCTTGGCCTATTTTTTTTTTTAAATCAATGTTTAGTTGTTTTACAATGTTGTGTTAGTTTCTGCTGCACAGCAAAGGGAATCAGCCACATGTGTGTGTATATATACATATATACAAACTCTACTCAACGTGGTAACAAAAAGGATAACCCTAACCCTAACCACATTGAGCAGAGTTCCTTGTGCTGTACAGTAGGTTCTTGTTAGTTAACTTCTCATTAGTTATCCATTTTATACATAGTAGACATGGCAGTCCCAATCTCAATTTATCCCACCTCCCCTCCCCTCCTTGGTGTCCATAGTTTGTGGGTACAAATGAACTTATTGGTCTATTTCTGAATGACTATTGGAGGCAGAAGGGTGGAATTTGATGTGAGTATATAAACAGAAAGGAGATTTATTGTCTCCTTATATATCTACTTTCTTGGAATCCTATTCTTGGAAGAGAGAAGGTTTATAACACAGACACAGTGGCTATTCTTAAATGGCTCTGTATGCAATATGTTGTATTTTTTTTCCTTTCCTGGTACACAAAATGGGCCTTGAGTGAGTCAAAAGTTACTTCTTAGGTAATTTTTTTTTTTTTATACCACACGGATTTGTCCTAAATTGTCTGTGCATATGTAGATGAAAACTACCGCTGTGTTCCAGCTCTGAAAGCTCTGGGGTGAAATGGAAAGTGGGGATGGAAGGAAGAAGGAAGCTCAGGACAACATAAAATAAAAGTGCATTTTGTGCAGATATATCCCCAAACTATTCAAGTCCTTTTGAGATTAATTTCAGTGTAAAGAAAGTAGAAAGAACCAGAGGACAGGGAATATTTGGTCTATTTCTAGATTTGTTCATGCATACATCTGACTCAAAATATATTTCTTCTCTTTTCTCTAATTGGTGAAATATATTGAAGATTCTGTACTCACAATATTAAATCAAAAAGTGATTACTTTAATAATCAACTGGAAATAGCAGTCATTAGAGAGAAAATATGAGAAATAAATGCATCCACATTCTAAGTGTGTGCTAAGTCGCTTCAGTTGTGCCCAACTCTTTGTGACCCCGTGGACTGTAGGCCCCCAGGCTCCTCTGTCCATGGGATTCTCCAGGCAAGAATACTGGAGTGGGTTGCCTGCCCTCCTCCAGGGGATCTTCCGGACCCAGGAATCGAACCCTCCTCTCTTGTGTCTCCTGCATTGGCAGGCGGGTTCTTTACCACTAGTGCCGCCTGGGAAGCCTCTCATTCTATATATATATATAAATGCACACCTGGAGACATAAGAGATGCGGGTTCAATCCCTGGGTTGGGAATATTCCCCTAGAGGAGGGCACAGCAACCCACTCCAGGATTCTTGCCTGGAGAATCCCATGGACAGAGGAGCCTGGCAGCCTACGGTCCATAGGGTCGCAAAAGTCGGACACGACTGAAGTGACTTAGTACGCACACATGCAGCACAGGCATATTTGGCAACAGAGATGCGGATCATAGGGAACATAGACTGCATGCCTGATTAATGCCAGGAGTCGTGTGCGCCTTTACAACCATAATCCTCTCCACATTGATCACGTTTCATCCTCGCAACCACCTTGTAAGTAGACAGCATTATTTCCATACCACAAATGGTAAAAGTGAGGACAGATAGCACTTAGGTTATTGATTTCAGCTTTATACCACATACTTCTCCCCCGTCCCCAGCCCGAGAGCTGATGTTCAATCTCATCTCTCCCCTTTGTTCTTAGAGTCTGTCTAATAGAGCTTAGCGGCTGTGGGGATATGCAAAAATGACAGTAGACAAAGAGCTAGCTGTCCCTGATTCCTAGGGTAGTAGTTTGAGAAAACCTCAAACTAGGCTCACATTAGATTTCGGGTCTCAGTCTGACAGCTCATCTGAGTTTATTGCTCTCAAAAGGCCCAAGCCTCCTCTGCAGCCTCTTCATGGCTGCCTTCATCTCCTGGTTTCTCAGGGTGTAGATCACGGGGTTCAGCATGGGGGTGATGACCGTGTTATTGATGGACACAGCTGTGTCCATAGGCAGTGTGATAAAGGGCCGGCAGTAGATGTAAACACAGGGCACGAAGTGAAGAGTCACCACCAGGACGTGGGAGGTGCAGGTGGAGACAGCTTTGCTCCGGCCCTCCCCGGCATGAGATCGCAGCATGACCAGGGTGACGGTGTAGGACCCCAGGAGCAGGAGGAACCACAGCAGGGTCACCAGCCCATTGTTAGAGATCAGGAGGAGCTCCAGAGCAAAGGTGTCGGTGCAAGCCAGTCTAACCACCTGGGGCACGTCGCAGTAGAAGGCGTCCAGGGTGCTGGGGCCACAGAAAGGGAGCGGAAGCATCAGAATAATCTGGACAGTGGAGTGCAAAGCGCCACCCACCCAGGAAGCCACCACCAAACCCACCCACACCTCTCTCCTCATGATGGTCACGTAATGCAGGGGTTTGGAGATTGCGAGATATCTGTCCCAGGCCATCACAGAGAGGAAAAAAATATCCGCCCCTCCAGCAAAGTGGAAGAAAAAGATCTGTGCCATGCAGCCATGGTAGGAGATGGCTTTCCTCTCTGATAAGAGATCCACCAGGAACTTGGGAACGGTGACGGATGAAAAGATGATGTCCAGGAATGATTTGTTCCGCAGGAGAAAGTACATGGGGGTGTGGAGGTGGGACTCCCAGGTGATGGTCACCACGACGAGGGCATTGCCCAGCACGGTTGTGACGTATACAGCTAGGAAGATGACAAACAGGAACAGCTCCAGTTCCCGGAAGTGAGTGAGTTCCAGGAAGACAAATTCCCTCACGTTGGTGTGGTTGCTGCAGCCCATGATGGAGAGCACGCTCTCCCAGGTCTCCCTTTGGAAAAGATACGTCAGGGTGAGCAGCATGGTGCCCTAAGGCAGCAACATCATTGATCACATATTCGGGTTTTTTTTTTTTCTTTGTCTTGTTTTTAACTTTTTATTTTGTAATGGAGTGTAGCCAATTAATGATGTTGTGATAGTTTCAGGTGAACAGCAAAGGAACTCAGCCCTGTATCTACAACAATTCATTCAACCCTCAAGGCCCCTCCCATCCAGGCTGCCACCTAATACTGAGCAGAGTTCCACGTGCTCTACAGCTGTGGCTTAGTCACTAAGTCATGTCTGATTCTTTTGGACCCCATGGATTGTAGCCAGACTCCTCTGTCATGGAATTTTTCAGGCAAGAATCCTGGAGAAGGTTGCCATTCCTTCTCCAGGGCATCTTCCCAACCCAGGGATCAAACCCACGTCTCCTGTGTCTCTTGCTTTGCAGGCAGATTCTTTACCATGCATACCCCGGGAAGCCCTGGGCCCCAATTACTATTTTCAGATAATGCTGCTCTCAACATTTTGTAAATCCATTTTTGTGTGCCTATGAAAAGCCAGACATAGACATACTGGGTCAAAGGATATGCTAATTTTCTAATTTTAAATGATGACGAAGATATTGTAAAGAAACAGTGTAGGGGCCTGAGGGGCAGCTGCCTACGCTGAAGGACACAAGCTCCCGAGTCTGTGCCTTCTGGAAGCTTGAAACTGTGGCAGTCCAGAAGCAGATACCCAATCCATTTCACTGGCATCAAAAACTGTTGCATCTCTTACACTCTCACAGGGAGAATGAATTGTGTACTGGCCAAGTGCAGAATGAGGCTTCCCTGATGACTCAAGTGATGGAGAATCTGCCTACAATGCAGGAGACATGGGTTCAACCCCCTGGAGGAGGAAATAGCAACTGACTCCAGTATCCATCCCTAGGAAACCCCATGGACAGAGGAACCTGGCTGAGCACGCACGCGCATGCACGCACATATATGCACACACACGTATGGAGGTACTGTTTTGATAGTCTTATACTTAAGCTTTGATAGTCTTATTCTTCAAGTTAAGATCTAAAACAAAAACTCCAGCTGTGAAAGCAAGATAAACAGATTCTAAACTGTACCTCATCTGTTAAGTTCCAATGTCTGAAGAAGCTAATGTCAACTCATTATGTGATACTCAATCTGTACAATAAATTATGAACCTGGGAAAGAAGCAAACAGCCTAACTCTATTGTATTTGTGTTTGAATACTTGATTTCTTTTTATAAGTAGATACTATGAGCTGAAGTAAATGATAATATTTTTAACTTCTTAGGGAGATGGAATACTGAAGATTTTGTCATCTTAAGAACATAAACATCAAAAATTAAGCTAAAATATTAGAATAAAGTCTAAGTAATTTTTGTTTTATTTTTGGGGAAGAGAAGAACTTTGTAAGCATTACAAAGAAGATGATTAGATTTGGCTAATTAAAATATGAGGGTGAATTGAGAGAGTGGTATTGACATATATGCCCTACCATGTGTAAAATAGATAGCTAGTGGAAAGATGCTGTATAACACAGGGGGCTCAGCTCGGTGTCTGTGATGACCTACAGGGGTGGGATGGGGGCTGGGAGGGAGGCTTAAGTGGGAGGGGATATACGTATACAGATAACTGATTCACATCGCTGTACAGCAGAAGCTAACACAACATCGTAAAGCAATTAGACTCCAGTAAAAAATAAGGAATTTCCATGTTTTGGAAAATAAAAAACAAGTTTTGTATATGTGAAAAATATATAAAATAGGCTTAATATTTTAGATATATAGAGTTCTAATCATTTAGTAAGAAATAGATACTTTAAAACAAAAATGGGTCGTGATTCAGAGAGAAATAGAGTTGGTCATACCATTCAACAAATAAGCACAAATTAAAAGTGTGATGAGATACCACTTCTCATCTGGAAGATCGGCCTACGAAGAAGCGATCCATTGTTGGCACGGATATGGAGAAAGAGGCACCTCCACCTATGGTTAATAGGAGTGTATACAGGGACACACTTTCTGAGGTCATTCTGGAAGCATGTGTCAAGACAAAATCTGCAAACCTTTTGAGTCAAAAATTCTACTCCAGGAATTAATACTAAAATGTGAATAAACAAAATGCTTAATGTCATGAGTACAAAGAAAGGTCATCCCAGTGAAGTTTAGAAGAGATTAGTTTAAATTACTATCTGATTTATGAAATTGGTTCAATAAGTTATGGCACTATAGAGTAATTCAATATTTGCAGCCATTCAAATTTATAATGTAGAACTTTATTCTTAGATGTGGTAAGATTCTTTTTTAATAAAAGGTTGAAGCACTGAATATATCACATAATCTTATTTTTTGGAGAAAAACTACATGCCTAGAAGAAATCTGGAAAGATGTATACCATTATCTGTGGGTAATTGGATTTCGGTAGTTTTACTTTAAAAAGATATTCTATTGTTTCCTATTTAAAGAAATGACTGTAGGCTGTCTCTCACCTTCAAGATGCCCCATACTCTGCCTGTGGAGGGTTTTTCTCTAAATATATCCACTCCTTACCAGTCAAAAAATAAAAAGACTGTAAATGGCTTCTAATCTTAAAAATCAGGAGAAGAATCCCTCATACACATAATTACAACTTGAAGTAAAGATTTTTCTCATTAATTTGAGCTCTGATGTTATGCTCCTCGTATTTTTCTTTTCCTTCTCTGTAAAATTGTCCTAAGAAAGATAACTTGTTAAGGAAAGAGGGATTGGGGGGCCGGTGACAGTTCTAATTATTCTTTTGGGGTGCTCTGGCTCCAAGAGGCATTGGCTGGAGCCATCTAGGAATCTAGGACCCACCAAATCAAATCTCTGGAAAATGAGATCAAAGATACTTACTGCTGGCTTCTCTTTTGAATTAAAATGATTCCCCTTGCTCCTCTGACTTCCCTGGTGGCCCAGACGGTATTAGCGTCTGTCTACAATGTGGGAGACCCAGGTTTGATCCCTGGGTCCGGAAGATCCCCTGGAGAAGGAAATGGCAACCCACTCCAGTACTCTTGCCTAGAAAATCCCATGGATGGAGGAGCCTGGTAGGCTACAGTTCACGGGGTCGCAAACAGTCAGACATGACTGAGCAACTTCACTTTGCTCCTCTTAAAAGGTTTTGGACAGACGGTCAGGCCCAAGATCGAGTTAACATTGAATGGTGGCCTTTCTGTCTCGTAACCTCACAGTTGCCTTGTAGAACTCAGTTATCCAACAATTCTTTTTGAATAGATGAATGAATGAATGGGTGGCCAGTGCCTGATACGAAGTAGTCACCCAACAAGAAACCGTTTTTCTTTACTCATCTCCAGTCTCATCTAAACTTACCTCTCTCACCCCTTATTCACTTTTGCTTCTGCGCAAATCAACTAAATGCCAATTCACAGGAGAGTACCTTGTAAACTTCAAAGCATTATATAATATTATCATAATGCTAATGCCCTTACATCATCCTGTTTCTTTCCCTGCTCCCAGCTAGCTTTTAATCACTATTTCTTTTTTAAAGACAGGGACTGTGCTGGTTACTTTCCTAAACTTTGTAGATGCTCAGTAAATGTTTTTAGAAGTTTTTTTTTTAAATTAATTTTATTTTATTTTAAAACTTTAGTCAACCACTTGTAAAAGAATGAAACTAGAAGTTTTTAAAAAAGAATTTTACAGTAGTCCTTCTTTTTAAAAAATTTTTTATTGAAGAATAATTGCTTTACACTGCTGTGTTGGTTTCTGCCATACAACAGTGTGAATCAGCCATGAGTATACATATGTCTCTTCCCTCTTGAGCCTCCCTCCACCCCCTACCCCATCCTACCCCTCATCACAGAGCACCAGGCCAAGCTCCCTGTGCTATAGGGCAAATTCCCACCAGCTCTGTTTTACATGTGGTTGTGTATATATTTCAACACTACTCTCTCAATTGCTCCCATCGTCTCCTTCCCCTGCCGTGTCCACAAGTTCTTCCTCTGCATCCATCTCTCTATTCCTGCCCTGCAAATAGGCTGTACAGAATGTTTTAATACAAAAAATAATCTAATTTGAATGTGTCTTGAGAAGCCTAATATTTTACCTGAGAAGCAACAGATTTTAATCAGCCTGAGGCGTTTAGTTCTACATGACACACCTGCTTCACGAGTTTCCTGTGGAATATGCATGGCCGAGTCCCTGCACTGTTCACCCGAAACTATCACAACACAACCGTGTTAACTGGCTTCTATTTTATCATACAAAAGAAAAAGTTAAAAAAAAAGAATTGCGCATGGATATTCTATTTTTCAGGGACTGGACATGGAACCCTATCGAAATCATAAAATCACACATGTGCCAAGCTGAAGTTGCCTGCTGTTGTGCCTTCAGGATGCCCTCACCTACCTTTGCTTTAGAAAGGTGAGCCGGCCAGGTTCCCCATCTTCACCCAAACAGACGCATCATCTACACTGCTCCCTGAGACGCGGGACCGGGAGTCTAACGATGTAGCAGCCAGCATGGGGAACAGTGTCGGGTATTTGTAGGAAAAGTACTTTTCACTGGAGAAGCTGGCAGCTGCAGATGCAGTGGGAGTTATTAAAGCGTTACTAAGCAACACGTATCTCTATTGGAATTTTCTGATCTAGCTTCCTGTTATTGCTTTCTTTGTAGTTAAACTCCACTGGGGTCTTAGAGCATACACTGTATGATTTATGAAGAGAATAAAACGTTTTATGGTCCAGAATGTGATCTGTCCTGATAAATGTTCCATGTAAGCTTAAGAAGAATGTGTGTTAGGCTATTGTTGGATGAAGTATTTTATAAATATGAATTAGCTCCCATTGATTAATGGTGCTGTTCAGTTCAACTGTATCCTTACTGATTTTCTGCCTACTGGATCCATCAATTGCTGATAGAAGGATATTGATATTTCCAGCTATACAGTGGATTTGTCTATTTTCCCCTGTATTTCTATCAGTTTTGCCTCTTATATTTTGACATTCTGTTGCTAAGTATATACACATTAAGTATTGTTGTGAATTCTTTGACAGTTGACCCCTTTATCATTATCATTATGAAGACTCTTTATCTCTGATAATTTTCCTTGTTGTAAAGTCTGCTTTATCTCAAATTATTATACCTATTCCAGCCTTCTTTTGGTGTATCTTTCTCCTTTGCATTACTTTTAATCTATCTCTGTCTTTGAACTTAAAGCTGATTTCTTATAGAAAACAAATGGTTCCTTTAAAAAAATCCCCTCTATACTCTTTTATTTTTATGTATTTGTTTTTATTTTGGATATTACATTATTTTATGGATATATAATTGACATCAGTTCAGTCGATCAGTCATGTCTGACTCTTTGTAACCCCATGGACTGCAGCACGCCAGGCCTTCCTGTCCATCACAAACTCCCGGAGTTTATGCAAACTCATGTCCATTGAGTCAACATTCTATGAATTTCAGGTATACAAAATAATGATCTGATATTCATAAATATTGTGAAGTGATGATCACAAAGAGATGGAAATCTAACACAAATTGCATATATGTATAGAATTTAATTACCACATCTTTTTTTTTTTGCAAAGTAGATGTGATAATTAAATAGTAATCAACTTCAAATGAGTGGTGGTGTCAACTTGGCAGATTTAGAGAATGAAGATAAGAGAGCATAAGTGACGTCCACGAACTGTCAGAGTTGGAGATCATTGGAATTCATACCTTGATCACTGAAAACTATTCACCTTGCTGATTATATCAAAGAGCAACTGTGAAGTGTCTGGTCCAATGCTCCGTGAACAGTAGACAGTCAGGAAACACTAATCCTTTTATGTGCATTGTGGGGAGTGGTGGAATGCATCTTGGGGACTGATCCTTCTTCAGCTAGATAAACATACCTAAACCAATAAAATAGAAGATTTGTATTGGTGTGCAAGACCCAGGATGTTTTGCATATATTACCTTATGTAATCAGCTCTTGCCAGTTTTCAATGTCTTAAAATTTGTGGCGAAGTTTGAGCTTGACCATTTGGGTTGCCAGTTTGGGTTTGACAGGTGTCGTGGCTGTGAGAATGAAATGGCATAGACTGATACCAGCGCTCTTTAACCTGAGTTGAGTCAGAGGGGGAGTTGGGACATTTGTCCGTGAGTGCGCCCTCTCCAGGTCTGGACCTTGTCCTCTTTCGCTGCGGCATCTCCCTTTATCTTAGGTGCTTACAGATCTGCTTAGCTTTCCTTTTAAGATCCTTCCTGAAGAAATGAGCATGAAACTTAAAGAATACCCTTTTTTAAAAAAGGAAACATTGGCACTTTAAAAAGGGGACCAGCCTTAAACGAACAGATGAATTTCAGAATTTCAGGCAGTAAGGTTCAAACAATGTGGACATCAGGGATCTCCCTGGTACTGAGAATATATTCATACGTGCTCAGTCGCTCAGTCATGTCAGACTCTTTGCAAACACATGGACTGTGGCCCACCAGGCTCCTCTGTCCATGGAACTTTCCAGGCAAGAATATTGGAGGGGGTTGCCATTTCTCCCAACAAGGGATCAAAACTGTGTCTCTGGCATTGGTGGATTCTTTAACATTGAGTCACCTGGGATATGCCACTTACTAATTCTTTGGGGAGGGGTCTAAAACAAGCAACCTCCTCAGAAATGTTTTCTTTAAAAATTTTTTTTTCTTTTTTTCCCTAGGAGCAAAGTTTCAAACATGGGTCAGGAGACTCACCAGAGGATGCCACTAGAGGAGCAGAAGCAGAAAGGGGAAAATTTGGGTTGAGCTTATAGGAAGGCAGGAAAAACCAGAGTCGTGCCTGGAAAAGAAATGCTAAAGAAGTTCCTGCATCTGGCTGAGACTCAGAGTTCCAGGAGGTCATAAACGAGCCTGGGTGGTACATAGTCACACAGAGAAAATACCAGCTGACGGTGGGCAGCCACTCCCAGCCGGTCTGTCCCCTAACAACTTTATATTTTCATTTATTCTTCTTTGGATACAGTCTAATCAGGCACATGTAGCTCCTTCCAGTCCCCAAGCTGCTCTCTGAGACAGAACACTTGAAGCTCATTTATCCTTCCTCTTGATGCTGGGAGTGTGTGTTTGTGGGCAGATACTTGAAGTGAGGGGGCTTCCCAAGTGGTGCTAGTGGTAAAGGACCCGCCTGCCAATGCAGGAGGTGCAAGTGATGTAGATTCGATCCCTGGGTGGAGAGGATCCCCTGGAGGAGGGCACAGCACTCCACTCCAGTATTCTTGCCTGGAGAATCCCATGGGCGGAGGAGCCTGGCGGGCTACAGTCCACGGGGTCGCAAAGAGTTGGACACAACTGAAGCAACTTAGCATTCATTCACTTGAAGTGAGAAGACAAAAAGAGATTGGAGAGAGGCTGTAACCTCTAAGAATTTCTCTTCTAGAAATATTAACCTGTTAATATCCACAGCTCTAGACAATAGGGGAGGGATCTTCCAAGTCTGTGGTTAGAAGTGCATTTAGGCAGCTGGTTCTCTGCTGCTGCTGCTAAGTCACTTCAGTCGTGTCTGACTCTGTGTGACCCCATAGACGGCAGCCCACCAGGCTCCCCCATCCCTGGGATTCTCCAGGCAAGAACACTGGAGTGGGTTGCCATTTCCTTCTCCAATGCATGAAAGTGAAAAGTGAAAGTGAAGTTGCTCAGTCATGTCCGACTCTTTGCGACCCCATGGACTGCAGCCTACCAGGCTCCTCCACCCATGGGATTTTCCAGGCAAGAGTACTGGAGTGGGATGCCATTGCCTTCTCCACACCCTTCAAATGATTAGTTACATTTACCCCTTGAATGTTTCTACAAAGGAAGGATTTGCAAAAAATCCACAGCTTCACAAATTAGTCACCCTCTGAGGTGTCAAGGACACATTCTTATTTACATTTTCTAAAAGCAGAGATAATTAATCTCCATCCCAGTCATGAGACCCTGAGATTCATTTTTAGCCACACTGTAAGGAAATAATATAAACACCATACTCTGCAAAAGCCAACATTACTAGGGACAGTGAATAATTCATTTATCAAAAAGATATTTGCTATGTCCCTAGTGTGTGCCAGACACTGTGGTAGGTTCTGAAAGAAAAATACTGAACAAGAGTCGGTAACTGTCCATGAGGTAGTTGTAGACTAGTGTAAGGGCTTCTCAGTGGCTCAGTTGTAAAGAATCCGCCTGCCAGTGCAGGAGACGCAAGAGATGAGGTTCGATCCCTGGATCGGGAAGATCCCCTGGAGCAGGAAATGGCCACCCACTCCAGTACCCTTGCCTGGGAAATCCCATGGACAGAGGAGCCTGGAGGGCTACAGTCCACGGTGTTGCAAAGAGTCAGGCACGACGCCCCCAACTCTGCCCCCCTGCCATCCACAACCAAAAGATTTCTTACCTACACACCTATGAGATAATACATTTATACTGTTTTAAGCCACTAGGTTTGTGGTAATTAGTTGCAGCTGTGATAGTAAACTCATACTTGCAGATTCTTCAGATAAAATGATGTACATGCTACATTTTATTCTGCTTCTGTGTAGGGCTCTTATGAGATCAAATGGAGGGTCTAGAGCCTTTGAACTGAACAAGTGAAGGCGAAAGTGTTAGTCACTCAGTTGTGTCCGACTCTTTGCAACCCCATGGGCTGTAGCCCATCAGGCTCCTCTGTCCATGGGATTCTCCGGGCAAGAATACTACAGTGGGTTGCCATGCCCTCCTCCAGAGGATCTTCCCAACCCTGGGATTGATGCCAGGTCTCCAGCATTGCAGGCAGATTCTTTACCATCTGAGCCACCAGGTACCTCATAAAAGGTTGTGGTTGTAATACCCACTGTGAGAATGGGTATTACAGGGGAATAGGGGAATAGGCTACTTGGGGAATTTCTTTTTGTTTTTCTGAAGTAATCACTTTCTCTTTTTTAAAAATTAATTTTTATTGGAGTTACTTTACAATGTTGTGTTAGTTTCTGCTGTACAGCAAAGTGAAGCAGTTATCTGTTTACATGCATGCTAAGTCTCTTCAGTCCTGTCCGAGACTGTGTGACGCCATGGACTGTAGCCCACCAGATTCTTTTGTCCATGGGATCTCCAGGCAAGAATACTGGAGTGGGTTGCCATGCCCTCCTTCGAGGGGTCTTCCCGACTCAGAGATCAAACCCACGTCTCTTACATCTCCTACATTGGCAGGCAGGTTTTTTTAAAATCACCAGGGCCATCTGGGAAGCCCGATATATTTACATATATCCCCTATTTTTTTGGATTTCCTTCCCATTTAGGTCACCACAGAGCACAGAGTAGAGTTCCCTGTGCTATACCATAGGTTGTCCTTTCGACGATCCATGGTGGGGTCAGTAGACAGATGACCAAGTGGAAAGGTGAGAAAATATGGAAGGAGTGCTTCCATTTTAAAGATGCACACCAACATGTCACTTACCTAAAGACACAGGTAGAGGCTATCATGAACCATTTAGGTCTCTGGCAGTTTGGAGACATATGTCTTCAGTCATGACCTAGGAAAACACTTTCTTCTTCCCCAGTATCTTCCACAGGGCATCCTTGATTTCTTTGTTCCTCAAACTGTAAATGAGTGGGTTCAGCACGGGGATCACCAGTGAGTAGAACACAGATACCACCTTGTCTCTGCCAAACGAGTAGCTGGAGCTGGGCCGCAGGTACATGGAAAGGGCCGTCCCAAACAACAGACTCACCACCATCAGATGCGAGGTGCACGTGTGGAAGGCTTTCCTGCGACCTTCCACCGAGCGGATCTTCAGGACGGTAGCCGCTATGTGACCGTAGGAGACAAGAAGGATGAGGAACGACGTTCCCCCAACAACGGCCACCACGAGGAAATTCACCACTTGACTGGAGAAGGTGTCGGAGCAAGAAAGTGCCAGGACTGGTGGGAGGTCACAGAAGAAATGGTCGATGAGGTTGGGTCCGCAGAAACGGAGCCGAAATATGGAACTGGACTGGACCAGGCAGCTCAGGAAGCCGCTGACATAGGCTCCAACCACCAAGCGTGTACAAAGGCCCTGGGACATGACGGCGGAGTAGAGCAGGGGGCTGGAGACGGCCGCGTAGCGATCGTACGCCATCGCCGTCAGCAGGAAGCACTCGGTTAGACCTGCGCCCACGAAGACGAAGAACTGAACGGCGCAGCCCAAGAAGGAAATGCTCTTCCGTTCCCGGAAGAAGTCGGAGAGCATCTTGGGAGCCACTGCGGAAGAGTAGCAGATGTCAACGAAGGACAGGTTGCCGAGGAAGAAGTACATCGGCGTGTGTAGACGGGTGTCACCTCTGATCAGAAAGATGAGGGCCAGGTTCCAGGCCAGGGTCACCAGGTAGATGCCCAGGAAGGTCACAAAGAGGAGGGCCTGCAGTTGTGGATGGTCTGCAAACCCCAGGAGGATGAACATGGTCACCGACGAGCCGTTCCAGGCCCTAGTTGTGGACGTGTTTCCCATGGACAATGACAAGATGCAGACCTGGGATCATAATAATAACCCACAGGACAAATGATGTCAGCAAATAATTATTAAATGCATAGGAGGAAGGGAGAGTATTACAGTTACATGCGTGTGTGCTGAATCACTTCAGTTGTGTCTGACTCTTGGTGACCATTTGAACTGTAGGCTGCCAGGCTCCTCCATCCATGGGGTTTTCTAGGCAAGAATACTGGAGTGGGTTGCCATTTCCTCCTCCAGGGAATCTTCCCTACCCAGGGACTGAACCTGTGTCTCCTGCATTCCAGGGAGATTCTTTACTGGCTGAGCCATCGGAGAAGCCCACAGAGAATTACAACACAGAGAATGCAAAGATTTTCTCTTTCTCTTTCCCTTAGAAGGCAAATGTGTTAAATATTTGCTTTTTAATATAATACAGAGTGGTTTATATGAGCTTATGCTTTGGATTCAGACTCTCGGGGTTTAACTCCTACGTCTACCATTTGGTAATTGTGTCACTTTGGGTTAGATGGCTAACATCTCTAGACTTCCATATCCTTTTAAAATGTGTAGGACTTCTCTGTGGTGCAGTAGCTAAGACTCTGCACTCCCCATGTAGGGGGGCCTGGGTTCAAACCCTGGTCAGGGAGCTAGGTCTCCTATCCCACCGCTCAAGAGCCTGCATGTTGTACTTAAGACCTGGGGGAGCCAAATACATAAATAAATATTAAAAAAAAGGTGACAGTGCTTACTTCATGGGTTTGTTTTAAGAATAAAATAAGCCAACATGTACAAAGTGACTGGCACCTAGTAAGTCCTCAAAGAAAGTTATTATTAGGACAGCTTCCTGTGCTCCAGGTGAATCATATCATGCCCTGACCTAACTATTTACCTAGCATTGTTCCAGTTTCAATATTGGAACGGAGAAGCCAACAGAGGGACGGGGCTCAGCTATTTAGATGGGAAACAATCTGTAAGGCATTTTGAATGTTTTTAATCCAAAGGATTAGGCCAGATGTGCATAGAAATGCTCTCAATTGTCTTCACGACCCAGATAATCATGATGGTGTGATCACTGACCTAGAGCCAGACATCCTGGAATGTGAAGTCAAGTGGGCCTTAGAAAGCATCACTACGAACAAAGCTAGTGGAGGTGATGGAATTCCAGTTGAGCTATTTCAAGTCCTGAAAGATGATGCTGTGAGAGTGCTGCACTCAATATGTCAGCAAATCTGGAAAACTCAGCAGTGGCCACAGGACTGGAAAAGGTCAGTTTTCATTCCAATCCCAAAGAAAGACAATGCCAAAGAATGTTCAAACTACCGCACAATTGCACTCATCTCACACGCTAGTAAAGTAATGCTCAAAATTCTCCAAGCCAGGCTTCAGCAATATGTGAACCATGAACTTCCTGATGTTCAAGCTGGTTTTAGAAAAGGCAGAGGAGCCAGAGATCAAATTGCCAACATCCACTGGATCATGGAAAAAAGGAAGAGAGTTCCAGAAAAGCATCTATTTCTTCTTTATTGACTATGCTAAAGCCTTTGACTGTGTGGATCACAATAAACTGTGGAAAATTCTGAAAGAGCTGGGAATACCAGACCACCTGATCTGCCTCTTGAGAAACCTGTATGCAGGTCAGGAAGCAACAGTTAGAACTGGCCATGGAGCAACAGACTGGTTCCAAATAGGAAAAGGAGTACATCAAGGCTGTATATTATAACCCTGCTTATTTAACTTATATGCAGAGTACATCATGAGAAACGCTGGACTGGAAGAAGCACAAGCTGGAATCAAGATTGCCGGGAGAAATATCAATAACCTCATATATGCAGATGGCACCACCCTTATGGCAGAAAGTGAAGAGGAGCTCAAAAGCGTCTTGATGAAAGTGAAAGAGGAGAGTGAAAAAGTTGGCTTAAAGCTCAACATTCAGAAAACAAAGATCATGGCATCTGGTCCCATCACTTCATGGGAAATGGATGGGGAAACAGTGGAAACAGTGTCAGACTTTATTTTGGGGGGCTACAAATTCACTACAGATGGTGACTGCAGCCATGAAATTAAAAGACGCTTACTCCTTGGAAGGAAAGTTATGACCAACCTAGATAGCATATTCAAAAGCAGAGACATTACTTTGCCAACAAAGGTCCATCTAGTCAAGGCTATGGTTTTTCTTGTGGTCCTGTGTGGATGTGAGAGTTGGACTGTGAAGAAGGCTGAGCGCCGAAGAATTGATGCTTTTGAACTGTGGTGTTGGAGAAGACTCTTGAGAGTCCCTTGGACAGCAAGGAGATCCAACCAGTCCATTTTGGAGGAGATCAGCCCTGGGATTTCTTTGGAAGGAATAATGCTAAAGCTGAAACTCCAGTACTTTGGCCACCTCATGAGAAGAGTTGACTCATTGGAAAAGACTCTGATGCTGGGAGGGATTGGGGGCAGGAGGAGAAGGGGACGACAGAGAATGAGATGGCTGGATTGCATCACTGTCTCGATGAACGTGGGTCTGGGTGAACTCCGGGAGTTGGTGATGGACAGGGAGGCCTGGTGTGCTGCGATTCATGGGGTTGCGAAGAGTCAGACACAACTGAGCGACTGAACTGAACTGAACTAGGTCTGAATATATTAACATGGTGTCAGTCTCAAATTTGTCTTCAGTATTACCTCTCTAAGCTGTTTGTTAAGAAAGTGGGCCCTGGATTTGGACTGCCTGGATTCAATTCCCAGTGTTACTGCTTAATAGATGCGCGATCTTGGGCAGGTCATTGGAACTCTCTATGACTCTCTGTTAAATTAGAGATAATAATAGCTCTATCTATCTATCTATCTATCTATCTATCTATCAGAGCTTCCCAGGGGCATTAGTGGTAAAGAACCTGCCTGCCGATGCAGGAGACATAAGAGACGTCGATTCGATTTCTGGGTGGAGAAAATCCCCTGGAGGAGGGCATGGCAACCCACTCCAGTATTCTTGCCTGGAGAATCCCATGGACACAGGAGTCTGGCGGGCTACAGTTCACGGGGTCACAAAGAGTCGGACACGACTGAAGAGACAGCATGCGCACACATTAACTCTTTTTCTTTTTCAATTGGCCGCCTGGGCTGTTGTGTGCCCGGCTCCTCCTGATGGTGGTGTCTCTCGTTGCGGAGCACGGGCCCCAGGTGCAAGGGCTTCCGCGTAGTTGCGGACGCAGGCTCAGTAGTAGTGGCGAATGGGCCGAGCTGCCTTGCAGCAGGTGGAACCTTCCTGGACCAGCCATCGACCCCGTGTCCCTTGCAATGGCAGGAGGATTCTTAACCACTGGACAACCAGGGAAGTCCCTCTATCTATCTATCATCTATCATCTTTCTAATCTGCTTTAGGATATTCCTGGCCCATAGTAAGCATTCTACAAGTGTTTGTTGTTGCTATTGTTTAAAGCCTCAATTATAAACTATCTTCAATCATATTCTTAGAATTTCCAGTGTATGAAGCATCTTTTGAGATTGGGGACTTCCATTTAACCCTCCTTTGTAAGACTTCCCATCAGTATCTCACACATCCACATGGAATCTCAGTCTTTCCATGTCAATCAGAGGAGAACTTCTGCCATCGGTCTCTAAGCTGAGGTCCTGTCCCCACAGGAGGTGCCAGGAAAAGTGTGGTCAGAGTGTGAATGAGCCTTAAACGTTCGGAATACATCTTAATGCTTCTGCATGCTTTATCCCAAACAATTTGGAAGTCAACCAAATTACCTTCACTATCTTTTAAGTCATATTTTCAGCCTATTCTATCTACCTCTTAAAATACAGAAAATCCAACAAATTTCATTTATTTTTCAAAAGGAAAATAGTTTATGAATCTTAAAGCAATATATTAGAACTGCAAAATAATTTTCTCAGCAAACAACTGTGAAATACTAACCCTAAAAACCATGAGCTCTTCCTGATTGATGCACAAAAGCCTCAAAACTAGGAACTGTGGCATTCTATCTCCTGAAATAACAGCACTTACATTTTGGTATATTCTTTTCATGTGAAAGTGTATGTATATACATGAGAGTGTTAGTATCTTGCTACACAGACTCTATAACTTACAGTTATTAGACAAATTATTCCAGGACAGTGGCTTCACTCTTTGGGAAATAAAACTTTCTCTATTTGCTCTGAATTTTTCTTGCTCAATTTAGGAAAGCTACTTCATTTTAATATCCCCAATCTTTCATAAATCAATCCATTATCTGCCCATTGCTTGTCAAGTTCTCATAGACCTTCTCCATTTTCTTCTTGGAATTTACACAGAGAGATGCTCTTAGAATTGGGGCCCACCCTCTTCCCACTCAGTAGCTCCTGCTACAGATTTTTCAGGACCAAAGTCCTCAAATTTGGATAGTGAGACCGTGTGAGCTTCATCCTAGTCATCACCATGCCATCATTTGCACAGTTTAGGAGATCTCTTGCAATCCCAATCTTACCAATGTGTTTTTTCCCCCTAAGCTTTTAATTGATTAATTATTTAAATTATTGGAGCATAATTGCTTTACAGTGTTGTGTTAGTTTCTGCTGTACAACAAAGTGAACCAGCTATATGTATACACATATCCCCTTCCTCTTGAGCCTGCCTCCCACCCTCATCCCCCAGGTAAAGATGTGGTACCTATATACATGGAGTATTACTCAGCCATAAAAGGAATGAAACTGGGTCATTTTTAGTGATGTGGATGGATGCAGAGACTGCCATACAGAGTGAAGTAGGTCAGAGACAGAAAACCAAATATCGTGTATTTACCAGTGGATTTTAAGCTTTATCCTATGTTCAGAGGTTTCACACCCATTTGTGACAGGTGTGTAGAGTTCTGAGAATCAGGAAAGGACTTTTCCCTCTTGGCAAAAAGAAAGGGACCCACAACAAAGTTTAGAATAATCTGCTGCAGGTGTGGAGCCACATGGAGAAGTTTGGAGGCAAGCAGACACACCTCTGCTGGAGCTCTCAGCCCATTCTAAGTAGGGTCCACCATTCGGCAAAGTAGGGACCCAAGTTTGTGATGTGCTTCAGGCTGTTTGGGGGCAACGATTCAGGTTGAAGATAGAGTAGTGGGATAAGGTAGTGGTTATGACACGTGCGAGGCTTCAGGACAAGTTTAATGGTTCTAATCCTGACTCAGCCACTTGCCAGTGGTGGGAGATTGAGCAGTTCTTGTAGCCGTTCTGAGTTTCAAGTTTCTTCATTTGCAAAACAGGGGTAACGGTGACTACTTAACAGAGTTGTTTAACTATTGCATAAGACAACTTGGGGAAGGTTCATGGATCCTGAGAGTGAATGCTTGCTGAATGAACTGGCACTGTGATTGTTATCATCAGTGAATATTCCCTCCTCACATGATAGGTTAAAGTGTGCTTTTCTTGCAGAAATAAGGAATTCACTGATGGCTCATCTAGGTATATAAGAAGTGTCTGGGATGAGATTGAAGAACTGAATAATCTGAGGGTTGATACGTCAACTGAAAGTCTGTTTTGAATGTTGCCATTAGGAAGGATGGTTGGATGGCATCACCGACTCCATGGACATGAGTTTGAGTGAACTCTGGGAGTTGGTGATGGACAGGGAGGCCTGGCGTGCTGTAGTCCATGGGGTCGCAAAGAGTCGGACATGACTGAGCAAATGAACTGAACTGAACTGATTACGAGGGAAGGTTTTCATATTTAGGAATGAAATTCCCCATCTCCCGAATCAGAAAGTGAAGCTGGACAAATTGAAACAAGAGGAAAACCTTATCCAGGGTTTTGTTCCAACATATGGATGCCTTGAATGGTATTCTGGAATATTAAATAGAAGGTATCTTAAGGGCTGCTTGAAGCACTTTACATCACTGAACTCTGTTTACGAAGAGTGGCTCCCTCCCTTGGGAGAGGAAGAAAATCTCTTTCATTTTGGCAAGAACTCCTGGGAGGTTCAGTTTGATCCAAATCTCCTCCCTCTCATGAACCTGTGGTGTAGGTACAATCAGCGCCAGGCCTGTTTTACAGAGTCTGAGGGGCCCAGTGACTTTGTTGGATTTGTAAACGCTGGAGCTGCATTTCTGTGGATACCACGAGCCTTCAAGGCCGTGGTGAAGATACAATAATGCCGTACAATGAAAAACTCAGCACATGACATTCTGCTATATCTAAAATGGATAACACCAAGGACCTACTGTATGGCACGGGGAACTCTGCTCAGTGTTATGTGGCAGCCTGATGGGAGAGAAGTTTTGGGGGAGAATGGATACATGTGTATATATATGTATGTGTGTGTATGGCTGAGTTCCTTTGCTGTCCACCTGAAAATATCACAACATTGTAAATCAGCTAAACTCCAATACAAAATAAAAAGTTAAAAACATAAAATCAATATATTAATAAAAAACAACCTAGCACCTGGAAGACACTCAGGAATTGATGGGATCTGATAGAATTGATTTATGACTCAACTCATCTTTTATGAAATGTCTTCAAGAAAGTGTTATATTTTGTAACCAAATATGCCAAATTTGTGTTTATCAGGGGCTTCCCTTGTGGCTCAGCTAATAAAGAATCAGCCTGCAATGTGGGAGACCTGGGTTCGATCCCTGGGTTGGGAAGATCCCCTGGAGAAGGGAAAGGCTACCCACTCCAGTATTCTGGCCTGCAGAATTCCATGGACTGTACAGTCCTTGGGGTCGCAAAGAGTCAGTTGGGAATGCAAGAAAAACAAGGCAACAGTGTCAAGGGGAACCTCAGCCAAACTAGTTTTCAGTGATCTTCCCATCCTTCTTCTCCTCACTGGGCAAGAACCTAGTGCCCTTAGGGTCTTTCTCTTCTAGGTCTGCCTATCATCTGAACTTACCAATGACTGGTGGAGGTGAACGAGTCCCTCATGATGTAAGGTGAGAATTAAAAAGACACCCACACTTTCATCCAAGAATTAGGACTTAGATGGCAAAATTCAAGCCTTCAGTCAAAAAAGAGAAGGAGAGTTTCAGAGGCTTGAGGTCTCGGCAGTGTTTCGAAAATCTACTACGTGTAGTCAGTCTGGCCCAATTCCAGCCCTTCCAAGTTGCTTTGCAGATTACTTATTCACAACTGGGGCCGTGTTCAAGGGTATAGCAATTCCTTCAGAAATTTTGTGTCTTCTTACTTTCCTTCCCAGTTGCAAGGACTCAGCATAGTTCCAGAGCCCGTTAATGGAGAAGTAAAGTAGAAACAAGATTGGGGATGAATTTGGGGGAAAACAGGCAGACTTGAGAGGCCCACGGGGAAAAACCGAAAGCCAAAGAACTCTTTCCTCATCTACAATAGGCGTGCACATCTCGGATGCACTTTGCAAAGTGTGCTCTGTAAGGTAAAGATTAACGCGTGCATGAAGACAGAAAATAAAAGGCGAATGACCGCACTTACCCCTTCTTGTTCTGCCTGTCATTCAGCTTATGCTTGTCTCCTGATCTGCTTTGGAAGGCATCAGATCTTGCTTCAGGACTTGCTTCCAGTCCTCAAAGTGCTAACAAGTTTGCAGAGCAAGCTTGAGGTTGGTTTGTTCACCAAAGGTAAAAATACCTGCTTGTTGCTTCTAATGTGTGTTTGTGGGCAGAAAAGGAGAGGGAAAAGATACAGAGGGAGAAGAGGGAGAGGACGTAATCTTTAAGAAGCTCTTCTGGTGTCAACTAATATCTGTACTTGGGCTCATTTGGGAAGTGTTTAAAAGTTGGGGTCAGGGGTGAATTGGAGAGAGGGTCTTTTCTTTCTCTTTGGAGACATTTTCTTATATTTGCCCTGGAGGGTCTTATATTTTTCAAAAGAGAAAGGAGTGCGTCACCCAGGTTTACAGATTTGTACTTAATTGATCTCTGGGGTGGTGTGGAGAACATATATTCACAGAAGTGTTCTGAAGACATTGCTTATTAAGCTCTATCTCTGTGGCAGCTCCTCTGATCCCCCAAGGCTAATCAAGATCTCTTCTTATTAAAAAAATCTCTATTGGTATTACTCGGTGAGCAGACGCAGGGTGGCTGCAGAACACAAAGGATAAGATAAACACCCTGCAGGAGGAAACTAGATTGCCGAACACCCGAGCTTAGTCTCTTCAGTCGTGTCTGACTCTTAGCGACCCGTGGACTGCCGCCCTGGCTCTTCTGTCCATGGGCTCTCCCGGCAAGAATGCTGGAGTGAGATGCCATTTCCTACCCCAGGAGGTCTTCTCGACACAGGGCTGGAACCCACCCCTGCCCGTGTCTCCTGCATTAGCAGGTGGAGTCTTTACCCCCGAGCCACCTGGTTATGGGCACTTTCATTTTATTTGCTAATCAACACATAATTTCCTAATGACTCATTTGAGCTTGTCTTATCTAGCTATTCCAAAGAGTGTGATATATTCACTTGTTTTCTGGAAGTAACATGTTCACATTATTCACAAATAATTAGTGTTCCTAATCTAATTAGTGTTAAATAATTAGTGTTCCTAATCTCAGAGTAATAAAAATTGACGGTGATAGCAAAAGTCATTGTTTATAAAAATCACTAGGCCAAGATTTTCTGAAAATGAAGAAGTCTCTTTAAAACTATGTCCAAATTAATTGTCATTTTAATTAAAACATACAGTTAGCTCATATTTAATGAAAGTATATAGTTACTTCAGGACAATAATAATATAGATTATCATGCATTTCTAATAAACTGGTATCAGAATATTATAGTTGGAGGCATTTCTTTGGAGACAAATGGGAATTTAAAAATCAAACTGATAATCTGTCCTATTTGAATAGTTCTTATATAATGGTTTTCGTATAGATTGTGCATCACATGATCCTCACACAAACATACAATGTTGACATGTTTGCATGCATCTCACAAATGAAGCATGAGCTCATGTGAGGTCAGTTGAAGGTCACAAGGCCACACAGATGAAAACAGGTGGGATTCAATCCTATGCCGTGTGATAACATTAGTCCTTTTTTAAAAAATCTATGATGCCCTATCTTTGAGATTGCTCTTCCATTGTGTCTTGATGCCTCTTTTTAAGAATTAAACCATATGATTTGTTTAAAATGGTACTGTGAATGTGAACTTGCAAATTGTCTGTTCTCAGTCACGTTATTCTTCTCAAAATGTATTTGTTTATTAATGTTACTCATCATTTACAATATGCCCGGGGAATCCTCCATCTGCCTGGTCTGATTTATTCACCAGAATTGAAGGACATGAAAGTTTTGAGCTCATGTACTTAAGGAGCTCATGGTAGAGTGCTTAGAGCTTGCTGGGCATATAGCATGTGTGTGTGTGTGTGTGTGTGTGTGTGTGTGTGTATGTGTGTGCTCAGTAGTGACCGACTCTTTGCGACCCCATGGGCTGTAGCCCACCAGGCTCCTCTGTCCATGGGGTTTCCTAGACAAGAACACTGGAGTGGAGTTCCATTTCCTTCTCCGGGGGATCTTCCACACTCAGGGATCGAACCCCCTCTCTTGCATCTCCTGAATCGGCAGGCAGGTTCTTTACCAGCTGAGCCACTGGTAAGTCAGAATGCTGGGTTCTCATGTGGATTTTAGGGCTTCCCCGATAGCTCAGCTGGTAAAGAATCCACCTGCAATGCAGGAGATCCTGGTTTGATCCCTGGGTTAGGAAGATCCCCTGGAGAAGGGAAAGGCTACCCACTCCAGTATTCTGGCTTGGAGAATTCCATGGACTGTATAGTCCATGGGGTCACAAAGAGTCGGACACGACTGAGCAGCTTTCACTTTCATGTGGATTTTAGTCCCTCACTGTTGTTCAGTTGCTCAGTCATGCCTGACTCTTTGCAACCCTGTGGACTGTAACCCACCAGGCTCTTCTGTCTGTGGGATTCTCCAGGCAAGAATACTGGAGTGGGTAACCATTTCCTTCTCCATTTAGTCCCTCAGTCACCTCTTAAAACTCCCTACAATTTAGGCACACTTCCACGAGGTGGCAGCAACATTCCATAGGCAGTGGTTCACTAACCTTTTTGGCACCAGGGACGGGTTTCAGGGAAGACAGTTTTGCCATGGAAGGGTGTGTGTGGGGGTGTTGGTTTCGGGATGATTATTCAAGCACATTGCATATATTGTGCACCTTATTTCTATCATTACATCGCCTCCACCTCAGATTGTCAGGCATTAGATTGGCAGGTTGGGGACCCCTGCCATTGGGGGTCTAAACTAGTTAGCATCTCTGAAAATAATGGTTTGTTAATTGACACTTTTGAATTGTGGTGCTGTAGAAGACTCTTGAGAGTCCCTTGGACTGCAAGGAGATCAAACCAGTCAATCCTAAAGGAAATCAGTCCTGAATATTCATTGGAAGGACTGATGTTGAAGCTGAAGCTCCAATACTTTGGCCACCTGATGCGAAGAGCTGACTCATTGGAAAAGATCCTGATGCTGGGGAAGATTGAGAGCAGGAGGAGAAGGGGATGACAGAGGATGAGATAGTTGGATGGTGTTACTGACTTAATGAACATGACTTTGAGAAACTCCAGGAGGTAGTGGACAGGGAAGCCTAGCATACTTTAGTCTATGGTATTGCAAAGAATCTGACAGGACTTAGCTACTGATCAACAACAGCAATATAGTTATCTCAGTTGTAACAATGTTGATTCAGCTCTTAAAGTCTTCTTCTTTAGCTCTTTTGTATATATGAAAGTGAAAGTGAAAGTTGATCAGTTGTGTCTGACTCTTTGCAACTCCATGGACTATACAGTCCATGGAATTCTCCAGGCCAGAATTTACATATATATATATAATGACTGAAAGTTTAAAATTTGTTTTAGAACCTATGCCGACCCAGGAATGGAACCAGGGTCTCTTGCACTGCAGGCGGATTCTTTACCATCTGAGCTATCAGGGAAGCCCTTAAATCTTTTTTGGGCTTTTTAAAAATTAATTTTTGTTGGAGTATAGTTGCTTTGCAATGTTATGTTAGTTTCTACCATACAGTAAAGTGAATCTATATATGTATACTTATGTAGATTCTTTTTTTATTTCCTTTTCATTTAGGTCAACACAGAGCATTGAGTAGTTGCATATATAATTTAAAGACCTCCCAAACCTCTAAATGTCCTTTACTATTGTACCTTACCTTTGGCTGGAGCGGGAAATGGCAACCCAGTCCAGTATTCTTGCCTGGAAAATCTCATGGACAGAGAAGCCTGGCAGCCCCAGCCCACGGGGTCACAAAGAGTAGGACACGACTGAGACATTAACACAACATTATCTTTGGAATGCCCAGTGAAAAGACTTTGAATCTATGTATTAAGTTTAATGTTTTTACTTTTTGCCAGTGGAAGAAATACCTACTGAGATAACTTTTAAACTCCAATTTGAGAATCAAGATTGTATTTACCTCCAAGCACCTCTGGGTTTTGCTTTGAAACACTTAAAGTGTCCTGTAAAAATAAGCATAATAAAATGTTAAACAAACATGAAAGCAAATCCTATTTTAGGAGGAGCTGCCAGCAAACAAACTCTGAGAGGCATAGAATCTTGGTGAGTTAAATTTTTGGTTGAATTACAAAGAAATATTTCCTAAATATTTGTAATTCTATGTGGAGTTTCCTTGCTTTTTTGTGTTTTCATACTTTCTAATGTTTGCTTAAACTGCATTAAATTCTTTAATTTAACCATATTTGAAATATTTTATTTTAAAGTAAGGATACGGAGAGTTTATGGTTATATCTGCTTCCCTGATAGCTCAGTTGGTAAAGAATCCACCTGCAATACAGGAGACCCCAGTTCTATTCCTGGGTTGGGAAGATCTCCTGGAGAAGGGATAGGCTACCCACTCCAGTATTCTTGCCTGGAAAATCCCATGGATGGAGGAGCCTGGTGGGCTACAGTCCATGGGGCTGCAAAGAGTCAGGCATGATTGAGCGACTTCACTTCACTCAAAGGGCTTCCCAGGTGTCACTAGAGGTAATGAATCTGCCTGCCAGTGCAGAAGACAAGAGATGCAGGTTCGATCCCTGGGTTGGGACGATCCCCTGGAATAGGAAATGGCATCCCACTCCACTATTCTTGCCTGGAGAACCCCATGGACAGAGGAGTCTAGTGGGCTACAGTCCACAGGGCCACAAAGAGTCGGACATGACTGAACACAGTCCTATATAGAAAGTTTCAAAAAAAAATCAGTTTCTCAAAATTTCAGCCTTTTGGAGCCTGAGGAATTCTTGGAGAGGGAGCCCAATTTCATCAGGCTCAGCAGGGGTGAAGGGGAGGGGTTAACGGACTCACCCAAAGCAACACATCCAGGTTGTATCAATGTTGGGAGCAGCACCTAACATATGAAAGGGTCAAGGAGCTGTTTTCATCAGGATGAAAATGAGTCACAGCAAAAATCAGATGGAAAGGGAAGAGCTCTTGGCTGTGACCCTAGAGACAGGGTTGGATTCCCTTGTGGCTTAAGGGTAAAGCGTCTGCCTACAATGCTGGAGACCTGGGTTCAATCCCTGGGTCAGGAAGATCTCCTGGAGAAGGCAATGGCACCCCACTCCAGTACTCTAGCCTGGAAAATCCCATGGATGGAGGAGCCTGGTGGGCTACAGTCCATGGGGTCCCAAAGAGTGGGACACGTTTGAGCACCTTCACTTTCAGTTAACATTTATTGAGTGATTTTTTTTCATTAGCTCTGTGCTAAGATGTGCTTATTCATATCTCATTTCAGGATCCCACCAATCTATTTGAGGTAGGTATTATTACACTAGTTTTACAAGTGAGGAAACTGATATTTAAGAGATTAAAACTTTTGTTAAATGTGGACTTGTGGGCACGGTGGGGGAAGGAGATGATGGGGCAAATTAAGAGAGTAGCATGGACATATCCACTACCATATGTCACAGAGACAGCTAGTGGGGAGCTGCTGTTCAGCACAGGGGGCCCACCTGGATGCTCTGTGATGACCTAGGGGGGTTGGGAGGCTCAAGAGAGAGGGGATATGTGTGTACATGTAGCTGATTCATGTTGTCGTACAGCAGAAACTAACACAACATCATAAAGCAATTATACTCCAATTAAAAAAAATTGTGGATGGAATGGTAAGATATCTGGTGTTTGATTCAAAATAATCCATCAGGAAAGGGCTGTCAGAGGATAAACATGAAACAAGATATTGCTAACCAAGGGGTACCCAGAGGTTAATTATATTAATCTCTTTATCAGTGTATGTGTTTGGAACTTTCCATTATAGATAATTTTTTGTGAAGGAAAAAATAAACACCGCTTGGAAAAAAATTAAACACTTGTCGCATGTCTGTACGAATAAAATGGCAGAGCCAGAACTGGAACCCCCCTCTCCTAGTTAGGAGTTCGGTTTTAGGCACTGTATTTTAGCACAAGCCTCCGTCTGTGTGCGGTTTCCTGCTAATGAAGGGTCTCTTGACGTGGAAGGCTGCCCACCAACACAGCACGAGGTCTCCTTGGACCAGGGTCAGGGAAGCTCAAGGAGAACAAGGAGAGGGACTGCGTGTGAGGCTCTGGCGGCCGGTGGTTGGCCCCGTTCCCCACCACCCCCAGAGAACAATCAGTGCTCAGGAATGTTTAGCTCTGATGACTGCTGGGTTTTTACCTTTGGAGCCAGGAGTGAGTGACAAAGCAGCATGTGGGGGCCGAGTGCGGCTCCCCCTCTCCATCAACGTAATGGCACATCAAGGGCCACTGGAAGACCTGATACTCAAGGAAGGGATTCCAGAAGCAGGTGCTACTGTTTGCCTGAGGCCAAAGTATAAAAGAACGGACTAGACCAGAGGCCAGAGGTAGAGCCGATGAAACAGACATAGAGCATTGGGGAATGCAGATGGACTGAAATGTGTAAAAGATGTTATTGGAGCAAAGCGACCAATAATCCTTCTCCTTTGGCTTCAGAATTCAGGACACTTCTGCCTGATGTAACTCAGTAAGTTTAGCTCCCTTCCTCCCGCCTCACTCTTCCAACAAATGACAATTATAAATTTAAGCACTTCCCACATTCTATCTGTCTAAGGGGCAGACTAAATCTATCCATCTCCAGTTAATATAAATCAAGTCCTTAGAACAGTGCCTGGTACTCAGTAAGCCCTAATAAGTGTCTGTGATTCTATTTTATATCACGTGCTATGTGTCAGTCACGCAGTCGTGTCTAACTCTTGTGACCCACGGACTGTAGCCCACCAGGCTCTTCTGATGACGTTTCCCAGGCAAGAATACTGGAGTGAGGTGCCATTTCCTCCTCTGGGGGATCTTCCCAATCCCGGGATCAAACCTCAGTCTCTTGCGCCTCTTGCATTGCTAGGCGGATTCCTTACCACTGTACCACGCGGGAATCCCCAGTTACATATTATATTACTATTATTGAGCACTTATTATAAAACAAACACTCTGCTAAACTCCATGAATAAACAGTGAAGAAAATTCATCCATTAAACAAATATTTACTGAGCCTATGTCCCAGACACTGTTCCAGGACTCAGGATAGGTAAATACACAGAACAAATACAACTCTTTGCCTGCCTTTGAGTAGCTTAAGTTCTGGTAGGGAAGATTTCATTAAGATAAGAAACACCAAACTCATCTAATTTCCTCTTTGATAGGATGAATAGATCAATATTATAGTGAAGAATTGTCGGCTGTTTTTTTTTTTTTTTAATTAGCATCCCAGATCTTTCTTTAATAAAAGAATGTATATTTATTATTAGCCTAGGATTTTGTGAAACCGTTAGTGACTCAGTCGTGTCCAACTCTTTGTGACTGTGGCCAGCCAGGTTCCTCCATCCATGGGATTCTCCAGGCAAGAATATTGGAGTGGGTAGCCATCCCCTTCTCCAGGGGCTCTTCCTAACCCAGGAATTGAACCTGGGTCTCCTGCATTGCAGGCAGATTCTTCACCATCTGAGCCACCAGGGAAGTCAATAGGACTTTGTATATACACTGTAATTGTAAATATGATAATCCTATACACTATATATAAATATGAAAGTCCTATACACCATAGGACTTTGTAAATACATCGCAATTGTAAATATGAAAATCAGCTTCAACGCATTTATTGAACTAATGTCTTTAAAGAAAGGGACTTAATAATCATAATAAGAACAAACTATAGTGAAAGGTGCATAGGGTCCATAGGATGGAAGTCTAGTGTTCAGAGCATAAGTTGGCCCCAATCACTCTTCTGTGGTGAAATCAGACCCAGTTGCAAGACTATCTGGATCACAGTTAGTCTTCTTGGTTTTGACTGTTCATTCAGTGGATAATTGTGGGGAGATTTAAAATTTTTAGAAAATACAAAGCTAGGAATAGTACTTCCTTATTTTTAACAACATGATAGGGATATGTTTAACAGACAAAAACTGCATACAGTTAAAGTGTACAGGTGATGGACAGGGAGGCCTGGCGTGCTGCAATTCATGGGGTCGCAAAGAGTCGGACACGACTGAGCGACTGAACTGAACTGAAAGTGTACACCTTGATGTTTATACACATATATATGCATACACTATAAAAAGATCAACTCAATCAAGTTAAATAACTTATCTATCGTCTCTACATAGTTACCCGTGTGTGTTTGTGTGTCTGTGTGACTGTTTAGTGTGAGAAGATTTAATTTAAGATCTATCCTCTTAGTAAACTCTGGGAGGTGGTGATGGACAGGGAGGCCTTCCATGCTGCAGTCCACGGGGTTGCAAAGAGTCGGACACGACTGAGCGACTGAACTGAACTGATCCCCTTGGAAAGCTTTCAAGTATACAATAACGTTACCTATGGCCACCATGCTGTTCATTAGACCTCCACAACTTATCCTGTACGAGTGAAACCTTGTACCCTGTGACCTGCATCTCGCTCTTCCTTCCATCCCATCCCAGCCCATGGCCACAATCGGTCTATTCTTTACTTGTATGAATTTGACTTTTTAAGATTCCACATGTAAGTGGGATCACGCAGACTTTGACTGTCTGTATTGGCTTATTTCATTTTGCAAAGTGTCCTTCATGTTTGTCTACATTGTTACAAACGACGAGATTTTCCCTTCGTTTTTCAGGCTGAACAGTATTCCGTTATCTGTCTTAAATTTTCTTTGTGCATTCATCTGTCAATGGATGTTTAGGTTGTCTCCGTATCTTGACTATTGTGAATAATGCTGCAGTGAACATGGAATCACATCTCTGCAAGGGACTGACTTCATTTCCTTTGGAGATATAGCCAGAAGTGGAATTGCTGGGTCATGCAGTAGTTCTGTTTTTATTTTTGCAGGAACCTCCATACTGCTTTCCACAGAGGCTGAACTCATTTACATTTTCGCCAGTAGTGTGCAGAGGTTCCCTTTTCTCTGCCTCCTCACCAACACCTGTTAATAATAACCATCCTAAAAGGTGGAAGGTGATATGTCATTGTGGTTTTGATTTCCATTTCCTTGACAGTTAGTGATGTTGAGAATCTATTCATGTAAAACAGTTTTTAATATGATGAATGATGAACACAATCATTGTTCAATCTGGTTGCAATGGTTGCAAACATGCCTGGGCAATCAAATTCCATAAAGTAATAAAATACATCAACTTTAATTCTACCATCAAGTCTCCCCCAGGACACTTCTGCCTTTTTACATCCATTTATATTTCTTCATTTTGATGCTATTATCAGTGCTAGCCTGTATTTCTTAATGCAGAGTGTTTATGGGCTTACCTCATGTTTCAAAAATGATAATTTGGTCTGGCCTGATGACATCCAAATTTCCCCTTCAGTTCAGTTCAGTTCAGTCACTCAGTCATGCCCGACTCTTTGCAACCCCATGAACTGCAGCACACCAGGCCTCCCTGTCCATCACCAACTCCTGGAGTTCACTCAAACTCATGTCCATTGAGTCGGTGATGTCATCCAGCCATCTCATCCTCTGTCGCCCCCTTCTCCTCCTGCCCCCAATCCCTCCCAGCATCAGAGTCTTTTCCAATGAGTCAACTCTTCACATGAGGTGGCCAAAGTATTGGCATTTCAGCTTCAGCATCAGTCCTTCCAAAGAACACCCAGGACTGATCTCCTTTAGAATGGACTGGTTGGATCTCCTTGCAGTCCTAAGGACTCTCAAGAGTCTTCTCCAACACCACAGTTCAAAAGCATCAATTCTTTGGCACTCAGCTTTCTTCACAGTCCAACTCTCACATCCATACATGACCACAGGAAAAACCATAGCCTTGACTAGATGGACCTTTATTGGCAAAGTAATGTCTCTGCTTCTAATATGCTATCTAGGTTGATCATAACTTTCCTTCCAAGGAGTAAGCATCTTTTAATTTCATGGCTGCAGTCACCATCTGCAGTGATTTTGGAGCCCCCCTAAATAAAGTCTGACACTGTTTCCACTGTTTCTCTATCTACTTGCCATGAAGTGATGGGACCAGATACCATGATCTTACTTTTCTGAATGTTGAGCTTTAAGCCAACTTTTTCACTCTCCTCTTTCACTTTCATCAAGAGGCTTTTTAGTTCCTCTTCACTTTCTGCCATAAGGGTGGTGTCATCTGCATATCTGAGGTTATTGATACTTCTCCCGGCAATCTTGATTCCAGCTTGTGCTTCTTCCAGCTCAGTGTTTCTCATGATGTACTCTACATATAAGTTAAATAAGCAGGATGACAATATACAGGCTCGACGTACTCCTTTTCCTATTTGGAACCAGTCTGTTGTTCCATGGCCAGTTCTAACTGTTGCTTCCTGACCTGCATACCAGTTTCTCAAGAGGCAGGTCAGGTGGTCTGGTATTCCCATCTCTTTCAGAATATTCCACAGTTTATTGTGATCCACACAGTCAAAGGCTTTGGCATAGTCAAGAAAGTAGAAATAGATGTTTTCCTGGAACTCTCTTCCTTTTTCGATGATCCAGTGGATGTTGGCAACTTGATCTCTGGTTCCTCTGCCTTTCCTAAAACCAGGTTGAACACAGGAAGTTCACGGTTCACATATTGCTGAAGCCTGGCTTGGAGAATTTTGAGCATTACTTTACTAGCATGTGAGATGAGTGTAATTGTGTGGTAGTTTGAGCATTCTTTGGCATTGCCTTTGTTTGGGAAATTTCCCCTTGCCTCTCCTAAATATTATCCTCAAATATACAATGAATCATTCTCAACTTCTCTTGGTCAGGAAGTACTGGTTTCTGCTTTTCCACGACCACCATGACTTGGCCAATTTCAGTCAACTTTGCTGTTGCTTCCTTCTAGTCCAAACTTTGAAAATTTTATGATTTTATGCAGTGATTTGTATAAAAACTTACTATAGGGGCTCCCTTGGTGGTCCAGTGGCTAAGACTCCACACTCGCTGAGCAGGGAGCCTGGGTCTGAGTCCTGGTGGGGGAACTGGGTCCTACATGCTGCACCTGAAGGTCCCACATGCCACGACTGAGACCCGGGGCAGCCAAATAAATATATATATTTAGAAAACCTATATATTTAGAAAAAATGTCTAGTTCTAAGCATGCATTTACTGATACTGCACATATATGTGTTTGTATATATAAATCCCTTTTCCCTTTAATTTTGCTACCTAAAAGAATGGATTGTTTTCATTATGGGTTGAATCTCCTCCCTCAACACGGAACATGCAAAATATTGTAACCAGTTGTATTTACTTCCTTTTTTGGATTCTTATACTAAATATACATAAAATAGAAGAAATTCCTAACTTTATTGTTAATTTGGGTTGATATTTTCAAGTCAGAAAGTCTAAAAAAGCCATAAGAAACCCAAACCTAAAGGAGCCCTGAGACTCAAACTTTCATTTTTCAACTGAGAAAATGAGGAAACAAAGAGATTAAATGACTTTCCCACCGTCTCCAGGGAGTTGGGAATAGAGTTGTGAACAAAATTCACATTTCTGACTCCCAGTCTCTCTCTCCTCTTTTAGACCGCTTCTCTTCTTGTCAGCAAAGTATAGAGCACGCAGATTTTAAATAGTATGAAGAGATTATCATAGGCTGACTTGCTCCGAGAAGACTTTGCCTAGCAGGTGGCTAAACCTGGTATCAGCTGTATGATATTATAGGAAATATCCACTTGTAACAAAGTCTAACAGATCACAGGATTGCTTCCCGCCTTTATTCAGGAAGCAGGTCTGCGGCTGCAGGAAGGAACAGCACCATTGTGACAGAATTCATCCTCCTGGGATTTTCAGGGCAGCCTGAAATGAAGCTTTTCCTTTTTGCGTTATTTCTGGGCATTTACCTCCTGACCCTCGCCTGGAACCCGAGCCTCATGGCCCTCGTCAGGATGGCCTCCACCTGCACACGCCCGTGTCCGTCTTCCCCAGTAACCTGTCCTTCCTGGGTGTCTGCTACCTGTCCTCCACAGCCGCCAAGACGCTCTCGGACATCATCCCAGAGCGGAAAACCGTCTCCTCGGTGGGCTGTGCCGTGCAGTGCTTTGTCTTCTGCGGGCTGGGGCTGGCTGCGTGCTTCCTGTTGGCGGCCATGGCACCTGATCGCGGTGCTGCGATCTGCAGCCCGCTGCCCTACACGGTCCTCGTATCTCACACCCTTTGTTTAAAGAAGGCGGCCGGAGCCTACATGGGTGGGTTCCTCAGTTCTTTGATTGACACCTGATCTATCTATCAGCACGATTTCTGCGGGCCCAACGTGATCAACCACCTCTTCTGTGACCTTCCTCCAGTCCTGGTTCTGTCCTGCTGATACTTTCGCTAGCCGGGTGGTGACCTTCCTCGTGGGTGTGGGCGTTGTGGTGCTGTCTGTCCTTGTGATCCTCATCTCTGATGGTTGCATGGCTGCTGCCGTCCTATCAGGTCAGCTAGAGGGACGACCAAGGCCTTCAGCACCTGTGCCTCTCATCTGACTGCTGGGACCCTCTTCTATGGTTCTGGTCTCTTCATGTACATGCGACCTAGTTCCAGCTACTCCCTGGACCAGGACAAGGTGGTGTCCATAGTCTCTGCTCTGGTGATTCCTATGATAAACCCCATCATCTACAGTCTTAGGAACAGGGACATTAAAAATGCCATGAGGAAAGCTGTGCAAAGGGACTATGTAATTTCTCATGGGCATTGCTTTTTCTGACCCTAATATAATGTTTGCAATGAAGCTGTGAGCTGGGTCACTTGTTCAGACTCATGTTGTTTTGGACTAGTTGATCTGCATAATTTGTGCTGACCAGGCCTTTTTTTTTTTTCAATATCTCTCTAACCAGTTTCCTATTGCTTATTGGGAAAAAGTTTGGCCATTACTTGTTTCTAGAATGAATAACATTGCATAGATTGAGATTAGCAGAAAACTTCACCATGAGGAAGGCCGATCAACTTGGAGTATCAAAATACGAGTTTGTGTCCGTAGGTGGAAGACATTGAAAAAAATGTTAGTCCAGTATTTAAGGTGGAGATTCTTCAGGTAGGTCCGGAACATAGCATTGTGACCTGAGGAGGGGGATTGTCGTTGTTTACTTTCTAGGACATGTTGGACTCTTTTGTGACCCCATGGACTGTAGCCCACCAGGCTCCTCTATCCACGGGGATTCTCCAGGCAAGAATACTGGAGTGGGTTGCCATGCCCTCCTCCAGGGATCTTCCCAACCGAGGGATCAAACCCAGGTCTCTTGCATTGCAGGCAGATTCTTTACTGACTAAGCCACCAGGGAAGCCCAAGAATACTGGCATGGGTAGTCTATCCCTTCTCCAGGGGATCTTCCCAACCCAGGAATCGAACATGATTCTCCTTCAGTGCAGGCAGATTCTTTACCAGCTGAGTTACCAGGGAAGCACTATACAGTTGCTAGGTGTTCTTAAATCATGAAACCTATGGTTATTAATCTAAATATGCCATCTTTATATTTGTGGCCTTATGCAAGTTACTTACAAGCTCTATTTTTCTCATGTGTAAAATGGGAATAGTAACTGTATCTACCTCATTGAATTGATGCAACAATTAAGTGAGAATGTATATGAGAAGGGCTTAGCCAAGTGCCTGGTACATGCTTGTCTTGTTGTTCATTAGTCCCTGAGTTGTGTCCAGCTTTTCTGACCTCTTGGACTGTAGCCCACCAGGCTCTTCTGTCCATGGGATTTCCCAGGCAAGAATACTGGAGTGAGCTGCCATTTCCTTCTCCAGGGGATCTTCCCAAGCCAGGAATTGAACATGCATCTCCTGCATTGGCAGGTGGATTCTTTATCGCTGAGCCACCAGGGAAGCCCGTGCCTGGTATATAATAATATTTAACAAATGTTAGCTCCTATTGTCAGCCATTTAGTCAATATTATTAGTCAGTTTTGAACACAGCAGAAGAAATTCAGGTTAATGTGTTAAAAAGAGACAAAGTACATAGCTTTATAATGTCTACTCAAATTGGGCCATAATAGTCTCAGTAAAAGGCATGCCTATAATTTCTCACCTTTGCCACTTCTTTTGCATATTAGGAAGCAGTTCTTTGGGAAGAAGAAAGAACTTAAGCTCATAGCACTGCCCACGTGTGGAAATCCTATCACTGTGCTAATTTTTTAAAATTAATTTTGATTGAAGTCTAGTTGCTTCACAATGTTGTGATAGTTTCTATTGTATATTAAAATGAATCAGCCACGTGGCTACATATATCCCTTCCCTTTTGGACTTCCTTCCCATTCAGGTCACCACAGTGCATTAATAGAGGTCCTTCTGCTATATACACAGTCAGTTATCTATCTTATACATGGTATCAATTTGTTGTTGTTCAGTCGCTAAGTTATTCAATTGCAACCCCATGGACTGCAGCACACCAGGCTCCTCTGTCCTCCACTGTCTCCCTGAGTTTACTCAAACTCATGTCCCTTGAGTCGGTGATGCTATCTAACCATCTCATCCTCTACTGCCCCCGTCTCCTTTAACCTTCCATCTTTCCCAGCATCAGGGTCTTTTCCAATGAGTTGGCTGTCTGCATCAGGTGGCCAAAGTATTGGAGCTTCAGCTTCAGTGTCAGTCCTTCTAATGAATACTCAGGACTGATTTTCTTTAGGACTCTCAAGTGTTTTCTCCAGCACCACAATTCAAAAACATCAATTTTTCAGTGCTCAACCTTCTTTATGGTCCAACTCTCACATCTGCCCATGACTGCTGGAAAACCATAGCTTTGACTAGACAGAGCTTTGTCGCCAAAGTGATGTCTCTACTTTTTAATATGCTGTCTAGTCTTGTCATAGCTCTGTGCTAATTCTATCTGCTCCCTGGACACCTTGTCTTTTCCTTGTGGCCGTTTCCCTCCGCCTTTCTTTATATGTGCTCCATTTCACCAATTCTCCTACTGCCGGAGTCAGGATGCAAGCCTCATGATTTGGATTTATGTGGAGCTGCCACTGGTCTATTATTATTTCTATTTTTTTTCCTGAACAAAGATTCTGACTATAAGATCTTTATAAAAATTTCTTTTGTTTGGCCATATATATATATTTGCTAGTAATGGAAATTTTCTTTTTTCATTGAGAAGATAGATGTTTCTTCAGTTGATCCAACTACCCAGGAGAAAGTAATGCTCATTCATTAGTAATAATGAAATCTAGGGACTTCCCTGGTGCTCCAGAGGTTAAACTCCATGCTTCCACTGCAGGGGATGTGGGTTTGATCCCTGCTTGGGGAACTAAGATCCTGCATGCCATATGGCATGACCAAAAAAAAAAAATCTAGTTCTTAAGACAGGAATTGGCACAAATTTTGAATAAAGCAAAAATGGTCTGGTAAGTAAGCCACATGTTAAATGAAACTTCCCAAAGTAGTGCATTCATTATGGAGTCTATATGCAGATATACATCAAACAGAATATTTTTGGCTCTAAGAGAATCAGGCGTTTTATAGCTATTTGAAATAGGACGAGGTACATCTGACTCCAGGGAGCAGCTAGCCAGATGGAGATAAATCTACTTTACTAAAATTACCGCAATCCAGGGTGTGGTGCTCCTTTCGCAACAACCCAAAATCTTTTCCAGATGGCCTGAAGTTAACCAAGTTCAGAAGAGCTGCCTGCATAAGCTGGAAGACCATTTTTAGTTTTCAGGGAAGAGCAAAGCCGCCAAGCTTGTTCTTGGGACAGTGGCACCATTCTTCGTCTTGTTAAAGAAACCACATGAAAAGGCAAATTACAATTGAAAGTCTATTTGGAGAGAAAGGAATCAAAGCCAAGTGGATAATGTTTATCAACAGCAGGTACTGGGTCCAAGCAGGCTGAGACCCTGGGTTAGAGTACTACCAGTTTTCCTCCCCAAACATTCATTTTCCTCTCTTCTAAGTGACCATCTTCCCTTTTAATCAAAATATTATTTACAGATTCATTAACTAACAGGTTTTCTTTCTTTTGGCCCAAGAAATGTTTTGTCTCTAAAATGTTTCCTTCACACATTTTAGTTACCTATCGTGATCTTACTTTGTGCTTTGATTTTTAGCATTTCCAGAAATCTGATTACTGTCCGTGTGTATCACCTACATTTCTCTAATTTTTGGTAGGTATATATAATCACACACAGATACACACATGCACACATGCACACATACACACACACTGACTCTCAAATTAGTGACTGATGCATTAAATGAGCTCTGATGAGATTTTAAATATTTTTCCCTTAAAGATCACTTGTCTCATGTTTCTGGCCTTAAACCTAGGCAAACCTAGAGCCTGCTTATTCTGTGATGACCCACATGAATAAGATCATATTTGCATTCCCCTTCCTGTGTCCAGATAGCTGATTTGAATCTTCCTGATGGGGCTTCCCAGATGGCGCTAGTGTTAAAGACCTCACGTGCAATACAGGAGACACAAGAAACACAGATTTGACCCCTGGGTTGGGAAGATCCCCCTGGAGGAGCATATGACAACCCACTCTAGTATTCTTGTCTGGAGAATCCCATGGACAAAGGAGCTTGGTAGACTACAGTCCAAGGGATCGCAAAAGAGTTGGACACAACTGAAGCGACTTAGCACGACCTACAGTTGAACAGGAACAGTCTGAGTCTTACATGGAAGGAGATAAACCATGTATCTGAGAATTCTTCCATCATTTTGACATACAGCTACTTTCCCTGAATTCTTATTGTGTCTCCTTGTCCCTAACATCTTCCAAATAACTGGGAAAGAAAAGCCAACTGGTCAGGTAATATCTGACCTTTGCTGCTTTTTCCCATCCTTGCTCTTCTTGCTTCCTTCCCCCTTTCTAATGCTGGCCAAGATCTCCTATGTGCAATACTGCTTATGGGTCTGACCAGGAATGAGATAGCCCTCTTTTCCACAAGTTAAAAAGTAGCCATGGCAGGCTCTTATAGCCGTGGCTTGGCACTTTTAGAAACTGGACGTGGCAGGATCTTGCATCAGTGTTGCCAGACTAGATGGCTGGCACCATCTGGTTGGAAGACAGACAAACCACACTCTTTGGAGGGACCACACTCTAGAAATAAACAGGCCCCTGGAACCCAGGGAGCCCTCAAGGAAGAGCAGAGGTTTCCTCTCTCTCAAAATAAAGTTTTCTGAAATAGAATCACGACATCAGACTGGACTTTAGTGTCAAGATAAATAGAAAACCCACTATGTCTAAAGCATCACACTGATATTGTATGGTATATTCTTGTTACTACAATAAAACCTCCTTCTTTTGCAAAGGGAGATTAGGTTGTTTTCATCTTGCATGCATGTGTGCATGCTAAGTTGCATCAGTCATGTCTGACTCTTTGCAACCCTATGGATTGTAGCCTGTCAGGCTCCTCTGTGCATGAGGATTCTCCAGGCAAGAATACTGGAGTGGGCTGCCATGTGCTTCTCCGGGGGTCTCCCTCACCCAGGGATCGAACTTGCATCTCTTACGTCTCCTGCATTGTCAGGTGGGTTCTTTTTATCACTAGTGCCACCTGGGAAGCCCTGTCTTCATCTTAAGAAACCCTTAAGGAACAAAATTGATCAGTATAGCTCAGAGGGAGTAAGACCTTATATCAGACCCAATAAAACTCATAGTTCATTTTCTAACAACTAGAAGTTAAAGAAATAGCTTGGCAGGGATCATCTCACTCTTGGGCTTGACCCCCAATTATAAGATACAACTGGGATAAGACTCATTCTGGGACTAAGATGCAGCTGAGGTGTCCTTGAACCTAATCAACAAGAGGTGGGTTCTGAGAAGTCCTTCATCTCAGCACACCTGCCAGTCCAATCTTTCCTTCACTTATTTCGTGTATTCTCTAACACACCCTGCTTATAATTTGCTGTGTTATCGGCACTGTTTCTCTGGGTGACACCTTTTGCAGTCCCTCTTATTACCAGAAGGCAAAGCAAATATTCCTTCTCTGTTTAACACTTTTGGTGTCCACGGCTTATGTATCTCGGAAGGTTCTGGAATTGTTTTTCGTGCATGTTTTTCATGCATACCATCCCTGGTAGTTTTTCAACAGAAGGTCATATGTGAGACTTTCCTGTGTTAGCCAGTTAAACATCTTTGATGGAAACTCTAGCACTCTATGTTAATTTTATTTAACAATTACAATTAGGTGTAACTCACCATGAAGGAAAAAAAAATATTTGTTAGTTTGAGGGGAAAATAACCTTTTTTATTCTCAGCTGTCATTGCTGGAGTGGAATTGATTCCAACTATGGGTTTCAGGGTTGAACCCTGACCAGTTCAAGATAATTAGAAAATATCTGAAATGCAAATCAAAACCACATGAAATACCATCTCACACAAGTCAGAATGGCCATCATCAAAAGTCTATAAATAATAAATGTTGGAGAGGGTGTGGAGAAAAAGGAACCTTCCTACACTGTTGGTGGGAATGTAAATTGGTGCAGCCGCTATGGAAAATAGTATGGGATTTCCTTGGAAAACTAAAAATAGCGTTACCTTATTATCCAGCAATCCCACTCCTGGGCATATATCTAGAAAAGACAAAAACTCTAACTCAAAGAGATACATGCACCTCATTGCAGCACTATTTCCGATAGCCAAGACAAGGAAACAACCCAAGTGCCCATCAACGGAAGATTGGTTTAAGATGGACCATAAAAAACAGTGAAATATTTCCATTTGCAGCTCATGGATGGACCTAGAGAGTATATCACACTCACTGAAGTAAGTCAGAAGAAAACAAATTTTATCTGACATACCTTACATGTGGAATCTAAAAGCAAAACAGATGAATGTATATACAAAACAGAAAGACACTCCCAGATGTAGAAAATGTTAACACATTTTCAGTGTTAGTAATAATATTCCTTTGCTGACACATTAAAAGTGAGTCAACTATATTATTTAAATACTGCAGCTATAAACACTACAGGGTTAAAAAGTCAGGTAACAAAAATGTCATTTAGATTGACATAAGTAAATGTTCAAAGTATTATAAATGTAAAGGACCCACGTTCTATTGGAATCATATTCCCTTAACTTTTTTCTGTCAACTCAGATGCTAACCATCTTTTGTTCAGGGTCTCTCTCTTCTTGGTGTCTCTAAGCTTTTTGGAGTTTGTGCTTTTATGGTGAAGGCCTCTGTCCGTAAGCCATCCTGAAGGCTTGCTTATGCGAGTCTTTGGCTTCCTTTTGCTGTTACACCTCTTCTCTTCGGCTCAAGAACCTAACAACTTATCTGCTTGAAAGAAGGGAGCGATCAGATATATGCAGAAGAATATATTAGGTAAAAGCTTGAATAGTATTTCAAAAATACCATTTTTAAGCTGTCACATACAGCTAAGTGAAAAATTTAAAAAGAGGGTTGGATGGGGATAAAAGAAGACATTAAAGACTTGCAGAAGCATGACCAGATATTAATTCTAATATATCACAGCTAATAGAAATAACCCGGGCCTCTTCTGTCCCCTCTAAGACATCCTTCCCAGGCAGTGCCTGGGGACAGAAAAGCCAGACCTTGAGGGCCAAAGAACAGGGCTTAGTCCATGCTAGTGTCTTGGCTACAAAACAAGAATTGCTTCTCTGCTAGTGCATTTGGAGACAGGTGACAGCGAGTGGGGTGAAAGGAGGAGGAGGAGTTGCATCTTGGTATATACTTTGGGGAGATTGGCTCATTTACCTTTGCAAACATCCCAGCACACTGTGCCCAGTTATCCCTTTTCCTCCTTTTCTCTGCCCTTCTTCATATGATCATTTTCTCTTTCCTCTCATTTTCCCTTTCCTCTTCTTTCATTCCTTGAAACCAAACAGATAGAGCCATAGGAGAGGAAAGAGAACTGTTTATCTTTCTTCTTCCTGATTCCAAATCTCTGGAAGGTCTTTCTGAATGTGCTCCATCTACGAAGTCCCATCCAGAAGGGGGAAAAAACCCCCCAAAACTGGTTCCAAATATGACATTAGAGAGTTGAGACTCCTTCTGCAGTACACAGTCAGACTCAGCATTTCTGGAGGTTTCCTATGTCCTGGTGTTTGTTTTTGCCAGACAGAGGTCTCTGATGATTGTTTTTATGCTTTGGTGGTGTAATTTATTTTATAGATCACAAGATGGAAGGGACCTCTATACTAGTCCCATGGTTCTTGCAAAGAGAGAGGAAGTTTCCTTGCTGTCAAAATGTCTCAAAAGATTAACGCCATGAAGGGAGGTCTTGGAACCCAAGCAGGGGACCAATGAACAGGGTTGGTCTCCATCCATTACCCAGGAAAGAGCTGATGTACAGCTTGCCTGGTTTCAATTGCTCCTTCTTCACTGTGGGCTGTACTCTCAAGTCCTCTCTTCGCTGTGATGGAGAAGGAGTGTAAGCATTTAGGGCCCTCTTGTTTCACAGCCGGACCATTTCTGAAGAAAATCAAACACTGTTAACAGAAACAGAATACGGATGAGTGGGATAATCTCAGAAGCTGGGAGGTGAAGCATCTTTTGACCATTTCTGAATGCCTGGGTCACCACGGAGCAAAAGGTTGCTCTAATGTATCTCAAAGGATGCAGGGAGAATTTCAAAGGCTTACAAATAGATCGATGTCATGGTCCTGGAGGGCTAAGTTTCATACGGGGTCCTTTTTGGTGGCATTTCATTCAACTTGAAAAGCAAAGTTGTTGAGTGATGATTTAAACATATAGGTGTGTCCTTACACTTTAGCATAAAGTAGTGAAGGATGGAAAAATCTGTGACTCACCTGATCAGTGTTCAAATGAGAAAACCCAGATCCAGAGGAAGGGTTGTGAGTTATTACATGATTTGCTACATTTATAAGGTCAGATTTAAGTAGTTTACAGCAGACTGTGGAGGGCAATATTCCCGAACTGAATGAATCCAATGCAGCTTTGATGAACAAGTCAGGATCTAGAGGAAGTGACGGACTCTTATTCAAAAATAAATTAATATTTGGTCTTTGGAGAGTAATTCTGTCCAAACTGTTTTTGATAAACAAAGCTGTTCAGTTTGTTTCTTGGCTGGCAAATATGTTGAACTTTTAAAAAGTCAACCAAGTAAATAGTAGGAAGGGCTATTGATGAAGCATCTTAAAGGAAGATCTGAAAGGGACCACTCTTTCATGTCCTCTTTACATTTGCTCTTTTTTTTATTCAGTAAGCAGAGTCAGGTGGAGAGAAGTATGGGGAAGGGGATACACAACATGTAATCAAGAATGGTGGAAAAAGAAAAAAATGGTGTTAGAAAAAGGTGAAGGAAGAGAGATGACAAAACATTATCTTTAGTGAATTTTTATCCAAACCAAAAGATAGCTGAGGTGTCCTTGATAGATAAGAGGCAACTAAAACTAAGGTTTGATTAGAAATGATGGACCCTGGGGTGGTGGCTGAGAAAAAGGACATGGTAATCACAGGTGCGCTGAGATTAATAACAGCATCGCTGGATTATCTGTTCTCTCTGCGCAGTGGGGTTTGCTGGGGTAACTTTATCTCTTAGGCACCTGTGGACACAAGCTTTGCAGTGGTTGCTGTCTGAAGGCTGAGATTTCTCTCTCCTTCAGTTATGCCAGCAAAATGATTTAATGCTTCTCTCTGTATATCTTCCTCCTGAAAGAAGACAAGGTGAGGTGAAGTCACTCAGTCGTGTCCGACTCTTTGCGACCCCACAGACTGTAGCCTACCAGGCTCTTCCATCCATGGGATTTTCCAGGCAAGAGTACTGGAGTGGGGTGCCATCAGTTAATTGGCAAGGTGTCAGCATTACATCTTTGCTATTCATTTCCTGAGAGGATATCTATGTGAAAAGATGCTGTGTTCATGTTATTGACAGCATGTCCAATTACATTGTCATTCCCCTGTACAACAATAATGCGTCTGAAATAGTCTCTGCCTTTCTAGAGATCTTTTGTGAGAGATTCCTGCAAAGAACATACAGGGGTCCTCCTGGATTTCTGACTTTCTGCCTACATCTGGCTGGTGATCACCCACAAAATTTTATGTCTTTATCATGCCACGTATTATTATCTCTTGCTTTGAATTATGCTTATACGGACATGTTTCTCGGAGAAGGAAATGGCAACCCACTCCAGTGTTCTTGCCTGGAGAATCCCAGGGACAGGGGAGCCTGGTGGGCTGCCGTCTATGGGGTCGCACAGAGTTGGACACGACTTAGCAGCAGCAGCAGCAGGACATGTTTCTCATCTCATTTCCTGAGCTCTATATTCCTTACTGGACCATCTCCAGAGGTCCCTAACCTCCAGGATCTGACGCCTAGTGATCTGAGGTGGAGCTGATGTAATAATAATAGGAATAAAGGGCACAATGAATGCAACGTGCTTGAATCATCCTGAACCCATCCCCCACCCCCGGTCTGTGGAGAAATTGTCTTCCAGAAACCGGGTCCCAGGTGCCAAAAAGGTTGGGGACCCACTGTTTACATCATTCAAACCACCAAGTATAGTGCTTTGCACTTTATGAAAAAGTAAAACTGTTAGTCACTCAGTCATGTCTAACTCTTTGAGACCCCATGTACTGTGGCCCACCAGGCTCCTCTGTCCATGGACTTCTCCAGGCAAGAATACTGGAGTGGGTAGCCATTCCCTTCTCCAGGGGGATCTTCCCGACACAAGGATCGAACCCAGGTCTCCTGCACTTGGGCAGACTCTTCACCATCTGAGCCACCAGGGAAGCTACTTGCTCTTGAGTTGTTTAGAAATAAGATTAGTGCAGCAGATAGCATCATTCCACTGAGCAGACGAGAGCAGGCTTTAAGATGTGGCTTTGGAGTTAGATTGAGTGGATTTGAATCCCAGTTCTGCCCTTCCTAGGCTTCCCTGGTGGCTCAGATAGTGAAGAATCCGCCTGCAATGCAGGAGATGTGGGTCGGTCCCTGGGTCAGAAAGATTCCTTGGATAAGGGAATGGCTAACCACTCCAGTATTCTTGCCTGGAGAAGTCTTGCAAAGAACTGGACATGACTGAGCGACTAACACTTTTCTGCCCTTCATAGGCTGGGTGACCTTGGGCTGTTTAGTGCTGTGACCTGCAGTCTTCTCATTTGTAAGAAGGGAATAGTAGAAGTACATCTCTCATCATCTTGCTGGATAAATTAAAATGAGATAAAACTTGCAAGGGTTTCTGTGTTGATATTTCTGTATCTCATCTCTGGTAATATTATGGGCAACATGTTCAGAGAAATCAATAATGCTAAATAAAAGCTTTTTTTTTTTTTTTTTTTTTGGGCTGTGGCACTCAGAAAGCAAATAAATTTCTCAACATAACAGAAATAACAAGAAAAAACATAAGCCTCAGAGGGTGGTTGGCTAGGGCCAGCATTTCCCCAGGAGACATCTATCCCTGGTAGCCTACGTTCTGAGGTTTAATTGGCATGTGTATGAAGGCTAGAGAAAAACATACTGCATGTGTTGTGGTTGGATTAGAGATGACAGCCCTTCCCAAGCCACTAAAAACAGGGACTTCAGTTTGGGAGGAAGAGAAAAACTGATAATTTAAAAAAATTTTATTTTTATATAGGTAAATTTGGCCTAAACCATTTTATAAGTTTAAGGTGTTAATGTGTTGATTTGACATATTTATGTATTGCAATATGCTTACCACTATGGCATTAGCTAACAGACCTATCCTATCACATAATTATCATTTCCTTTTTCATGTGGGAACAATTGAGATCTAGTCTCTTAGGAACTTTGAAGTTTATAGTAGTGTATTGTTGTCTATACTCACTATGCTGTGCATTAGATCTCTAGGACTTGCCTAGTAATTACATTTTGTACCCTTTAATAACATATCTCCAATTCCCTTAGCCCTTAGCCTCTGATCGTTGCGGCTCCATAGCTGTTTTAGCCACCTGGCTTTCTTAGAATGCACATTTGAGTGCTATCTCACTGTCTTTCTCTGCCTGACTTTTAGTGTAACTTACTCTAGGTCCATCCATGTTATCACAAGTAGGCGGATTTCCTTCTTTCTCACAGCTGAGTACTATTCCGTCGTTTACAAGCACACACACACGCACACTGGGGCTTCACCATCCATTCCTCCGTGACAGACGCTTGGATTATATCTTGGCTGTCATGACTAACACTGGAATAAACACGGGAGTGCAGATTTCTTCCCATATCTTGTTACCGTTCCCTATGCATATATACTCAGCAGTGGAATTGGTAGTTCATACAGAAGTTCTTTTTGAGACTTTTTGAGGACACTCCATACTGTTTTCAGAGTGGTTAAACCAAGTTACATTCTCACCAACAGTGTACGTACCCTCAGCATCCCTTGCTGTTCCTCGTGTCGATCATAGCCACTCTAACAGGTATGAGGTGGTATTTCTATGTGGTTTTGATTTGCATTCCCCTGAGGATTAATGTTGAGCATCTTTTTATGCACCTGTTGGCCATTGCATACCCTCTTTGGAAAAATGTCTACTTGGTCCCTCTGCCCACTTTTAAATCATATTGTTTGGTTTTTGTTATTGACTCGTATGAATTCTTAATATATATTGGACAGTAATCCCTTACTGACATGTGGTTTGCAAATAATTTCTCCCATTCTGTAGCTTGCCTTTTCATTTTGTTAAGTGCTTCTTCAGATGTGCAGAAGCTTTTTAATTTGATGTCGTACAACTTGTTGATTTTTGCTTTTGTCACTTGTTCTTTGGTGTCATATCCAAAAAGTTACTGCCAAGAATTTCTGTTTGGTTCTTTTTTATAATTTCTGTCCCTTTGGTAAATGTCTCATTTGGTTCACAGGTACTTTTTCTTATCTCATTGAATCATGTTTCTGTGCTTTCTTGTAGATTATTGACTTTCTTTGAAACAGGTACTTTTGATTTTTTATTAGCTAAGTCACAAAGTTCTATGCCTTTGGGCTCAATTATTGGAGAATTGTTATCTTTAGGTGATGAGATGTTTCTCTTCTTCATGTTCCCTGAAGCTCTGTGTTGCTGCTCTTGTATTTGAAATAGCAGGTGGTGGTGGTGGTTTAATCACTAAGTCCTGCAACCCCATGAATTGCAGCCTGTCAGGCTCCTCAGTCCATGGGATTCCACAGCAGGAATATTAGAATGGATTGCCATTTCCTTTTCTGGGGGATCTTCCTGACCCACGGATCAAACCTGGGTCTCCTTCATTGCAGCCGGATTCTTTACTTACTGAGCCACCAGAGAAGCCCTTGAAGCAGCAGACACTCCTTAAATCTTTACCTGTTGCCTTCGGATGAAGTGGACTGTCATTGGTGGGCTTTCTGGGGTTTGCTTAGCTTTTGATGGATGGGTACACCTGCTCCATTCTTTGCTCCCTCTTGTGTCAGAATCCTTAAGCTCCTTTGTCTTCTCTGGTTCTTTTAACATGTACCAGACTATTTCAGTTCAGTTCAGTCACTCAGTTGTGTCCGACTCTTTGTGACCCCATGGACTGCAGCATGCCACACCTCCCTGTCTATCACCAACTCCCGGAGTCTACTCAAACTCATGTCCATTGATTCGGTGATGCCATCCAACCATCTCATCCTCTGTCATCCCCTTCTCCTCCTGCCCTCAATCTTTGCCAGCATCAGGGTCTTTTCCATTGAGTCTGCTCTTCACAAGAGGTGGCCAAAGTATTGGAGTTTCAGCTTCAAAATCAATCCTTCCAATGAGTATTCAGGACAACTGATCTCCTTTAGGATGGACTGGTTGGATCTCCTTGCAGTCCAAGGGACTCTGAAGAGTCTTCTCCAACACCACAGTTCAAAAGCATCAATCCTTCAGCACTCAGCTTTCTTTATAGTCCAACTCTCACATCCATACATGACTACTGTAAAAACCATAGCCTTGACTAGATGGACCTTTGTGGGCAAAGTAATGTCTCTGCTTTTTAATACACTGTCTAGGTTGGTCGTAGCTTTTCTTCTGAGGAGTAAGCATCTTTTAATTTCATGGTTGCAGTCACCATCTGCAGTGATTTTGGAGCCCAAGAAAATAAAGTCTCTCACTGTTTCCACTGACTGGTTACTGGAAACTATTCCCCAGAAGGTGGGCCTGCAGCTCGTGTTTATGGTTTTTCTCTCTCTTTGCCCACTGACCCAGGTCTGCTTTTCTGAGAACACTTGGTTTACAGACTTGCTCTTACTACCGCACTTGGGAAATAGGCACACGGAGCCTGTTGCAGAGAGGGGAATGTGTGTTTAGCCTTGGGGGGTTGGGAGCTCACCTGATCTGAGGATCAGGCTGGGGAGATTATTTACAGAGGGTCTCCTGGAGGCTAATAGTGGACATCCTGCTGACTTCTGAGAGTAGTCAGGAGTAGTTGTGCTCCGCTAATGCCCTTTGATTTTTCCAGTGGTCATGTATGGATGTGAGAGTTGGACTATAAAGAAAGCTGAGTGCTGGAGGATTGATGCATTTGAACTGTGGTGTTGGAGAAGACTCTTGAGAGTCCCTTGGACTGCAAGGAGATCCAACCAGTCCATCCTAAAGGAAATGAGTCCTGAATATTCACTGGAAGGACTGATGCTGAAGCTGAAACTCCAGTACTTTGGCCACCTGATGTGAAGAGCTGACTCATTGGAAAAGACCCTGATGCTGGGAAAGATTGAGGGCAGGAGGAGAAGGGGACGACAGAGGATGAGATGGTTGGATGGCATCACTGACTCGATGGACATGAGTTTGAGTAAACTCTGGGAGTTGGTGATGGACAGGGAGGCCTGGCATGCTGCGATTCATGGGGTCACAAAGAGTTGGACACGACTGAGTGACTGAACTGAATGACTGAGCCCCAATATAAAAAAGACAAAAACCAAAAAAGTTTATGGGAATGGTTTTAATTAGATATTTTAAATGAAGAATTAGTAATACAGCTTAATATATTGGAAAGAACTCCAGTTCAGAACACAAAACTTACACCTGGTAATAACCGAAGGCAAGGTATGGATTACATACTCCTATAATAAATGAAAATGAAAGTAAAAGTGTTAGTTGCTCAGTTGTGTCTGATTCTTTGTGACACCATGTACCGTAGCCCTCCAGGCTCCTCCATCAATGGAATTCTCCAGCAAGAATACTGGAGTGGGTAGCCATTTCCTTCTCCAGGGGATCTACCCCATCCAGGGATGGAACCTGGGTCTCCTGTATTGCAGGTCAAATTCTTTACTGTCTGAGCCACCAGGGAAGCCCATAATAGCTTAATAAGTGTTCTCAAATTTAATTCTATTATCAGTCCTATTTTATAGGTGGTAATAAGAGGCTTAGAGAAGTTAATTTGCTCAAGATCACAGAACATTCACTTGAAAGAGATGGTATTCACTCCAGATTTGCTGATACCAATACCCACAGTTACAACCATAATAATTTGTGGACATCTCATGAATAGCTTTTTTGTATTCCTTATTGGCTTGATCCCCCCCACTTAATGCATAGGAAATAATACCACATCTGCATCACAGGGCTACAGTGATGATTGATTCAGGTCAGATATTTAGGAAGATGTATGCATTACTTTGCCAACAAAGGCCTGTCTAGTCAAGGCTATGGTTTTTCCAGTGGTCATGTATGGATGTGAGAGTTGGACTGTGAAGAAAGCTGAGTGCCAAAGAATTGATGCTTTTGAACTGTGGTGTTGGAGGAGACTCTTGAGAGTCCCTTGGACTGCAAGGAGATCCAACCAGTCCATTCTGAAGGAGATCAGTCCTGGGCGTTCTTTGGAAGGACTGATGCTAAAGGTGAAACTCCAATACTTTGGCCACCTCATGCAAAGAGTTGACTCATTGGAAAAGACTCTGATGCTGGGAGGGATTGGGGGCAGGAGGAGAAGGGGACAACAGAGGATGAGATGGCTGGATGGCATCGCCGACTTGATGCACATGAGTTTGGGTGAACTCCGAGAGTTGGTGATGGACAGGGAGGCCTGGCGTGCTGCAGTCCATGGGGGCACAGAGTCAGACATGACTGAGTGACTGAACTGAACTGATGCATATATATATATTTATATATATAAAAGTGAAAGTGAAAGTTTCTCAGTTATGTCTGACTCTTTGCGACCCCATGGACTTTACAATGCATAGAATTCTCCAGGCCAGAATACTGGAGTGGATAGCCTTTCCCTTCTCTGGGGGATATTCCCAACCCAGGAATCGAACCCAGGTTGCCTGTATTGCAGGCAGATTCTTTACCAACTGAGCTATCAGAGAAGCCCGTATATAAACAAACACATATATAAAACAGATTTTCCTTTAACAAACTTGGATTCATTTGATCTGGAAAAGACATGGTGATCATCTAGTCCAGTAACTTCAATCTGAAGCCAGTTTAGCTAAGAGATTTGCCCAAGATGGCACAGCTAACTGGTAATAGCTTCAATACAATAAATTGAATACATAGACACACCCTGTTTACAAAGCACATTCATTTTAGACAGGTATACCAACTGTGCCACCTTGGGCATCTCTTAGCTCCACTGGCTTCAGGTCCTAGCTGGGAAACTGAAGTTACTGCACTAGATGGTCACTACGTCTCTTCCAGCTCACATGAATCCAAGTTTGTTAAAGGAAAAGCTATAATTATGAGATCATCATAGGTATGTGGGGAAGAGGGGGAATTGAACCTGAAGGGACACGGCAAAGTGGTGCATGAAATTAGCAGGGACAAAACTCCATGACAACCTTGACTCCAGAGAGAAAGTTCCTGGAGATTTTTCACCTCCTAGTGGTCTTTTTCCTTTCACTTCTGCCCTTAAAAACACATTTAAGAGGCTCCCCAGTGAGGCCATCTCTCTGACTGGCAGTAGACAGCCAATTCCATGGCCCTCATTTTCTGTCCTGAAGTGCAATAGGAAAATTTCTTGGCAAAAGCAAAACAGAGTTTCAACCTTTCTCAAGAACTCTGTCTTCCTGGATACTGTGTCATGGTGAGAGGGCATGATTTATAAAGAGCAATGAATTCTGTGCTGTCTCTATGGCCACATGATTTCTTTCAGTTGGACCTTTGTGGAGCAAGGTTTGTAATCTGTAACCTAAAATTTCAGGTGTTACTCTGTGGTGAGGGATGAATGTTGAATTGCAGTCCTGCGATTTTTTAAGGATACTGTCTTGAACTCTGTTGTCTTCTGGTTTTTCACCTGTAAAATTGGGGTAAATTATCATTTAGAATCAAATGACATGTCTGCAAAGTTTAACATACTGTAAAAGTTAAATGCTCCGGGAGTTGGTGATGGACAGGGAAGCCTGGAGTGCTGCAGTCCACAGGGTCGCAAAGAGTCAGACACGACCGAGCAACTGGACTGAACTGAAAAGTTAAATGAATGCTGAATTAAGGTCATATTTTCCTGAATTTCAGGGGAATAAGGTATGATCAAATGTGTTTGTCTATGTTAACCATCTTTCTTTCTTTTCTTCTTCTTCACAAAGACTCTTTTAATTTATTCCCTTGAGGATCTGCTTTTATATAATAACAATTGGATTTCCATTTCAATATATAGTTTTGAGTCATAATTTCTGAAGAGTAAAGCCAAGTTGGTTACTAACAATGATTCTAATAAATACTCGTGTACAATTCCACTGGTCTTTAAAAAAATTATTTATTTTAAGTTAAAGGATAATTGCTTTACAATGTTGCTTTGGTTTCTGCCATACATCAACGTGAATTAGCCATAGGTATGCGTGTGTGACCTCCCTCCCACCTCCCACCCTTTCCCTCCCCACTAGGTTGTTATAGATCCTCGGTTTGAGTTCTCTGATTCATACGCAAGTGTGGTGGTGTCTGCTTCCTTGCTACTCTCTCCATTCACCTCACCCCTCCTTCCTTCCCCCCTTGCCTGCGTCCACGAGTTTGTCCTCTATGCCTGCATCTCCACTGCTGCCCTGCAAATTCATCAGTAACATCTTTCTAGATTCCATACATATGTGTTACTATGCGATATTTGTTTTTCTCTTTCTGATTCCACTGGTCTTTTGAAATACATCAAGTAGATCTCCAGCATCATCTTTGGAGACCCTGGGGGACTGGAGACTCTAGGGTAGGTGACGTAGATATCAGAGAAGCACCCCCCTTCCAAGCACGGGGAGGGTGGACATAACTATCCCTTTTAACCTTGTTCTTCATCCAGTAACTTCCTTCATCTCCTTCATTCTTGCCTTTCTTCCCTGATTTTGTGCCCTGTACCACTCTCCCAAATGACCATGTCCTTAGTAGATCACACTTGGACAAGGTTTTAATAAGCTCTTTAGGTTATTCAGACTCTGCAACAGCCTTGTGAAGTGGTAAGTATTATTAATCCCATTATAAATGAGGCAACTGAGGCACAGAAACATTAATAACTTGCCAGGGGTCACAGAGCCAGGAGGCATCAATAAAAGGAAAGTCTGAAAGTCTCTTCTCTGTCATTCTCTTATTGTAATTCTCTGTCTTTTCCCCTCTTCCTCTCTCTATCCTAACAATTAAGGAGTAGAGATTTGCATATCTTAATAAGTTGTTCTTATAAATATGAGCTGTAGAAAATTGAAAACCAACAGATAAGTATAAAGAAGAAAATCAAAATGATATCACTCATTACTCTTGGCATTTGTAATTGGAACACATGTTGTGTGCATGTGTGTAAGAGAGAGAGAAGTGGAGAGAGAGCAGTTATATAATTTTTTTCTTCCAGAAATGGTAGAATTATTTTGTGTACTCATCAGCACTATGTATGGGCTCCCATCTCTTAGTCATATGCTCTTTGTATTCACATTAAAGGTGTTATCATGTTGTCCTTTTGGACTATGTTTCCCATTTCATTGTGTATTTCAAAATTATATAAGTGGGTTTTTCAGCCATAAAAGTTTCAAATTGTTATATCATATTTTTTCTCTTAAAGTTTCTGGTTTATTGTTGTATTTCAGAAATTTGTTTTTCATCCCAAGATTATACAAATGTGTATCTATTCATTTCCCTAATGCTTTTTACTTACAATAAGCCAGGACTGACAGGACACTTAGGAAGGGCTTTTCTATCAATTTAAAACTACTAACTTTGTCATATATTAATTTCTTATCCATATTTGAATTTATTCTTAAACTTCTATTTATTCTTTTGACATATGCCCATTTCTATAAGAATAATGAAATATTGGTGTTTATAAGACTTCTAAATAACTGAAATTTCAAGTCCTTTTTAATTACTTTTTTCTAAATTTTCTTTTTTTTTTGTTTGCTATTATTAATTTTCTCTTTTATCACAAGGGAAGGCAGTGTAGCATAGCAAAACTGCAAAGTTTGGTTGCAAAACTTCCACATGACTGAGGGAAGTAGAGACTCTTGGAGGGCCCAAAAACTTGTGTGCACCAGGACCCCCAGTGATCCCCAGAAGAGACTGAGCCAAACCTGCCCATGAGTGTTGGGGGTCTCCTGCGGAGGTGCAGCCAGCAGGGTCCTGTTCTGGGGACAGAGGTGCTGGCAGCCACAGTCTTGGGAGGCGGGTATGTTGGCATAAGTCTTCTTGAGGAGGTCTCCATCAGCCATACCAGGGAGCCTGCAGACTCAAGGGCTGGGCTGCCTCGGGCTGAACAGCTGACAGAGAGGGCGCACAGCCCCAGCCGTCTGCAGACAATTCGATTCAAGTCTTACAGAGCATGGCCCTGCCCACCAGAGCAAGACCTACTTTCCCCCAAGGCCAGTCCCTTCCGTCAGGAAGCCTCTTATCCTCATCCACCAGAGGGCAGACAGAAGAAGCAAGAACTGTGATCCCACAGCCTCCAGGACAAAAACCACAAGCAGAGAAAGCTAACCAAAACCATCACATGGACCACAGCCTTGTGTAACTCAATGAAGCTATGAGCCATGTCATGCAGGGCCACCCAAGACGGACAGGTCATGGTGGGAGTTCTGACAAAACGTGGGTCACTGGAGAAGGGAATGGCAAACCCCTTTGGTATTCTTGCTTTGAGAATCCCGTGAACAACATGATAAGACAAGAAGACAGAACACTGCAAGATGAACTCTCCAGGTCGGTTGGTGCCCCAATATGCTACTGGAAAGAGCAGAGAAATAGTTCCAGAAAGAATGAAGAGGCTGGGCCAAAGTGCAAACAACTCCCAGTTGTGTCTGTGTCTGCATGTGAAAGTAAACTCCAGTGCTATAAAGAACAATATTGCATAGGAACCCGGAATGTGAGGTCTATGAATCAAGGTAAATTGGATGTGGTCAAGCAGAAGACAGCAAGAGTGAACATTGACATTTTAGGAATCAGTGAACTAAACTGGATGGTCAAGGGCAAATTTAATTCAGATGACCATTATATCCACTACTGTAGGCAAGAATCCCTTAGAAGAAATGGGGTAGCCCTCATAATCAGCAAAAGAATCTGAAATGCAGGACTTGGGTACAATCTCAAAAACGACAGAATGATCTTGGTTCCTTTCCAAGGCAAATCATTCAACATCACAGTAATCCAAGTCTATGCCCCAACCACTACTGCTGAAGAAGCTGAATTGGAATGGTTCTATGAAGAACTACAAGACCTTCTAGAACTAACACCAAAAGATGTCCTTTTCATCATAGGGGATTCAAATTTCAATGTAGGAAGTCAAGAGATACCTGGAGTAACAGACAAGTTTGGCCTTGGAGTACAAAATAAAGCAGGGCAAAGGCTAACAGAGTTTTGTCAAGAAAACATACTGGTAATAGCAAACATCCTCTTCCAACAACGCAAGAGATGACTCTACTCATAGACATCAACAGATGGTCAATATCGAAATCAGATGGACTATATTCTTTGCAGCCAAAGATGGAGAAACTCCATACAGTCAGCAAAAAGAAGACTGGGAGTTGACTCTGGCTCAGATCATTAGCTCTTGATTGCAAAGTTCAGGCTCAAACTGAAGAAAGTAGGGAAAACCATGAGGCCATTCAGGTATGACCTAAATCAATTCCCTTATAGCTATACAGTGGAGGAGACAAATGGATTCAAGGGATTAGATCTGGCAGCAAGAGTGCCTGAAAAAGTATGGACAGAGGTTCATAACATTGTACAGGAATCAGTGACCAAAACCATCCCCTCCCCCCAAAAACAGAAATGCAGGAAGGCAAAATGGCTTTCTGAGGAGGCCTTACAGATAGCAGAGAGAACAAGAGAAGTGAAAGGCAAAGGAGAAAGGGAAAGGTATACCCAAGTGAGTGCAGAGTTCCAGAGAAGAGCAAGGAGAGATAAGAAAGCCTTCTTAAGTGAACAGTGCAAAGAAATAGAGGAAAACGATAGAACTGGAAAGACTAGCAATCTCTTCAAGAAAATTAGAGATACCAAGGGAACATTTCATGCAAAGATGGGTACAATAAAGGACAGAAATGCTATGGACCGAACAAGAGAAGAAGAGATTAACAAGAGGTGACAAGAATACACAGAAGAACTATACAGAAAAGCTCTTAATGACCAGTTAAGCATGATGATGTGGTCAGTCATCTAGAGCCAGACATCCTGGAATGTGAAGTCAAGTGGGCCTTAGGAAGCATCACTATGAACAAAGCTAGAGGAGGTGATGGAATTACATCTAAGCTATTTAAAATTCTAAAAGATGATGCTGTGAAAGTGCTGCACTCAATATGCCACTAGATTTGGAAAACTCAGCAGTGGCTACAGGACTGGAAAAGGTCAGTTTTCATTCCAATCCCAAAGAAAGGCAATGCCAAAGGACATCTAAACTATCTTACAACTGCACTCGTTTCACACGCTAGCAAGGTAACGCTCAAAATCCTTCAAGCTTGGCTTCAGTTCAGTTCAGTTCAGTCGCTCAGTCGTGTCCGACTCTTTGCGACCCCATGAATCGCAGCACTCCAGGCCTCCCTGTCCATCACCAACTCCTGGAGTTCACCCAAACTCACGTCCATCAAGTTGGTGATGCCATCCAGCCATCTCATCCTCTGTCATCCCCTTCTCCTCCTGCCCCCAATCTTTCCCAGCATCAGAGGCTTTTCCAATGAGACAACTTTTCACGAGGTGGCCAAAGTATTGGAGTTTCAGCTTCAGCATCATTCCTTCCAAAGAACACCCAGGGCTGATCTCCTTTAGGATGGACTGGTTGGATCTCCTTGCAGTCCAAGGGACTCTCAAGAGTCTTCTCCAACATCACAGTTCAAAAGCATCAATTCTTTGGTGCTCAGCTTTCTTCAGCTGCATGTAAATTGAGAACTTCCAGATGTACAAGCTGGATTTAGAAAAGGCAGAGGAACCAGAGATCAAATTGCCAACATCTGTTGAAGCATAGAAAAAGCAAGGGAATTCCAGAAAAACATCTACTTCTGCTTCATTGACTGCGCTAAAGGCTTTGATTGTGTGCATCACAGCAACCTGTGGAAAATTCTTAAAGAGGTGAGAATACCAGGCTACCTTACTTGTGTCCTGAGAAACCTGTATGCAGGTCAAGAAGCAACAGTTAGAACCAGACATGAAGCAATAGACTGGTTCAAAATTGAGGCAGGAGTACGTCAAGGCTGTATACTGTCATCCTGCTCATTTAGCATATATGCAGAGTACATCATGTGAAATGTTGGGCTGGATGAATCACCAGCTGGAATTAAGATTGCTGGGAGAAATATCAGCAACCTCAGATATGTAGATGATATCACTTTAATGGCAGAAAGAGAAAAGAAACTTTATAAAGAGTCTCTTGATATGGGTGAAAAAAGAAAGTGAAAATGCTGGCTTAAAACTCAACATTCAAAAAATGAAGATCATGGCATCCAGTCCCATTACTTCATGGCAAATAGATGGGGAAGAAGTGGGAACAGTGACAGATTTTATTTTCTTGAGCTCCAAAATCACCGCAGACAGTGGCTGAAGCCACAAATTTAAAAGCCATTTGCTTCTCAGAAGAAAAGCTACGACAAACCTAGACAGTATGTTAAAAAGCAGAGACATCTCTTTGCTGACAGAAGTCTGTATAGTCAACGCTATGGTTTTCCAGTAGTCATGTATAGATGTGACAGTTGGACCATAACGAAGGCTGAGTGCTGAAGAATTGATGCACTTTAATTGTGGTGTTGGAGAAGGCTCTTGGGAGTCCCTTGGACTACAGAGAGATCCAACCAGTCCATCCTAACAGAAATCAACCCTAAATATATTCGTTGAAAGAACTGATGCTGAAGCTGAAACTCCAATACACTGGCCACCTCATGTGAAGAGCCGACTCATTAGAAAAGACCCTGATGCTGGGAAAGACTGAGGGCAGGAGCAGAAGAGGGTGACAGAGGATGATACAGCTGGATGGCATCATTGACCTAATGATCATGAGTTTGAGCAAGCTCCGGGAGACAGTGAAGGACAGAGGAGCCCAGTGTGCTGCTGTCCCGAAGAGTCAGCTGGGACTTGGCAACCGGATGAAGGCAGCAAGGTGCACACATAATGACTTGATGCATGTATATACTGCCCAGTGATCACCACGATAAAATAGTTAGCATCCATCACTTGCTATAGACATAATGTTATTCCTTATTATGAGATCTTCTGAGGTCTGTTTTCTTAGAAACTTTCAAGTATACAATACAGTATTATTAACTAATGTCATCATGTTGTACATTGTATCCCCAGAACTTATCTTCTAACTGGGAGTTTATATCTTCTGATCATTTTTAACCAGTTCCTCCATCTTCTACTCCTGCCTCTGTCAATCACAATCTGATTTTTTTTTAAAAAATGAGATTTATTTTTAGATTCTCCATAAAGGGAGATTATACAGTATTTGTTTTTCTCTGTGTGACTGATCTCACTTAGCAGAATGCCCTTGAGATCTACCCAAGCTGTTGCAAATGCCAAGGTTTTCTTTTTCATGTCTGAATATTTCATATATATGTATACATGTATATATATATATATATACACACATGTATATATATATATGTATGTATGTATGTGCATGTGTGTAATTTTGTTTTATTCATTCACTTTCCAGACAAGATCAGACACATTCAGGGTAGTATGGCCATAGTAGCCATTCACTTTTCAGTGGACATCTAAGTTGTTTCAATGTTTTGGCTATTGTAACAATTGTAAATAACTCTCTAGTGAGCATGAGTTCTTTATGTATTTTGGACCTGAACTCCTCACTAGATGTGTTTCTGCAAATATTTTCTCCCAATTCATGGATTGCCTTTTCCTTTTGTTTATTTCTTTTGCTTTTTAGTTTGATATAATCTCACTTTTTTTTTTTTAAAATACAGCTTTGTAATGCAATTTTAAATCAGGAAGCATAATGTCTCCAGCCTTGGTCTCTTTCTCAGGATTGCTTCATCTGTTCAGGGTATTTGTGGTGCCAGGCCAATTTTAGGATTTTTGTTCTATTTCCGTGAAAAATGTCTCTGGAATCTTGATAGATATTGCATTGAATCTATCAATGGCTTTGGGCATTATGGACACTTTAACAATATCCTTTCTTTCAATCCATGAAGATGGAAGATCTTTCTGTTTACTGGTGTCTTGTCATTTTCTTTTGTCAGTGTATTATAGTGAGTGTTCATTTTGAAGATCTTTCATCTCCTCAGTTAATTCATTCCTGAGTCTTTTGTTTTTGATAATACTGTAAATGGAATTGTTTTATTTCTTTTTTTCAGATAATTTGTTCTAGGTAATAGAAATGCAACTGATTTCCATCTGTTGATTTGGTATACTGCAGGTAACTAAACTTGTTCATAAGATCTTACCATTTTGGGGTGGAATCTTTAAGATTTTCTGTATTAAAAATCATGTTGTCAAAAAAACACATGTTGTATATAAACAGAAACAGTTTCAATTATTTCCAATTCTCATACCTGATTGACCTGGCTTGGATTTCTAGAGCTATGTTGACTAGGAATGGTTAGTTACTTGTCTTACTCCTGATCTTAGAGAGACGCTTTCAATCACTCACCACTGAGTATGTTAGATGAAGGCATGTTACTATGTGCTTTGTTATGTTGAGATGAAGTCCTTTGATACTTGACTCATGAATTTTTGTCATGATTGGATGTTGAATTTGTCCAATGCTTTTTGTGCATTTATTGAGAGGCTTATGTGATTTTTACATTTCATTATATTAAAGCAGTGTATCACACTGATTGATCAACCTGTTCTTGCATCTCAAGAATGAACCCTACTAGATCACAGTGTATGATCCTTTCTATGTGCTGCTGAATTTTATTTGCTAGTATTTTGTTGAGAGTTTAAAAATCTCCATTTATCAAGGGTAATGACCGTGATTTTATTTTCTTGTAATTTCCCTATCTCACTTTCGTATCAAAGTAATATTGGCTTTGTAAAATGAGTTTGGAAATGTTATTTTTTCTTTAACTTTTTGGAAGACTTTGAAAATGATTGGCATTAATCTTCTTTAAACGTTTGATAGAATTCATCATGAAGCCTTCTGGTCCTGGGAGTTTCTTTGCTGGGAGGTTTTAATTACTGATTCAATCTCCTTAGTCATTATTGGCCTGTTTAGTCTTTCTGTTTCCCCTTGATTCAGTTTTCCTAAGTTGCATATTTCTAGAAATTTATTCATTTTTTCTAGGTTGTCCAGTTTGGCAGGAAAACCATAGACCAAGAGGAGCCCTCTTGGTGTGACACTGAGCCAGTAGTGGGGAAGGGCCAGGCTGTCAGAGAGGAGCTTCTCTACTCCCCTGATGTGGTTCTTCTTGGTCAATGTGGTCCAGAGGGGTGCTTCACATTCATCTCTGTGTTTTAGGATTTTCACACTGGTATTCTTCCTATGAATAGTTGCTAGTTACTTTTTAAGTGAGAGGAACTGAAATTAGGAATGATCTATACTGATTATGACACTCAAAACTAAAACTCCAAAGTCTGAAACCTTAACCACAGTTCTCTGCTATTCCTAAGAAGAAAAATATCATAAAAACAGGCCAATAATGGGGGCCAGTAGTGAGTTGTACTAGCTAATTTTTGAAATATTTTACATGAAGGCCTCCCTAAGAACACTTACTATGTAACTTAATTGGGCATACATGCTGTATCTCTCCAACAACTCAGGATTCCAAATCATGATATACTTTTCTAGGCCGTTTAGGAGCCACTGTAATAAATATATTTGTAAAAAGATCGAGAGGTTATTATAAACGGAGTAACTTTCCTATGGATAAAAGAAGAAAATATAAAAATCTCTCTAGATGATCATCTAGGAGAAAAGCTACTTCAAATTTATCCTGAAATGATACCACTTATGCTATATTATTATAAAGCAGCAGTTATACATTATTAGAGGTCTTCAAAAAAACCACCATTTTAATCAATGATCTCATCCTTATATATAATAATCACAAGATTTCTATTGCTTTTTAAAAAAGTTTTCAACTTTTTAAATATATCTTTTAATTATCATGAAATAATTGAGAACCTGAAGCACTGAGGAGGCACTTCCTGACACTCCAAGACAAAAAGCTGAGAACTTTTCTCCAGGGCAGCAGAGCGTTTCCTTTTATCCAGGGCTCAGTGGAGGAAAAGTATGGTGTATATGAGAATTGTGATGCTACAATCTCAATTGGTGAGCCTGCGATGCATTCTCTTGTCTCTTTTCTGATTTTAGGAGCATCAAGCCAATGATTAGGAGAGAAAATATCACAGAGATCACTCATTTTATCCTGTTGGGATTCTCAGATTTTCCCAGAATCATAGTAGTGCTCTTTGTGGTGTTCCTGGTGATATACATTTTGACCCTGACTTGGAACCTGTCGCTCCTCATCTTAATAAGAATGGACTCCCACCTCCACACCCCCATGTACTTCTTTCTCAGTAACCTGTCCTTCATGGACATCTGCTACGTGACCTCCACAGCCCCCAAGATGCTCCACGACTTCTTCCAGGAGCGGCAAACTATCACCTTTGTGGCTTGTGCTGTTCAGTACTTTGTATTCTCCACCATGGGGCTGAGTGAGTCTTGCCTCATGACCGCCATGGCTTATGACCGATATGCCGCCATTTGTAACCCACTCCTCTATTCGTCAGTCATGTCGCCCGCTCTCTGCGGTTGGATGGTGCTGGGATCCTACTTGGCTGGACTCTCTGGTTCTGTATTCCAATTGTGTTTCATGCTCCAGCTCCACTTCTGTGGGCCTAATGTCATCAACCACTTCTTCTGTGACCTGCCCCAGCTTTTAGTTCTATCATGCACTGACACGTTCTCTGTACAACTCTTGACTGCCATATTAACAATGATCTTTGGGATAATAAATGCCTTAGTTATCATGATATCCTATGTCTCCATTGTGATCTCCATCATGAAGATCACTTCAGCAAGCGGCAGGTCCAAGGCTTTCAACACCTGTGCTTCCCACCTGACAGCAGTCACTCTCTTCTATACCTCAAGTATCTTTGTCTATTTGAGTTCCAGCTCTGGTGGTTCCTCCAGCTTTGACAGATTTGCATCCATCTTCTATACGGTGGTGATTCCCATGTTGAATCCTTTGATTTACAGTCTGAGAAACAAAGAAATCAAAGATGCCTTGAAGAGGTTGCATAAGAAGAGACGGTGTTGCTGAGGCCAGAGACTGAGATTTCTGACGGATTTGTCTTGTTAGAATGACCTACCTTAACCCTCAGTAATATTTATACGAATGGACTACAACAAAGTTCATTCTGCCTTTGACAAAGAAGACTTAATTTGACCCAGATAATATGCCAAAATGGACCAACAACTGAATCGAACTACACAAACACAGTATCTTTAAGTCCTAGAGACCCATTGTTTTATCCTCCATGTGGAGTGGCCTCATTATTTATTAATCTATCAACTATTATTCATGAAACACCAAGGTTCAGAACGTGCTGCTTCTTTTCTACTTCTGAGATGGAACCCTGTTCCATCTCAGCCTTCTGACCCTAGAGGAGAGACACCTGGCTGAAGCCCCAGGAGCGGGTAAACCTTGTCCCCCAAATATTCTGATGCAGCATAATCCAGACGTGGTGGTCATCGACGTCCACTCTGTGCTTCTGGCCGGAGTGAGAACGAGCACACAGAGAGGGTGTGTCTTTGGACAGAAACAAGGTATACAGTTGGCCTGGTTGTCCTTCCCGGAAGACTCGTCTGATACAGCTAAGGTTCGAGTAATACCTCTTTCAGTGCTTTTTATCTGATAAGTTATTGATCAGATTCTAGTTCCACAGTTGTAGTCTAAATAGGAGGACACGATTTGAACTACAAAGAGAGGTGGAATGAAGTGTGCGGCCTCTTCAGGGCTGTTAACTTATGATTCTGATGATGTAACATTTTGCTTCTAGCGCCCAGTGGGAATTTCTGACGGGGATGATATTCAAAATCCATGTCACAGTCAGTAGCAATTTCTGATATTATGGAAGTCAAGCCCCTCTTTCCCTCCCTCAGTAAGTCTGGAAAATTTACCCCTGGTTGACATAGCTAGTGGGATGATACTGTCAAAATAATTCCTGCTATTTCAAGCATCTGAACATATTTGATGTGATGAGAATTGTGTGAGAATTCATGGCAATAATAAAGTCACCAAATATTCAATGTTGCAGAGTAAGAGCCAATATGGAAAAACCAATATACATTCCTTTCTATTGTCTGTGTTCAACATGTCATGTCTGAGACATTTATGGTTGTATGCAGGCAATATAATCACCAAGATGGAATGGCTAGAAGTACTTTAATGCTGATATTTTCCTGCAAACCTCAAACCTCAAGGGGCAAGAAAGGAACTAGTTTGTGGGATAAGCAGGGTTATCAGCTGTAGCCAATTTTTGTCTTCAGAAGCAGGATGTAAATTTGTGGTCCCATGGTCTGATTAAAAAGAAAAACAAGGTGCTATGCTGACTGTTGACTTTCCAGATCTCCCAGACTTGAAAAACTAATTAAATTGTAGCATTAATTTATATTTTATCCTTAGAGAGCCATTGGATTCTTTTGTTGTTGTTCTTGTTGTTTTGTTTTTAATTTATTTATTTTAACTGGAGGCTAATTATTTTACAATATTGTAGAGGTTTTGCCATACATTGACTTGAATCAGCTATGGGTGTACATGTGTCCCCCATCCTGAACCCCCCTCCCCTCTCCGTTACCATCCCATCCCTCAGGGTCATCCCAGTGCACCAGCCCTGAGCATCTTGTCTCATGCATCGAACCTGGACTGGCCATCTGTTTCACAGAGTCATTGGATTCTTAATGCTGTTTTAGGGTGTCAATGCCGATGGTCCCATGAATTATCCTACTTAATTAACAAATGTAAGTGAAGAAGTATTCAAAGCCCTTGTACAATTTTCCATTAGTTCACACATGAATAGGACTGAGAGAAGGGGAACTGTTGAACTTTTGCTAGAGTATAATTAGGGCTGCTACTGCTGCTGCTGCTGCTAAGTCGTTTCAGTCATGTCCAACTGTGTGCGACCCCATAGACGGCAGCCCATCAGGCTCCACCATCCCTGGGATTCTCCAGGCAAGAACACCGGAGTGGGTTGCCATTTCCTTCTCCAATGCATGAAAAGTGAAAAGTGAAGGTGAAGTCGCTCAGTCATGTCCAACTCTAGCGACCGCATGGACTGCAGCCTACCAGGCTCCTCCATCCATGGGATGTTCTAGGCAAGAGTACTGGAGTGGGGTGCCATTGCCTTCTCCTATAATTAGGGCTACCCCATGACAAAGAAATAGTGCAATATAAATAAAGGATTTGTGCCCACTTCACCCCCATCCAAACATAGGTACATTTTCTTAAGCATTGCTTTTTAAAAATGTGTACAAGTGTATGCACAATCTGTTTCTAATAGTCTCTGAAGTCTTCAGTAGAAGAGAGACATCTGCTACATGATGACAATACAGTGTTGATTATAGTCACTATGCTGTGCCTTACACCTCCAGAACTTATTCATCCTCCAATTGCAAGTCTGTGCCCTCTAAATTCACCTCTTCAGTTCCCCTGCTCCTATCAAAGCTGAACATTTTTTCCATTGTTTGAATGCACCTTGTCTTCATCATCGAATCATCTGTTGATGGACACTTAGCTTGTTTCCATACTTTGGCTTTGTGATTAATGTGGCAATAAATATGGAAGCACATATTTTTTGATATCCTATTTTTATTTCCATTGGATATATACCCATAAGTGGGATTGCTGGATCATATGGTAGATGTATTCTTAATTTTTGAGGAATCTCCATAGTGTTTTCTGTAGCAGCCGAGCCCATTTGTGTATCCCCACCCACAGTGCAGTGTACAAGCATGTTCTTATCGCCACTTCCTTACCAACACCTGTGCTCTCCCTTTTTCTTACTGATTGCCATTCTAACAGCTGTGAAGTGATGTATCACTGTGGCTTTGATTTACGTTTCCCTGATGATTAGTGATTTGAATACAAAGAGAACCAAACTGAGCATATCGCAAATAAAATGTCAAAAGGTAAAGACAAGGAGAGAATCTTAAAAGCTGCAAGAGAAAAGCAACTTGTTACATACAAGAGAACGTCCTTAAGGCTATCAGTAGCTTTTTCACTAGAACGTTTCAGCCCAAAGGCAGTGGCACTCTATACTCAAAGTGCTGAAAGAAAAACTTGCCAACCAACAGTGGTCTATCCGGATAAGTTGTCCTTCAGGATTGAAGGAATGATAGGTAATTTTCCAGAAAAATGAATCTGATGATTTTACACTAGGTTGACTTTACAACAAATGTTAAAGGGACTTTTTCAAGCAGAAACAAAAGGTCACTAATTAGCAATGCAAAACATATAAAGACATACATCTCTGTGGTAGGAGTCACTAATGTGGGATTCTGACGATGCTAGAGCAGCCATGCTGGCATGTCACTTATAAATCTGGTGTGAAGATGAAACTCAGAAGAGGAAAACATAACTAACACTCCAATAATTTGTTAATGGATATACAAGATAAAATAATGTAAATTATTACATCAAAAAAGTAAAATGTGAGAGAGCAAGGTAGAAACTGTTGTTGCATGCATTTGAATATAAAGTTGTTTTCATGTTAAAACAGACTGTTTTAGGATAAGATCTTTAATGTAAGCCTCATGGTTAATACAAAGCCAATCTATAGTCAATTCACAAAAGATAAATAGAGATGAATCTAAGCATACCACTACACAAAATCAGCAAATTATAAAGAAAGCAGAAGAAGAAAGAAAGGAATTACAAAACAGAAAAATAAACAAAATGGCAATAGTAAATTCACATCTGTCAATAATAATTTAAATATAAATACTAAATTCTCCAATCAAACAGAATGAGTGGGGAACAGATAAAAACGTTGAGCTCAGCTATATGTACCTACAAGAGTCTCACTACAGCTTTAAGAACTGAAAGAAATTGAAATAGATTGACAGTAAAGGGATGGAAAAAGTAATTCCATGTAAGTAAAGACAAAATAGAGCAGGGTTAAGCTATACTTATATCAGAAAAATTAGACTTTAAGACAAAAAGTATCAGAAGAGGCAAAGAAAGTCTTTACACAGTGATAAAGGGATCATCCCGCAAAGGGATATAGCATTTGTAAATATATATAAACTCAGCATAGAACATGTAAATATACAAATAAAATATTAACAGACTTGAAGGAAGAAGCAGATAGCATTACAATAATAGCAAGGAAATTCAATATCCCACTTTTAACAATGGATAGATCTTCCAGACAAAATATCCATAATGAAACATAGGGATTAAGCTACACATTAAAACAGAGACGTTTAAGTGACACAGAACATACACAGAAAGGAAGTAAAACACACTCTTGTTACAAGTGCATAGAAATCATCCTCTAGATAGAGCATGTGTTAGGCCACAAAACAAGTCTCAAGAAATATAAGATTGAAACGATATCAAACATCTTTTCCAGACACAAATGTGTAAAATTAGAAATTAAATACAAAAAGGATACTGGAAAATTTGCAAATATGAGGAGGTTAAAGAATATGCTACTGAACATCATGCGTCATGGAAGAAATCAAATTCAGAATTTAAAAAAGTTTGGGACATCCCTGGTGGTCCAGCAGTTAAGAATCTGCCTTGCAATGCAGGGGACATGAGTTTGATCCCTGGTTGAGGACCTAAGGTCACACATGCCGCAGAACAACTAAGCCTGCACACTCCAATGACTGAGCCCATACTCCACAGCTAGAGAGTCCGTGCAGCACAATGAAAGATCCCACATACTTCAAATAAGACCCAATACAGCCAGATAAATAAATAAATGAATATTTAAAAAATGTCTTGGGATAAAGGAAGTAGAAATACAACATATAAGTTATGAAATGTAGCAAAATCAGTTTTAAGAGGGAAATTCATAGCAATGAATGACTGTGTATGTAAAGAGATCTTCCAAAGTGATTGTATCAATTTACATTTCCACCAACAGTGCAGAACATTCCTTTTCTCCACACCTTCTCCAGCATTTATTGTTTGTAAATTTTTTGATAATGGCCATTCTTACCAGTGTGAGGTGATATCTCATTGTAGTGTTGATTTACATTTCTCAAAATGCCAGCAAATATGGAAAACTCAGCAGTGGCCACAGGACTGGAAAAGGTCAGTTTTCATTCCAATCCCAAAGAAGGGCAATGCCAAAGAATGTTCAAACTACCACACAATTGCACTCATTTCATATGCTAGCAAGGTCATGCTCAAAATCCTTCAAGCTAGGATTCAATAGTGTGTGAACCTAGAACTTCCAGATGTACAAGCTGGATTTAGAAAGGGCAGAGGAACCAGAGAGAAAATTGCAAACATCCATTGAATCATAGAAAAAGCAAAGGAATTCCAGAAAAACGTCTACTTCTGCTTCATTGACTGCGCTAAAGGCTTTGACTGTGTGGGTCATAACAACCTGTGGAAAATTCTTAAAGAGGTGGAATACCAGACCACCTTACTTGTGTCCTGCGAAACCTGTATGCAGGTCAAGAAGCAACAGTTAGAACCAGGCATGAAACAACAGACTGGTTCAAAATTGAAGCAGGAGTATGTCAAGGCTGTATATTGTCAGCCTGCTTATTTAATTTATATGCAGAGTACATCACATGAAATGCCATACTGGATGAAACACAAGCTGGAATCAAGATTGCCTCATGTTTTTAAATCTGTCTTAACAGTCTGTTCAGTCTAAATGGTTAAATCATTGGTTTTTATCACAAGGGTATATAACTACTAACAAATTGAAAGTGAAAGTGACTCAGTGTGTCTGATTCTTTGCCACCCCGTGGACTATACAGTCTATGGAATTCTCCAGGCCAGAGTACTGGAGTGGGTGGGCATTCCCTTCTCAAGCGAATCCTTCCAACCCAGGGATCAAGCCCAGGTCTCCCACACTGTGAGCAGATTCTTTATCAGCTGAGCTACAAGGGAAGCCCAAGGTTTCAGAAATGGGTAGCCTATCTCTTCTCCAGCATATCTTCCCAACCCAGGAATCGAACTGAGGTCTCCTGCATTCCAGACGGATTCTTTACTGACTGAGCTCTCAGGAAGCCAGAAGCCTCAGTGAGTAGTAGTAGTGTTAGTTGCTCAGTTGTGTCTTTTTCTTTGCGACCCCGTGGATTGTAGCCCACCAAGCTCCTCTGTCCATGGGATTCTCCAGGCAAGAATACTGGAGTGGATTGTCATTCCCTCCTCCAGAGGATCTTCCTGACCTAGGGATCGAACCTGGGTCTCCTGCATTGCAGACAGATTCTTTACCATCTGAGCTTTACCATCCCTGACCCAGGGAGCCTGGGTCTCTATTATCAAGAGTTAAATCACATAATTAACTCATTACCCACCCATCTCTTTCTCCCTAGAAGTAAGATTAGGTGAAGAAGATGAAACTGAGAATGGGGCCTTCCTAAAATATCTCTATATCCCCAGGAATGACGGGATAGATGAGCTCCATTTCAAACAAGCAAACAAAAAAACCCCAAAAAAGTTTGTGAGAATCATCTTAAGTAGATATTTTTAGTGAATGATTCGTAATTCAGCATATTTTGGAAAGAACTCCAATTTAGAACATATTAGTTATGCCTGCTATTTTCGGGGGGTGGGGAAGCTGCATCGTGCAGCAGGCAGGATCTAAATTCCACAACCAGGGATGGAACCCATGCACCACGCATTGGGAGCTTGATTCTTTACCACTGGACCCCAGGGAAATCCCCGTTATACCTACTATTAACAGAAGGCATGCTGCATACTACACACTCTAAATATTTTATGAGTGTTATCTAACTTGAATCTACTATCAGTCCTATATTATAGGTGATACTGCTAAATCTCAGATAGGTTAACTTGCTGGAGGTCCCACTCTCATCAAGTAGAAGAGCTAAAATTCAACCCAATTGGCCAATACCAATGCCTGTGGCTGTAACCATGATAATTAGTTTTATTGCATTTCTTTTTGCTTAAATTTCTCATTTAGGCATAGGAAATAATGCCATGTCCATCTCTCAAGGTGTTGATTGATTGAGGTTTGGTATTTGAGAAAATGTACGTATGTATATGGGCTTCCCAGGTAACGCTGAGTGAAGAGTGAAGTCGCTCAGTCATGTCCGACTCTTTGTGACCCCATGGACTGTAGCCCACCAGGCACCTCGATCCATGGAATTTTCTAGGCAAGAGTACTGGAGTGGGTTGCCATTTCTTTCTCCATAGTCGTAAAGAAACTGCCCACAGGAGACATAAGAGACACAGGTCGATCCTTGGGTCAGGAAGATCCCCAGAATGAGGGCATGGCCACACACTCCAGTATTCTTGCCTGGAAGACCCCACAGACAGAGGAGCTTGGTGGGCTACTGTCCACTGGGTCGCAAAGAATAGGACACAACAGAAGCGACTTAGCATGCATATAGGTATGTGTATATCTATAAAATGAAATTGCTTTGCAAACAGGAAAGTGTTCATATACATGTATTTTGTTGTGTTCAAAGTATTTTTCCAGCCTACTGTGTCATCTTGGGGAAATTCCAGCTCCATATATTCAGATCCTCACTTGGAAATCATAGGTATAGGACTAGAGGATCGCCATGTCCATTTTGGCTCATAGGACTCCAATTTCATGAAAAGAAAAGCTATAGTGATGAGATCATGTCAGGCCCAAGGGAGAGTGAGAACTGACTCAGAAGGGACTTGGTAACATAGGGCATGATGTTAGCAGGGACAAAAACTCCATGACAACCATGACTCTAGAGAGCAAGTACTTGTAGTTTTTGACCCCTGATTATCTTCCCTCCCACCTCGTTTTGCCCTTAGTAACACATTTAAGAGGATTATCAGTGTGGGCATCTCTCTGGCTGTGAGTGTATAATGGTTTAAAGGTTCCCATCTCAGAGAGCAATAGGACTCACCTGGACAATTCCTTTGGAAAAGAAATAGAAAATTTCAACCTTTGGCAAGAAGTCTGTCTTTCTGGGTATCTGGGTGAAGGTGAGAGGGAAAAATTTAGAGAGGCTAGTAGACTGTGTGATGTCTCTATAGCCGTGTGAACCGTCCAGTACGACCTTTGCAGAAGAACGTTCATAGCCCCCAGTAGCTCCCATCTTTCTACTCTTCCCCCCTCTCAAGTCCATACCTTCCACTTCTGGCTCTTCCTCGAGTTTTCTTTCTCCTTTATACCACTTCTCTAACCTTCAATGAAAAGATTAATCTGTCATGTAAACATCAGGTATTGCTCTGGGGTGGCGTATGGATGTTGAGTTCCAGTTCTGCAATATCTTAAGGATGGGATCTTCAACTTTGTTACCTTCTGATTTTTTTTTTCCACCTGGAAAATGAGGGTAAAGGATCATCTAGAATAAAACGAGATAATGTCTATTAAACCTACTGTCTTGTAAAAGTGAATTATGTTGAATCAAAAATAATCATTTACTGAACTTCATGGGAATTAACTATGGTCTAAACACGTCTGACTTATTCTGGCCAAGAGCACTTCTAATTTAATTTGTTCCCTTGAGGATGTTCTCATATAATAATAATTGATTTGATATCCACTTCAATATATCACTTTGAATCATTAATTTCTGTACAGGAAAGCCAAACTAGTTACTCCATAATAATATGTCAGAACTATGCATGTATATTTCCCTGGCGTTTTGAATTATACTTCACTAATTTTCCATTGTCATCTTTGGAGATCCTGGGGTTCTGAGGATGCTAGAGTGGGTGACACAGATATCAGAGGTGCCCCTCTCCAAGCACATGTGTGTGCTAGTCACTCAGTCGTGTCTGACTCCTTAAGACCTCCATGGACTAGAGCCCCCGAGACTCCTCCATCCGTGGAATTCTCCAGACAAGAATACTGGAGTGGGTTGCCATTTCCTTCTCCACCAAACAGACGTAGTGGTTGTTTCACTGCCTCCTTTGAACCTTCTTACATCGTTCTTTATCCGGTGACATTCTTGGCTTTCTTAACCTGCACAAACTCGCAAGTGACCATGTCCTTAGTAGATCAGATTTGAAAAAGATTTTGATACATACGTATGCCCACCCCTTATTGGCTTATGCTTTTTATGTTACAGGCTTTACCACATTGCCTCTTAAAAATATTTTGCAATTAGATTTGCCATTTTATCAAGTGTATTTCAAAATTATTTTAGGTAAGTGGAATTTTCAGTCATAATCAACTTTCAGATTGTTATAGTTTTTCTCGTATAGTTTCTGGTTCATTGTTCTACTTCAGAAATTTCTTTTTCATCCCAAGATTATATGAAATCATATTATTAATTTTGCTAATCCTTTAAAAAAACTGAAATATAATTGGTTTACAATATTGTATTAGTTTCAGGTATACAGCAAGGTGGTTCAGCTGTACACATACATGTAAATATATACATATTCATTTTCAGATTCTTTTCATTATAGATTATTATAAGATATTGAAGATATTTCCCTGTGCTGTACAGTAAGTTCTTGTTATTTATCTATTTTTTATATAGCACTGTATAAGCATTAGTCCTAAACTCCTAATTTACGTCTCCCCAGTTATCCTGCTATCCCTCTGTTTGTATTCTATGAGTCTATTTCTCTTTTGTAGAGAAGTTTGTTTGTATCATTTTTTTAGTTTCCACATATAAGTGATATCATATGATATCTGTCTTTCTCTTTCTGACTTATTTCATTTCATATGATAATCTCTAGGTCTATCTATGTTGCTACAAATGGCATTATTTCATTCTTTTTAATGGCTGGGCAATATTTCATCGTATATGTGTACCACGTCTTCTTTTTCTTTCTTTAAAAAAGTTTAGCTTCTCTGTATTATTTTCTTTTCAGCCCTGACGCTCCCATGTCAGTTTTGCACCCAGTAATGATTTATGTTCACATATTTTTTAAAAGAAAATAATGGGAAGTTGTGTTTTATTTTATTTAAGATTTAGTTTCCAACCACTGAAACATTTCTCATTCTCTGATTTCATTCTCATAGTTTAAAATTTTTTTCATTTTGTTTTTAATTGGAGGATAACTATTTTACAATGTTGTATTGATTTGTGCCATACATCAACATGAATCAGCCACAGGTATACATATGTCCCCTTGTTCTTAAGCATCCCTCCCACCTCCCTCCCATCCCACCCCTCTAAGTTGACACAGAGCACCAGTTTTGGGTTTCCTTTGTCATACAGCAAATTCCCACTGGCTATCTATTTTATATATGGTAATGTATATGTTTCAATGCTACTCTCTCAAATGATTTCACCTTCTCCCTCCCCAACTGTGTAATATTTCACTGTATATATGTACCACATCGTCTTCATCCATTCCTCTATTAATGGACATTTATACTGCTTCCATATCTTGGCTATTGTAACTGGTGCTGCTATGAACATTGGAGTGTGTGTATCTTTTTGAATTAGAGTCTTCTCTGAATACATGGCCAGGAATGGGATTGTAAGATCATATATTGGCTGCAGCAATTTACAGTCCTACCCAGCAATGTGGGAGGGTTCCCTTTTCTCCACATCTGTTCCAGCACTTATTATTTTAAAATGTTTTGATGATGGCCATTGTGACTGAACAACAACAGCAACAACAGCAACAACATTCTGACCAGTGTGAGATGATTGTTCTGCAAAATATTTTACTTTTGCTTAGGGTCAAAGGATTCTTTAATAGAAGAAGCCACTTGTTACATACAAATAGATAATTCCAATTTTTATAGATTATCTGACTTAATTTCAATATACAGTCATTAAAAGAAAGGAAATAGGAACAATAGAGAGAAGTAACAGCGTCAGATCAGATCAGATCAGATCAGTCGCTCAGTCGTGTCCGACTCTTGGTGACCCCATGAATCACAGCACGCCAGGCCTCCCTGTCCATCACCAACTCCCGAAGTTCACTCAGACTCACGTCCATTGAGTCAGTGATGCCATCCAGCCATCTCATTCTCTGTCATCCCCTTCTCCTCTTGCCCCCAATTCCTCCCAGCATCAGAGTCTTTTCCAATGAGTCAACTCTTCGCATGAGGTGGCCAAAGTACTGGAGTTTCAGCTTTAGCATCATTCCTTCCAAAGAAATCCCAGGGCTGATCTCCTTCAGAATGGACTGTTTGGATCTCCTTGCAGTGCAAGCGACTCTCAAGAGTCTTCTCCAATACCACAGCTCAAAAGCATCAATTCTTCAGCGCTCAGCCTTCTTCACAGTCCAACTCTCACATCCATACATGACCATAGGAAAAACCATAGCCTTGACTAGACGAACCTTACATCACCATATTGGGCCAGCAACCTACATCCAGACTTGAACAGTGCTGGGAAGTCCCAAGTATTAGCAATCTGGAGTCTCTATTGGGAAAGGGTCCCAGATGGTGCATCCACCCCAAGGGTGACTTCCGATTTCAGTTTGGGGGGCTCCTGTTTGCAATCCAAGGCTGCAAACTGATATCATCAGTTTATGTGCAAAAATGCAGCTTTGATTTCACTTTAACTTTTACAATGCTGTTTGTTTCACCTTGGGAAGCGTAAGACTTCTTGGACCCTTGGGGACTGGCCAGACCTCCAGGGGCTCAAGAATTCCAAGACCCACTCCCTTTTTTATCTAAAGTGCTACCTGACTTGCTGTGCTTGCCAGTGGGCACAGAATCCAGGCAGTGTCCAGGCAGGTCAGAAGCAGGTGAGAGGCCTGTTTCTGAAGTCTGAACAAGACTTCCTCCACCTAATTTCCCTAACAGGTGATACATCATTTCACTTTTATCTGCATTTTCTAATAAATATCAATACGGAAAATCATTTCATGTGCCTGTTGGCCATCTGTGTGTCTTTTTTGGAGAACTGTTGATTTGGGTCTTCTGCTCATTTTTTGATTGAGTTGTTTGGTCTTTTTGCTATTGAGTTTTATGAGCTGTCTTTATACTTTTGAAATTAAGCCTTTGTTGGTTCCATCATTTGCAAATATTTTCTCCCAGTGTTTTGGGTGTCTTTTTGTTTTGTTTATGGTTTCCTTTGCTGTGCAAAACTTTTATGTGTCATTTATTTATTTTTGCTTTTGTTTCTTTTACCTTGGGAGACTGTTACTACCATTTATCAGTGAATGTTTGCCTCTGTTCTCTTGTAGGTGTTTTGTGGTGTCCTGTCTTATGTTTAATCACCAAGGTAGTTTTGTTTATTTTTATGTGTGGTGTGAGAGTATGCTTTAACTTTATTGCTTTACATGTGGCTGTCCAGCTTTCCAAACACCACTTGCTAAAGAGGCTGTCTTTTCTGCATTGTGTATCTTTGCCTCCTCTGTTGCAGACTAATTGACTGTGAGTGGATGGATATATTTCAGTGCTGTTGATTCTGTTCCTTTGATCCATGTGTCTGTTTTTTTGCCAAAACCAGTGTATTTTGATTGATGTAACTTCACAGTATTGTCTGAAGTCTGGGAGGGTTTTATGCCTCCAATTTTGCTCTTTTCCCTTAGAACTACTCTGGCAATTCTGGGTCTTTTTTAGTTGCATATTAACTTTAGGATGATTGTTTTAATCCTGTGAAAAAAGTCACAGGTATTTTGATAGAAATCACATTAAATGTGTAGATTGCTTTGGGTAGAATGGCTATTTTAACGATATTAATTCTTTCAATTCAATAGCAAGAGATATCTTTATATCATTTTCAATTTCCTTTAAATTATTTTCAGTTTCCTTCGTTAACTTTTTTTATAGTTTTCTTTGTGTATGTCTTTCACATCCTTGGTTAGGTATATCATTTTTTTGACATGACTTAAATGGAACTGTTTCTTTTTTACTTTCTCTTTATTATATTTCACTTTTTGTTCAAAGAAATGTAAAAGATATTTGTATATGATCCTGTATCCTGCTACCTTCAGTTCAGTTCAGTTCAGTCTCTCAGTGGTGTCTGACTCTTTGTGACCCATTTCATTAGTTTTCTTAAGTTTTTGTGTGGGGTCTTTAGGGGTTTCTGTATAGAGTTTTAACTTATTTGCATGCAAAGACAGTTTTACCTGTTCCCTTCCAACTTGGGTACATTTTATTTCTTTTCATTGTCTGATTTCTGTGGTAGGACTTCCAATACTATATTGAATAGTCTTAGTGAGAGTGGCCCTTCTTGTCTTGTTCCAGAATTTAGCAGAAAGGGTTTCAGTTTTTCACTGTTATGTGTTATATTGACTGTGGATTTGTCATAAGAGGTATTATGCTGAAATATGCTCCCTCTATATCCATTTTGGTGACAGTTTTTTTTATCATGTGAAATGGTGTTTATGATGTTGAATTTTATCAAATGCTTTTACTGCATCCATTGAGATGCTGTGGTTTTTGTCTTTTCTTTTGTAAATATGGTGTATCACACTGATTGATTTGCTTATGTTGAACCATCCTTGTGACCCTGGGATGACTCCAACTTGATTGTAGTATATAATCCATTTTATATCTTGTTGGATTCAGTTTGGTAATATTTTGTTGAGGGTTTTTAGATCCATATTCATCAAGCTATTGGCTTGTAATTTTCTTTATTGTAGTGTCTTTGCTCTGTCCTTCACCACCTCTTGGAACCTGCTCAAACTCATGTCCATTGATTCTGTGATGCCATCCAACCATCTCATCCTCTGTCATCCCCTTCTCCTTCTGCCTTCAATCTTTCCCAGTGTCAGGGTCTTTTCTAATGTCAACTCTTCGCTTTAGGTGGCCAAAGTATTTGGAGCTTCAGCTTCAGCATCAGTCCTTCCAGTGAATATTCAGGATTGATTTCCTTTAAGATGGACTGGTTGGATCTCCTTGCAGTCCAAGGGACTCTCAAGAGTCTCCTCCAACACCACAGTTCCATAGCATCAATTCTTTAGCATTCAACCTTCTTTACGGTCCAACTCTCATATCCATACATGGCTACTAGAAAAACCATAGCTTTGACTAGACACATCTTTGTCAGTAATGCCTCTACTTTTTCATACGCTGTCTAGGTTTGTCATAGCTTTTCTTCCAAGGAGCAAGTGTCTTTTAATTTCATGGCTGTAGTCACCATCTGCAGTGATTTTGGAGCCCAAGAAAATAAAATCTTTCACTATTTCCATTCCTTCCTCATCTACTTGCCATGAAGTGATGGGACCAGATGCCATGATCTTAGTTTTTTGAATGCTGAGTTTTATGGCAGCTTTTTCACTCTCCCAGCTGGCACCTCTCAGCTTGTTCTCTGTAACTGTTATTCTGTCTTTTTATTATTTTTATTCATTTGCTTTATTTTTTAGATTCCACATGTAAGTTATATCATATAGTATTTGTCTTTCTCTATCTGGCTTATTTCACTAAATGTAATACTCTCCAAGTTCATTTACATTTTTGAAAATAAGCATACCTTCTAAGTCCCATCAAAATATCCGATTTATAAATCGTGATATAAGTTTCCAGCTATTTAGGAGCTGCTGTGTTAAATATACTTTTAAAAGTTTTACAAGTTATTTTGTGAGTAAAAGAAGAAAGTTTAAAAAATCTATCCAGATGGCCATCTGGGGGAGAATAGCTATTTTGAACTTATGCTGAATGAGGCATTTATGCTTTGTTATTATAAATCAGCAGTTATACATTGAGTTATCAGAGGTCTCTTAAAAACCTAGTATTTTAATTAATGATCTCTTATTTATATATAGCAATCACAGGATTCCTGTTGTTTTATTTCAAAGTTTTTTTATTTGAATTTTTAAAAATTAATCTATCTTTTTTAATTGGAAGATAATTACTTTACAATATTGTAGTGGCTTTTCAGCTTTTTAAATATGTCTTTTAATGTTCATGAGATCTACCTCACGAGATAATTGAGAACCTGAAACACCGAGACGTTACTTCTGGACAAGATTAAAGGCTGTGTCTTTCCCCAGGACAGTAAAGCATTTCCCCTTTTCCAGGGCTCAAAGTGGGGAAATATGAGATTTGTGATGCTACCATCTCACCTGAGTCAGCAATGCATCCTCTCTTCTAATTTTAGGAGCACCAAACCAATGATTAGGAGAGAAAATATCACAGAGATCACTCATTTTATCCTGTTGGGATTCTCAGATTTCCCCAGAATCATAGTAGTGCTCTTTGTCGTGTTCCTGGTGATATACATTTTGACCCTGACTTGGAACCTGTCGCTCCTCATCTTAATAAGAATGGACTCCCACCTCCACACCCCCATGTACTTCTTTCTCAGTAATCTGTCCTTCATGGACATCTGCTACGTGACCTCCACAGCCCCCAAGATGCTCCATGACTTCTTCCAGGAGCGTCAAATTATCACCTATGTGGATTGTGTTATTCAGAATTTCGTATTCTCCACCATGGGGCTGAGTGAGTCTTGCCTCATGACTGCCATGGCTTATGACCGATATGCCGCCATTTGTAACCCACTCCTCTATTCATCAGTCATGTCGCCCGCTCTCTGCGGTCGGATGGTGCTGGGATCCTACTTGGCTGGACTCTCTGCTACTGTATTCCAATTGTGTTTCATGCTCCAGCTCCACTTCTGTGGGCCTAATGTCATCAACCACTTCTTCTGTGACCTGCCCCAGCTGTTAGTTCTGTCCTGCACTGACACTTTTTTTGTACAACTCTTTACTGCTTTATTGACAATGATCTTTGGGGTAATAAATGTTTCCGTTATCATGATATCCTATGTCTACATTGTCATCTCCATCATGAAGATCACGACCTCAAGCGGCAGGTCCAAGGCTTTCAACACCTGTGCCTCCCACCTGACAGCAGTCACTCTCTTCTATACCTCAGGTATGTTTGTCTATTTGAGTTCCAGCTCTGGTGGTTCCTCCAGCTTTGACAGATTTGCGTCATTCTTCTACACTGTGATGATTCCCATGTTGAATCCCTTGATATACAGTCTGAGGAACCAAGAAATCAAAGATGCCTTGAGAAGGTTGCAAAAGAAGAGCAGGTATTGCTGAGGCCACAGATTCTGAGATTTCAGATGGATTTTTCCTGTCAGAGTCACCTTACACAATAACATTCTTATGAATGAAGTATAACAAAAGTCATACTGCTTTTGGACCAAGAAAGCTTAATTTGACACATAATATCCCCAAATGGATGAACAGTTGGATCATGCTACACAAACAGTATTTTTACATCCTAGGGCCTCATTACTTTCAGCCTACATGAAATGAGGCCTCCCCATCTATTGATACATCCACAAGTATTTGTGAAACACTGGAGTTTAGTGTTTTGTTGCTTCTTTTTCACTTCTGAGAGGGAGCCCTGTTCCATCTCGGGCTTCTGACCCTGAAGGAGAGACAGCTGACAGAGGCCTCAGGAGTGTGTAAACCTTGTCTCCCAGATATTCTGGTGCAATTCTGTGCTGGTGGCCAGTGTTTGTTCTGTGTTTCTGATGAGAATGTATGCAGAGAGGGAACATACCTTTGGGCAGAAACAAGGTGTACTATTGGCCTGATTGGGCTTCCCTGGTGGTTCAGCTGGTAAAGAGTATGCCTGCAATGCGGGAAACATGGGTTCGATCCCTGGGTTGGGAAGATCCCCTGGTGAAGGGAAAGGCTAACCACTCCAGTATCCTGGCCTGGAGAAGTCCATGGACTCTATAGTCCATGAGGTCGCAAAGAGTCGGACACAACTGAACGACTTTCACTTTACTTCACTTCACTTCATTGGCCTGATTGTGCCTCCTGGAAAGACCAGTATGACATAGCTTATGTTTGTGTAAGTAGTTCTCAGGGACAATTACCTAATAGTTTGGGAGTATATCCTAGGCTCCACCACTGTAATAAGGCAGAGGTGATGTGAATCATAAAGAGGAAAGGAATGAAGCATGTGTTCCCTTCATTGCCATTTCCTCATGAGTTCCATGATGTAATTTCTTGCCTGTAGTGTACAATGGGGAGTTCTCACGGGGATGATATTAAAAAATCTATGTCACAGTCAATAGAGATTTCTGATATTGTAGGATTCAAATCTCTCTCTCTCTCATTAAATTTGGAAAATTCACCCTGGATGGCAGGCTTCCCAGGTGGTGCTAGTGATAAAGAATCTGCCTGCCAATGCAGGAGATGCAAGAGACACAGGTGTGATCCTTGGGTTGCGAAGATCCCTTGGAATAGGAAATGGCAACCCACTCCAGTATACTTGCCTGGAAAAATCACATGAGCAGAGGAGCCTGGTGGGCTACAGTGCATGGGACGGCAGAATCAGATGCAGCTGAGCACACCCTTGTTGGACATAGACAGTGTGATCATGCTACCAAATAATTTATGCTATTCCAAGCATCTAAACATGTTTGATGTGATGAGAATTGTGAGAATTCATGGACATAATAAAGTTACTAAATATTTCATACTGTAGACCAAGAACGAATATGAAAAACTGGTATAAATTCTTTTCTTTTATCTGTGTTTAACATTTTATGTCCCAGAAACTTGTGGTTGCATGGTGTGATATAATGGTTGGAATAGAATGGTTAGAGTTACTTTAATGCTGATATTTGCCAGGAAAACTTAAGTTGCAAAAGCGGAAATAGATTGAAGATAGGCAGGGTTCTTAACTCTGGCCAATTTTCATCTGCAGTAGGAGGATGTAAATTTGTGGCCCTTGTGATCTGTTTAAAAATAAGAACAAGATGTGTACTGACTGTTGACTTGCCAGATTTCCCAGACTTCAACAAAGTGATATAAAGTACATATTACTCCCTGCAATAAGAAGCCGGTGCCCCATAGTGAGAGAGTAGCCCCCGCTCACGGCAACTAGAAAAAGCTCGAGTGCAGCAACGAAGATCCGGAACAGCCAAATACATAAATTCCTAAAAAATAAATAAAAATTACAATTCACTGAGTTTTGACAAATGTATTAGTTCAGTTCAGTTCAGTCACTCAGTCATGTCGGACTCTTTGCGACCCCATGGACTGAAGCACTCCAGGCCTCTATGTCCATCACCAACTCCTGGAGTTTACTCAAACTCATGTCCATTGAGTCACTGATGCCATCCAACCATCTCATCCTCTCTCATCCCCTTCTCCTCCTGCCTTCAATCTTTTCTGGCATCAGAGCATTTTCAAATGAGTTGGTTCTTCGCATGAGGTGGCCAAAGGATTGGAGTTTCACTTTCAACATCAGTCTTTCCAATGAACACTCAGGACTGATTTCCTTTAGAATGGACTGGTTGGATCTCCTTGCTGTCCAAGGGACTTTCAAGATTCGTCTCCAACACCACATTTCAAAATTATCAATTCTTCGGCGCTAAGCTTTCTTTATAGTCCCAAAACTCTCACATCCATACATGACCACTGGAAAAACCGTAGCTTTGACTAGACAGACCTTTGTTGGCAAAGTAATGTCTCTGCTTTTAAATACACTGTCCAGGTTGGTCATAACTTTTCTTCCAATGAGCAAGCGTCTTTTAATTTCATGGCTTCTGTCACCATCTGCAGTGATATTGGAGCCAAAAATAAATAAATAAATAAATAAATAAAGTCTGTCACTGTTTCCACTGTTTGCCCATCAATTTGCCATGAAGTGATGGGACCAGATGCCATGATCTTCGTTTTCTGAATGTTGTGCTTTAAGCCAACTTTTTCACTCTCCTCTTTCACTTTCATCAAGAGGCTCTTTAGTTCTTCTTCACTTTCTGCCATAAGGGTGGTGTCATCTGTATATCTGATGTTATTGATATTTCTTCTCGCAATCTTGATTCCAGCTTGTGCTTCACCCAGCCCAGTATTTCTCATGATGTGTTCTGCATATAAGTTAAATAAGCAGGGTGACAACATATAGCCTTGATATACTCCTTTCCTGATTTGGAACCAGTCTGTTGTTCCATGTCTTGTTCTAACTGTTGCTTCCTGACTTGCATACAGATTTATCAAGAGGCAGGTCAAGTGGTCTGGTATTCCCATCTCTTTAAGAATGTTCCACAGTTTGTTGTGCTCCACATAGTCAAAGGCTTTGGCATAGTCAATAAAGCAGAAATAGATGTTTTTCTGGAAACTCTCTTGCTTTTTTGATAATCCAACAGATGTTGATAATTTGATCTCTGGTTTCTCTGCCTTTTCTAAAATTGGAAGTTCACGGTTCATGTACTGTTGAAGCCTGGCTTGGAGAATTTTGAGCATTACTTTACTACTTTGTGAGATGAGTGCAATTGTGTGGTAGTTTGAGTATTCTTTGGCATTGCCTTTCATTGGGATTGGAATGAAATCTGACCTTTCCCAGTTCTGAGGCCACAGCTGAGTTTTCCAGATGCTGGCATATTGATTGCAGAACATTCACAGCATCATCTTTTAGGATTTGAAATAGCTCAGCTGGAATTCCATCACTTCCACTAGCTTTGTTCATACTGATGCTTCCTAAGGCCCACTTGACTTTGCATTCTAGGATGTTTGGCTCTAAGTGAGTGATCACACCATCGTGATTATCTGGGTTGTGAAGATCTTTTTTGTATAGTTCTTCTGTGTATTCTTGTTACCTCTTCTTAATATCCTCTGCTTCTTTTAGGTCCATACCACTTCTGTCCTTAATTATGCCCATCTTTGTATGAAATGTTCTCTTGGTTTCTCTAATTTTCTTGAAGAGATCTCTAATCTTTCCTGTTCTATTGTTTTTCTCTATTTCTTTGCAGTGATCACTGAGGAAGGCTTTCTTATCTCTCCTTGCTGTTCTTTGAAACTCTGCAGTCAAGTGGATATATCTTTGTTTTTCTCCTTTGCCTTTCACATCTCTTCTATTCTCAGCTAGTTGTAAGGCCTCCTCAGAAAACCATTTTGCCTTTTTGCATTTCTTTTTCTTAGAGATGGTCTTGATCACTGCCTCCTGTACAATGTCACGAACCTCCATCCATAGTTTTTCAGGCATTCTGTGTATCAGATCTAATCCCTTGAATCTATTTGTCACTTCCACTGTATAGTCATAAGGGATTTGATTTAGGTCATACCTGAATAGTTTAGTGGTTTTTGCTACTTTCTTTAATTTAAGTTTGAATTTGGCAATAAGGAGTTCCTGATCTGAGCCACAGTCAGCTCCCAGTCTTATTTTTGCTGACTGTATAGAGCGTCTCCATCTTTGGCTACAAAGAATATAATCAGGGGGAGGAGCCAAGATGGCGGAGGAGTAGGACGGGGAGAACGCTTTCTCCCCCACAAATTCATCAAAAGAGCATTTAAACGTCGAGTAAATTCCACAAAACAACTTCTGAATGCCGGCAGAGGACATCAGGCACCCAGAAAAGCAGCCCAACTCTTCGAAAGGAGGTAGGAAAAAATATAAAAGACAAAAAAAGAGACAAAAGAGGGAGGGACGGAGTTCCGTCCCGGGAAGGGAGTCTTAAAAAGAGAGAAGTTTCCAAACACCAGGAAACCCTCTCACTGCCGAATCTGTGCTGAGCTTTGGAAGCACAGAGGGCAACATAAAAGGGAGGGGAAAAAAAAAATAAACAATTAAAAATCGAGGATTGTGAGCCCTACGGTAACTCCCCCAGCGGAGAAGCAGCGCAGACGCCTGCACACGGCATTAGCAAGCGGGGGCTGGGCAGGGAAGTGCGGCGCGGGCTGTGTCCCTTAGAGTAAGAATCGGGCGAATGTCCTGAGCGCTATCTGAGCGAAATAATTTGGGCTAGCAAACTAGACTGTGGGATATCTACCACGCGAAAAGCCAGCCCTAACCTAAGACACCGCCAGGCCCACGCACAGAACAAAGGACTGAACAGAGATAGCCGGCTGCAGACCTTCCCCCTCCGGTGACAGGCAGCCAGAGCCGGAAGGGGGCAATCGCAGCCCCAGAGAGACGCTATCTATAAAACTGTAAGCAGGCTTCTTTGCTAACTAAAACTTCTTGCGGGTCTGGACGGTCAACATCTGCCTGAGAAGGTGCGCCGGTTTTACACCCAGATAACCGAGTGGCGGGGAGGCGATAAGTCGCAGCATTGGCGCCCACCAAACACCTCATCACCTGAGCTGCTCGGATCTGGGAAGAACACAAAACGCAGGCCCAACCGAGTCTGCACCTCTGAGGACTACCTGAGTGCCGGAACCTGAGCGGCTTGGACCTGGGAGCTCAGCCCAGGGCCGGCCTCTGATTGTTCCCGGCGGAACAACCTAGAGCCCAAGCAGTGTGGGCAGGGAGGCTACACGCGCCGTGAGCGGGGGCAGACCCAGTGTGGCTGAGGCACTGCGAGCGCACGCCAGTGTTATCTGTTTGCAGCATCCCTCCCTCCCTCCCCACAGCGCGGCTGAACAAGTGAGCCTAAATAAAATAAAATAAAATAAATAGTGTCCTCCACCGTCCCCTTTGTGTCAGGGCGGGAACCAGACACTGAAGAGACCAGCAAACAGAAGAAGCTATAACAGAGGGAAACGCCTTGGAAGCTACAGGCCATAGATTAAAACCCTGTGGTTACTACGGATTACATAGGAAGGGGCCTATAGATCTTGAGAAATATAAGTCAGACTAAGGAACTGCCAAAAATGAAATGAACCCACAATACTCACAACAAAACCAGAGAAAGACCTAGATATATTTTTACTATTTTTACGATCAATCTTTCTTTCTTTTTTTTTTTTAATTAAAAAAAAATTTTTTTTAAGTCCTCTATTGTCCTTTAATTTTCACTTTTATAACTATTACTTTGCAAAAAAAAAAAAAAAAAAAAAGACCCTATTTTTTTTTTTTTCTTTTCTTCTTCAGCAAACTTCATATATACATTTCATAATTTTTTGACCGTGGTTTTTTTTTTTTTTCTTTTTTCTTTTTCTTCTTTTCTTTAACATTGCATTTTTGAAATTCCAAACTCTACTCTAGATTTTTAATTTTAGCCTCTTGATATATGTTATCAATTTTGTACCTATAGTTTTTTTCATAATTGCTGTGACTTTCTTTTTTTCCTCTGTTTCTTTCTCTTCTTCTTTTATATAACATCGTATACCTGCAATTCCAAACTCTACTCAAGATTTTTAATTTATGCTTTTTGGTATTTGATATCAATTTTGTACCTGTATTTTCTTTATAATTTTTGCGACATTGTTTTTGTTGGTTTGTTTGTTTTCTCTCTTTATTTTTCTTCTTCTTCTTTTTTTTTTTTTTTAACGTTGTATTTTTGAAATTCCAAACTCTACTCTAGATTTTTAATTTTTGCTGTTTGGTATTAGTTATCAATTTTGTACCTGTAGTTTCTTTATTACTTTCACGACCTTGTTTGTTTTTCTTTGTTCGTTTTTTCTCTCTTTCTTTTCCTTCTCCTTTTCATTAACATCGCATTTTTGAAATTCCAAACTCTACTCTAGATTTCTAATTTTTGTTTTTATGTATTTGTTACCAATTTTGTACCTTTAAGAACCCAATCTTCAGGACCCATTTTTCACTAGTGTACGAGATTACTGGCTTGACTGCTCTCTCTCCCTTTGGACTCTCCATTTTCTCCACCAGGTCACCTGTATCTCCTCCCTAATCCCTCTCTACTCTACCCAACTCTGTGAATTTCTGTGTGTTCCAGACGGTGGAGAACACTTAAGGAACTGATTACTGGCTGGATCTGTCTCCCTCCTTTTCATTTCCCCCTTTTATCCTTTTGGCCACCTCTGTCTCCTGCCTCCTTCTTCTCTTCCCTGTATAACTCCGTAAACATCTCTGGGTGGTCCAGTTGTGGAGTGCACATAAGGAAGTGACTACTGGCTAGCCCACTCTCTCCACTATTGATTCCACCTCATCTCATTTGGGTCACCTCTAACTCCCTCCTCCCTCTTCTCTTCTCCATGTAACGCTGTGAACCTCTCTGAGTGACCCTCACAGTAGAGAAACTTTTCATCTTTAACGTAGATGTTTTATCAGTGGTGCTGTATAGAAGGAGAAGTTTTGAAACTACTGTAAAATTAAGACCGATAACTGGAAGTAGGAGGCTTAAGTCCAATCCCTGACTCCAGGGAACTCCTGACTCCAAGGAACATTAATTGACAGGAGCTCATCAAACGCCTCCATACCGACACTGAAACCAAGCACCACACAAGGGCCAACAAGTTCCAGGGAAAGACATAACAAGCAAATTCTCCAGCAACAAAGGAACACAGCCCTGAGCTTCAAGATACAGGCTACCCAAAGTCACCCCAAAACCATAGACATCTCATAACTCATTACTGGACATTTCATTACACTCCAGAGAGAAGAAATACAGCTCCATCCACCAGAACATCGACACAAGCTTCCCTAACCAGGAAACCTTGACAAGCCACCTGTACAAACCCACACACAGTGAGGAAACGCCACAATAAAGAGAACTCCACAAACTGCCAGAATACAGAAAGGACACCCCAAACTCAGCAATTTAAACAAGATGAAGAGACAGAGGAATAGCCAGCAGATAAAGGAACAGGATAAATGCCCACCAAACCAAACAAAAGAGGAAGAGATAGGGAATCTACCTGATAAAGAATTCCGAATAATGATAGTGAAATTGATCCAAAATCTTGAAATTAAAATGGAATCACAGATAAATAGCCTGGAGGCAAGGATTGAGAAGATGCAAGAAAGGTTTAACAAGGACTTAGAAGAAATAAAAAAGAGTCAATATATAATGAATAATGCAATAAGTGAAATTAAAAACACTCTGGAGGCAACAAATAGTAGAATAACAGAGGCAGAAGATAGGATTAGTGAATTAGAAGATAGAATGGTAGAAATAAATTAATCAGAGAGGATAAAAGAAAAACGAATTAGAAGAAATGAGGACAATCTCAGAGACCTCCAGGACAATATTAAACACTACAACATTCGAATCATAGGGGTCCCAGAAGAAGAAGACAAAAGAAAGACCATGAGAAAATACTTGAGGAGATAATAGTTGAAAACTTCCCTAAAATGGGGAAAGAAATAATCACCCAAGTCCAAGAAACCCAGAGAGTCCCAAACAGGATAAACCCAAGGCGAAACACCCCAAGACACATAGTAATCAAATTAACAAAGATCAAACACAAAGAACAAATATTAAAAGCAGCAAGGGAAAAACAACAAATAACACACAAGGGAATTCCCATAAGGATAACAGCTGATCTTTCAATAGAAACTCTTCAAGCCAGGAGGGAATGGCAAGACATACTTAAAATGATGAAAGAAAATAACCTACAGCCCAGATTATTGTACCCAGCAAGGATCTCATTCAAGTATGAAGGAGAAATCAAAAGCTTTTCAGACAAGCAAAAGCTGAGAGAATTCTGCACCACCAAACCAGCTCTCCAACAAATACTAAAGGATCTTCTCTAGACAGGAAACACAAAAATTGTGTATAAATTCGAACCCAAAACAATAAAGTAAATGGCAACGGGGTCATACTTATCAGTAATTACCTTAAACGTAAATGGGTTGAATGCCCCAACCAAAAGACAAAGACTGGCTGAATGGATACAAAAACAAGAGCCCTGCATATGTTGTCTACAAGAGACCCACCTCAAAACAGGGGACACATACAGACTGAAAGTGAAGGGCTGGAAAAAGATTTTCCATGCGAATAGGGACCAAAAGAAAGCAGGAGTAGCAATACTCATATCAGATAAAATCGACTTTAAAACAAAGACTCTGAAAAGAGACAAAGATGGTCACTACATAATGATCAAAGGATCAATCCAAGAAGAAGATATAACAATTATAAATATATATGCACCCAACACGGGAGCACCGCAGTATGTAAGACAAATGCTAACAAGTATGAAAGAAGAAATTAACAATAACACAATAATAGTGGGAGACTTTAATACCCCACTCACACCTATGGATAGATCAACTAAACAGAAAATTAACAAGGAAACACAAACTTTAAACGATACAATAGACCAGTTAGACCTAATTGATATCTATAGGACATTTCATCCCAAAACAATGAATTTCACCTTCTTCTCAAGCGCACATGGAACCTTCTCCAGGATAGATCACATCCTGGGCCATAAAGCTAGCCTTGGTAAATTCAAAAAAATAGAAATCATTCCAAGCATCTTTTCTGACCACAATGCAGTAAGATTAGATCTCAATTACAGGAGAAAAACTATTAAAAAATCCAACATATGGAGGCTGAACAACACGCTGCTGAATAACCAACAAATCACAGAAGAAATCAAAAAAGAAATCAAAATTTGCATAGAAACGGATGAAAATGAAAACACAACAACCCAAAACCTGTGGGACACGGTAAAAGCAGTCCTAAGGGGAAAGTTCATAGCAATACAGGCACACCTCAAGAAACAAGAAAAAAGTCAAATAAATAACTTAACTCTACACCTAAAGCAACTAGAAAAGGAAGAAATGAAGAACCCCAGGGTTAGTAGAAGGAAAGAAATCTTAAAAATTAGAGCAGAAATAAATGCAAAAGAAACAAAAGAGACCATAGCAAAAATCAACAAAACCAAAAGCTGGTTCTTTGAAACGATAAATAAAATTGACAAACCATTAGCCAGACTCATCAAGAAACAAAGGGAGAAAAATCAAATCAATAAAATTAGAAATGAAAATGGAGAGATCACAACAGACAACACAGAAATACAAAGGATCATAAGAGACTACTATCAACAATTATATGCCAATAAAATGGACAACGAGGAAGAAATGGACAAATTCTTAGAAAAGTACAACTTTCCAAAACTTGATCAGGAAGAAATAGAAAATCTTAACAGACCCATCACAAGCACGGAGATTGAAACTGTAATCAAAAATCTTCCAGCAAACAAAAGCCCAGGTCCAGACGGCTTCACAGCTGAATTCTACCAAAAATTTAGAGAAGAGCTAACACCTATCCTGCTCAAACTCTACCAGAAAATTGCAGAGGATGGTAAACTTCCAAACTCATTCTATGAGGCCACCATCACCCTAATACCAAAACCTGACAAAGATCCCACAAAAAAAGAAAACTACAGGCCAATATCACTGATGAACATAGATGCAAAAATCCTTAACAAAATTCTAGCAATCAGAATCCAACAACACATTAAAAAGATCATACACCATGACCAAGTGGGCTTTATCCCAGGGATGCAAGGATTCTTCAATATCCGCAAATTAATCAATGTAATACACCACATTAACAAATTGAAAAATAAAAACCATATGATTATCTCAATAGATGCAGAGAAAGCCTTTGACAAAATTCAACATCCATTTATGATCAAAACTCTCCAGAAAGCAGGAATAGAAGGAACATACCTCAACATAATCAAAGCTATATATGACAAACCCACAGCAAACATTATCCTCAATGGTGAAAAATTGAAGCATTTCCTCTAAAGTCAGGAACAAGACAAGGGTGCCCACTTTCACCATTACTATTCAACATAGTTTTGGAAGTTTGGGCCACAGCAATCAGAGCAGAAAAAGAAATAAAAGGAATCCAAATTGGAAAAGAAGAAGTAAAGCTCTCACTGTTTGCAGATGACATGATCCTCTACATAGAAAACCCTAAAGACTCCACCAGAAAATTACTAGAACTAATCAATGACTATAGTAAAGTTGCAGGATATAAAATCAACACACAGAAATCCCTTGCATTCCTATACACTAATAATGAGAAAACAGAAAGAGAAATTAAGGAAACAATTCCATTCACCATTGCAACGGAAAGAATAAAATACTTAGGAATATATCTACCTAAAGAAACTAAAGACCTATATATAGAAAACTATAAAACACTGGTGAAAGAAATCAAAGAGGACACTAACAGATGGAGAAATATACCATGTTCATGGATTGGAAGAATCAATGTAGTGAAAATGAGTATACTACCCAAAGCAATCTATAGATTCAATGCAATCCCTATCAAGCTACCAACAACATTCTTCACAGAGCTAGAACAAATAATTTCACAATTTGTATGGAAAAACAAAAAACCTCGAATAGCCAAAGCTATCTTAAGAAAGAAGAATGGAACTGGAGGAATCAACCTACCTGACTTCAGGCTCTACTACAAAGCCACAGTTATCAAGACAGTATGGTACTGGCACAAAGACAGAAATATAGATCAATGGAACAAAATAGAAAGCCCAGAGATAAATCCACGCACATATGGACACCTTATCTTCGACAAAGGAGGCAAGAATATACAATGGATTAAAGACAATCTCTTTAACAAGTGGTGCTGGGAACTCTGGTCAACCACTTGTAAAAGAATGAAACTAGAACACTTTCTAACACCATACACAAAAATAAACTCAAAATGGATTAAAGATCTAAACGTAAGACCAGAAACTATAAAACTCCTAGAGGAGAACATAGGCAAAACACTCTCTGACATACATCAAAGCAGGATCCTCTATGACCCACCTCCCAGAATATTGGAAATAAAAGCAAAAATAAACAAATGGGACCTAATTAACCTTAAAAGCTTCTGCACATCAAAGGAAACTATTAGCAAGGTGAAAAGACAGCCTTCAGAATGGGAGAAGATAATAGCAAATGAAGCAACTGACAAACAACTAATCTCGAGAATATACAAGCAAGTCCTACAGCTCAACTCCAGAAAAATAAATGACCCAATCAAAAAATGGGCCAAAGAACTAAATAGACATTTCTCCAAAGAAGACATACAGATGGCTAACAAACACATGAAAAGATGCTCAACATCACTCATTATCAGAGAAATGCAAATCAAAACCACTATGAGGTACCATTTCACACCAGTCAGAATGGCTGCAATCCAAAAGTCTACAAGTAATAAATGCTGGAGAGGGTGTGGAGAAAAGGGAACCCTCTTACACTGTTGGTGGGAATGCAAACTAGTACAGCCACTATGGAGAACAGTATGGAGATTCCTTAAAAAACTGGAAATAGACATGCCTTATGATCCAGCAATCCCACTTCTGGGCATACACACTGAGAAAACCAGAAGGGAAAGAGACACGAGTACCCCAATGTTCATCGCAGCACTGTTTATAATAGCCAGGACATGGAAGCAACCTAGATGTCCATCAGCAGATGAATGGATAAGCAAGCTGTGGTACATATACACAATGGAGTATTATTCAGCCATTAAAAAGAATACTTTTGAATCTGTTCTAATGAGGTGGATGAAACTGGAGCCTATTATACAGAGTGAAGTAAGCCAGAAAGAAAAACACCAATACAGTATACTAACGCATATATATGGAATTTAGAAAGATGGTAACAATAACCCTGTGTACGAGACAGCAAAAGAGACACTGATGTATAGAACAGTCTTACGGACTCTGTGGGAGAGGGAGAGGGTGGGAAGATTTGGGAGAATGGCATAGAAACATGTAAAATATCATGTATGAAATGAGTTGCCAGTCCAGGTTCGATGCACGATACTGGATGCTTGGGGCTGGTGCACTGGGACGACCCAGAGGGATGGAATGGGGAGGGAGGAGGGAGGAGGGTTCAGGATGGGGAACACATGTAAACCTGTGGCGGATTCATTTTGATATTTGGCAAATCTAATACAGTTATGTAAAGTTTAAAAATAAAATAAAATTAAAAAAAAATATATAATCAATCTGATTTGGTGTCGACCATCTGGTGATGTCCGTGTGTAGAGTCCTCTCTTGAGGGTGTTTGCTATGACCAGGGCGTTCTCTTGGCAAAACTCTATTAGTCTTTGCCTTGCTTCATTCTGTACTCCAAGGCCAAATTTGCCTGTTACTCCAGGTGTTTCTTAACTTCCTACTTTTGCATTCCAGTCCCCTATAATGAAAAAAGCATCATTTTTTGGGTGTTAGTTCTAGAAGGTCTTGTAGGTCTGCATAGAACCGTTCAACTTCAGCTTCTTTAGCATTACTGGTTGGGGCATAGACTTGAATTACCATGATATTGAATGGTTTGCCTTGGAAATGAACAGAGATCATTCTGTCGTTTTTGAGATTGCATCCAAGTACTGCATTTCAGACTCTTGTTGACCATGATGGCTACTCCTTTTCTACTAAGGGATTCTTGGCCACAGTAGTAGATATAATGGTCATCTGAGTTAAATTCACCCATTCTGGTCCATTTTAGTTAGTTATTCATAAAATATCAATGTTCACTCTTGTCATCTCCTGTTTGATCACTTCTAATTTGCCTTGATTCATCGACCTAACATTCCAGATTCCTATGCAATATTACTCTTTACAGCATTGGACTTTACTTCCATCACAAGTCACATCTACAACTATATGTTGTTTTTGCTTTGGCTCCATCTCTTCATTCTTTCTGGAGTTATTTCTCCACTGATCTCCAGCAGCATATTGGCACCTACTGACCTGGGGAGTTCATCTTTCAGTGTCCTGTCTTTTGGCCTTTTCACACTGTTCATGGGGTTCTCAAGGCAAGAATACGGAAGTTTGGCTTGCCATTCCCTTCTCCAGTGGACCACATTCTGTCAGACCTATCCACCATGATCTGTCAGTCTTGGCTGGCTCCACATGGCATGGCTCATAGGTTCATTTAGGGTTAAGGTCAGAATTAATTTCTCTCATTTTCTCAGTCTATCTAAAGCTTTGTCACTTTGTTATCCCTCTGAAAATTATCTTTGATTTTATTAATTTTCTATTGCTTTTCTTATCTTTATATAATGTATCTTGCTTTTAAAAAATCTTGTGTGATTAAGCACACATACACACACATGAAGAGCTACTCTGTGAAATAGCTACTATTGTCAGCTCCATGATAACACTGAGGTGGCAGTCCTGAGGCTTAGGGAGGTTAATTTGCTGAAGATTATGAAATCCTCAAGTCTAAAAGATGATATGAACTCAGATTTGCTGATACCAATGCTCATTGTTGTAACCACAATAATTCGTGGCCTTGTCATCTATTAATTTTTTGTGCTCCTTATTGCCTTGATTTCCTCACTTATACATAGAAAATGACATCATCTTGACTGCCTCACAGGGCTGCTATGATGATTGATTCAGTAAAGGCAATTGAAAAAATATGTGTATGCATATATCTAAAATAAAGTGCTTTGTAAACAGAAAGGACACATGTTTATTTTTTTTTTCATGCAATTTACCAACTGGTTATGTTTTCTTGAGCAAATCCCTTAGCTGCACTGGCTTCAGGTCCTCACCTGGAAATTGAATGCATTGAACTAGATAATCCCTAGGTCCAGGGATCTCCAGCTCTAATGACTCCAAGTTCATTAAAAGAAAAGTTATAATCAAACAATCATGATTGGACTATGGGGAAGTGGGGAATGGATCCAGAAGGGACAGAGTAAAATCGAGCCTGAAATTAGCAGGGACGAAGACTCCGTGACAACCATGACTCCAGAGAGCAAGTGCCTGGAGAGTTTTCTTTCCCTAATTGTGCTTTCCATTTCACCTCTGCCGTTATTAACACATTTAAGAGTATCCCCCGTGTGGCATTCTCTCTGGCTGTGAGTGAACAGCCAGCTCATGGACAAAAGGTTCCATCTTTGACTGCAGTAGGCCCCATCTGAAATTTTGGAGAGATAGAAATAGACGATTTCAATGTTTGGCAAGAACTCTGTCATTCTGGGGGATCTGAGTCAAGGTGAGAAGGCAAGATTTATAGAGAAGTGTGGATTTTGTGCTATGTCTATAGCTATGTGATTCTTCAGAGAGGAAGGTTTTTAGTCCTGTTTCTTTCTTTCTTCAACTCTTCCCCCTACCGCAGGTCCATGACCTCCTAAACTCGTCCTTAGGTTCCCTTTCTCCTTACGCAAATTCTCTGACTTTCAGTGACAAGGATAATCTCTAACTTAAAATTTCAGGTCTCACTCTGTAGTGAGAGACAACTGTTGAGATCTAGTTCTGCAATTTCCCAAGGATATAATTTTGAACTCTGTTACCGTCTCTTTTTCACTGGTAAAATAGGGGTAACAAGATCATTGAGACTCACATGAAATGATGTCTGTGAAGCCCAAGACGTTGTACAAGTTAACTGAGTGCTGAATTTAACTAATAGTTTACTGAATTTCAGGGGAATTTCCTAAGCTCAGAAATGCTTGCCTGTGTTTCCCAACTTTATCCATCCCAAGGACCCTTTAAATTTATGCTTGCTGAGAATGGTTGTAAAAGATAATAATGAATTTGAGTTCCACTTCAATATACAGCTGTGATTCATTATTTCTGTGGAACAAAAGTCCAGCTGGTCATGCCATAATGCTATGGAAAAGTACTCAAGTACCATTCCACTGGGCTTTTGAATTACTTTAAGTTGCTGTCCACTATTATTTTGAATAATTCGGGGGTTTGGGGACCAGAGCTTGGATGAAACAGACATCAGAGATTCCCCACTGCAAGTACAGGTAGTGTTGGCTTAAATGTCACTTTTAGTCTTTTCTTCCTTACATTGTCCTTCTTTATCCAGCAACATTCTTGGCTTTCTTAACCTGACTTTGTACTCTGCACCACCTGGCAAATGACCATGTCCTTAGTGGATAAGATTTGGAAGAAGTTTTAATAGGCTATATCTCCCTAGTGAAAATCTCCAACCAATACTTACATCAGTCACCTTTTCTGCTACAAACCATCTTGAAAGCTGGTGAACACATACAGAAAGATTCATTCGAAGAGAGTGACTATATTACAAGATCTTTGCTTTTCCTGCAGTTTTCCAAATTTTAACAACATAAATTTTTAGGATAAATTTTATCGGGGATAAGTGAAACCACACACAGCTCGTCATTCTTTTCTGGCAGATATGGGTTACACAGATAACTTTAGTTGAGGCTGAGTCTGTTCCTAGAATGTATTGGGAAGATGAAAGATTTCACTGCGAGTGATTGGTCAAAAGCTGGACTTACTTTCACTGAACTGATTAATTGTGTTGATATACTGGGAATGTGGGTGAGAGTTTATACTTTCAAAATATTTTCATGGAATTCTACACATCTCGGACAGAATGGATGAGAATATGTTGGAAGTACTAAGAGTAAACAGAAAGATTTTAAAGTTATAAAAGTATAAATTGAAATGAAACAAATGTATTTTTACTTTCATATCCAAAAATGGGTTAAAGAATTACTTCTTAACATATCCAGCATATATTTACTGAGGAATACAAATATTAGTATATGAGATGCACATAGCATAACCTCTCCACTAGTCTGCTGCTGCTGCTGCTGCTTAGTCACTTCAGTCATGTCCGACTCTGTGCGACCCCATAGACGGCAGTCCATCAGGCTCCCCCGTCCCTGGGATTCTCCAGACAAAAACACTGGAGTGGGTTGCCATTTCCTTCTCCGTTCATTAGTCTACATGCTGTCTTCAGTGACTATCAGAAGTTCCACTCTACTTGGTGTTGGTGGAACATAAAAAGCAGAAATCGGAGCTTACAGTTTCACTGACTGGGAAATAATACAATATAGAAATAAACATAATCACTTATTAACAATATTCTGGAGTATAGGTTTAGAACTCATTTAATTTAGGAACTAATTTTATGAAGAACTCCTTGCTACTTCAGGATTAGTTCTGCCTTATTTTTCCCTTTATGGTGAGGAATGATCATGGAAATGACAACCGCTAACATTTATTCATCTCTTACTGTTTTGAGCCCTTTATGCCATTCAGTCCCTGCAACAACCCAATGAGGTGGTAAAGGATTATTAGCCCCATTTATAGATGAGGCAACTGGGAGGTAATAACTAGCTAAGTGTTGCACAGCCAGTAGGTAAAAGTCTGGAAATCTATTGTCTCTGACATTCTTCCTCGTTCTCTCTGTCATTTTCCCTCTCCCTGTCTCTCTGTCTCCCTTTGCTATTAAGGATTAAAGATGCATGTATCTTAGTAGCTTGTTCTTATTAGAAATATAGGACTTGCAGAAAGTTGAAAAACAATATACAAGTAAAGGAGAAAATAAAAACCATACCATTCAATTACTTTTGGCCTTTGTATTTAGTTCACATGCAATGTGCATGAGAGAGAGAGAGAGATTAGCTAATGCACATGTCTTTTGTCTTGATGGTGATGTTGTCCCATAATAAATCTCTTAAGGCTTTCTTAACTCGTTTTCATTGTTTTCTCTTCTGTTTTATTAAGTGTGCTGTTAAAAGTCTCTATTGATTTCTTCAACTCTAGGATTTCTGTTTTTTTTTTTTTTTTTTAATGGTTTCTTTTTCTTTGTTAAACACATTTTATTCATTTTACTAATGTATTGTTTTCTTAATTTCATCCGGTTGTCTGTTTATGGGTTTTATATGAAACCAAACTTTTAAAAGAGAATTATGCTGAGTTCTTTGTCAGACCATTTATAGATCTTTATTTCTTTACTGAAAGTCACTCAGTCATGTCTGACTCTTTGCAACTCCATGGACTGTAAAGTCCATGGAATTCTCCAGGCCAGAATACTGGAGTGGGTAGCTCTTCTCTTTTCCACTGGATCTTCCCAACTCAGGGATTGAACCCAGGTCTCCCACATTTGAGGCGGATTCTTTGCCAGCAGATTCTTATAAAGCTATTAAAGCTTTATAGATTTCCTTTAGTGGTGTCATATTTACCTAATTTTTCATGATCCTTCATTCTTTTGTTAGTGTCCACACGTTTGCGTAAATGAGCTCTACTTCCAAATTTTCCAGGCTTGTTTTAGTAGAGACAGCCCTTCCCCATTCAGCTCAGCTTGGAGTTCTAGATAGATCATCTGGCAGTGACCTTTATCAATTGGGCTAGCTATCAAATTCTGGGTTGGATGAAGCACAAGCTGAAATCAAGATTGCTGGGAGAAATATCAATAACGTCAGAAATGCAGATGACACCAACCTTATGGAAGAAAGTGAAGAAGGACTAAAGAGCCTCTTGGTGAAAGTGAAAGAGGAGTGTGAAAAAACTGGATTAAAACTCAACTTTCAGAAAACTAAGATCATGGCATCCGGTCCCATCACTTCATGGCAAATAGATGGGGAAACAATGGAAACAGTGACAGACTTTATTTTGGGGGGCTCCAAAATCACTGCAGTTGGTGACTGCAGCCATGAAATTAAAAGACACTTGCTTCTTGGAAGGAAAGTTATGACCAACCTAGACAGCATATTAAAAAGCAGAGACATTACTTTGCCAGCAAAGGTCCATCTAGTCAAAGCCATGGTTTTTCCAGTGGTCATGTACAGATGTGAGAGTTGGACTATAGAGAAAGCTGAGTGCTGAATAATTGATGCTTTTGAAGTGTGGTGTTGGTGAAGACTCTTGAGAGTCCCTTGGACAGCAAGGAGATCCAACCAGTCCATGCTAAAGGAAATAAGTCCTGAATATCCTTTGGAAGGACTGATGTTGAAGCTGAAACTCCAGTCCTTTGGCCACCTGATGTGAACAGCTGACTCATTTGAAAAGACCCTGATGCTGGGAAAGATTGAAGGCAGCAGGAGAAGGGGACGACAGAGGATGAGATGATTGGATGGCATCACTGACTCAATGAACACGAGTTTGAGTAAACTCCGGGAGTTGGTGATAGACAGGGAAGCCTGGCATGCTGCAGTCCATGGGGTCGCAAAGATCGGACACGACCGAGCAACTGAACTGATACTGATCAAGGTCTATTTTGGGGTGAGGACATTGCCCAGGCTCTGAGGCTTGGGTGCAGATGCTGCTGGCCGGGAGTGGTTGATACGATTGCTTCCTTGGTTTCTTGGCCAAGAGTAGCATTAGGATGGCTACTCTTCTTCCCTGGATTCTCGGGCCAGGCTTCTGAGCTGAGCAGGACTGAGTACTCTATCCAGCAGGAGGTTAGGCTGGGAATTAACTTCATAACCTGGACAGGGCTGCAGAATGGGCTCCAGGGCTGTCGTGACCCACTAACTGGGAACCCAAATCAGAAGAACTGTACACCGAGTTCCTTGGTCACGTGGGGGCACAGCTTTGCTCTGCAGAGAGGCAGAGAGGTCAGGCTCTCTGCTCACACGCTACTGTAAGCAGGGCTGTGGGATGGGCTACGCAGTTTCCCACATGCTTCAGTTAGTTCTCCTGGACGGTGGGGCTGAAGGTTGTGTTCAGAGTGGTTAGGACTATACCTTATTCTTCTTGCCTGGACATGACCACAGAACAGGCCCACGACTGGCAAGGCTCCTTGTTTGGAAAACACATTAGGAAGAACTGCACACAAAGTTCTCTGGCCAGATGGAGCCATGCAAATGGGCAGAGCTCCCGTCTGGACACTACTCAAGCGCTCCTGGGTGATGGAATTTTCTGAGTGTTCTAGCCATGCTTGAATAATCTCAGTCATAGATGGGGTTATGAATCATAGGTGCAGGAGAAGAGGCTCCCAGGATGGCAAGGCTCATTTTTCGGAGTCCCAAATCAGGCAAAACTGCTGGAACTCAGTCTGCCAAGATCCAAGCCCTGACTGTTCCAAGGCGGGTCTCCCTTCTCTGTCACAGTGTGATTCTCAGTGGTCACACCGCACAGATTCCTGCATGGTTTCTAGGACATGAGACCAGAGTGGGTCTTCCTAAGGAGTGACCCATAATGCAGGGGGAGCTGGAGGTCCACAGTGGGCTCTCTCTCTTTTTCATAAAGAAACCATAGCCCGAGAAGGGTCCTCTTGGTGTAGCTAGGGGAGGGGCAATGCATCAAACGTATCCTCTACCCATCTAATGTGGTTTTTCTCCATCCCTCTAGTTCAGCCTCATTCCTGTGCTTTAGGATTTTTTTTATTGGTACTGTGCCTGTAAATAACTGATAATCATTTTTCTGGTGGTGCTTTCCTGGTAGCTCAGCTGGGAAAGAGCCCACCTGCAATGCAGGAGACCCTGTTTCGATTCCTGGGACAGGAAGTTCCTCTGGAGAAGGGATAGGCTACCCACTCCAGTATTCTGGCCTGGAGAATCCCACGGATTAGAGGAGCCTGGCAGGCTATAGTCCAGGTGGTCACAGAGAGTCAGACATGGCTGAGCGACTTTCACTTTTCTTTTTTCTGGTGAGGGGAACTGAAGTCAGGAATGACCTATGTTGTCATCTTGATTATGTCACTGAGAACTAAATCTCCGAGTTGGAACTTATTGTTTCCTTGTTGTTGTTCAGTCGCTCAGTCATGTCTGACTCTTTGCAACCCCATGGACTGCAGCACACCAGGCCTCCCTGTCCTTCACTGTCTCCTGGCAATTGCTCAGACTCATGTCCATTGAACTGATGGTGCCTAACATGCAGAATATTCGAATATTAGGTCAATAATTAGGGCTAGTAGTGAGTTGTACTAGGCTCCCTTTAGAACAGTTTGTATGAGGCTTCCCTAAGAAGACTGATTTTGTAACTATTGGGCACACATGCTTTGCTCTACCAAATTATATTGGGAATATAAATTAAGATAAATTTCCAGAATATTTTGGAGATGATGTGTTGAATATATATGTAAAAAAATTGAGATGTTATTATAAACAGGGTAATTTTTAAAATATATCCAATAACTTATTTTTAATATAAATTTACTTATTTTAATTGGAGGCTAATTACTTTACAATATCGTAGTGGTTTTGCCATACATCAACATGAATGCACCACAGGTGTACACGTGCTCCCCATCCTGAACCCCGCTCCTACCTCCCTCCCCATACCATCCCTCTGGGTCATCCATCCCAGTGCACCAGCCCCAAGCATCCTTTGTCATGCATTGAACCTGGACTGGTGATTCGTTTCACACATGATATTATATATGTTTCAATGCCATTCTCCCAAATCATCCCACCCTCTCCCACAGAGTCCAAAAGACTGTTCTATACATCTGTGTCTCTTTTGCTGTCTCTCATACAGGGTTATCATTACCATCTTTCTAAATTCCATATATATGCATTAGTATACTGTATTGGTGTTTTTCTTTCTGGCTTACTTCACTCTGTATAATAGGCTCCAGTTTCATCCACCTCATTAGAATGGATTCAAAGGTATTCTTTTCAATGGCTGAGTAATACACCATTGTTTATATATACAACGGCTTTCTTATCAATTAGTCTGCTGATAGACATCTAGGTTGCTTCCATGTCCTGGCTATTATAAACAGCGTTGCAATGAACGTTGGGGTTCACGTGTCACTTTCAATTCTGGTTTCCTTGGTATGTATGCCCAGCAGTAGGATTTCTGGGTTGTATTGCAGTTCTATTTCCAGTTGTTTTAACAAATCTCCACACTGTTCTCCATAGTAGCTGTACTAGTTTGCATTCCCACCTAAGGTGTAAGGGGGTTCCCTTTTCTCCACACCCTCTCTAGCATTTATTGCTTGTAGACTTTTGGATCGCAGCCTTCTGACTGGTGTGAAATGGCACCTCATTGTGGTTTTGATTTGCATTTCTCTGATAATAAGTGATGTTGAGCATCTTTTCATGTGTATGTTAGCCATCCGTATGTTTTCTTTGGAGAAATGTCTGTTTAGTTCTTTGGCCCATTTTTTTGATTGGGTCATTTATTTTTCTGGAATTGAGCTGCAGGAGATGCTTGTATATTTTTGAGATTAATTATTTGTCAGTTGCTTCATTTGCTATTATTTTCTCCCATTCTGAAGGCTATCTTTTCACTTTGCTTATAGTTTCCTTTGGTGTGCAGAAGCTTTTAATTTTAATTAGGTCCCATTTGTTTATTTTTGCTTTTATTTCCAATATTCTGGGAGGTGGGTCATAGAGGATCCTGCTGTGGTTCATGTCGGGGGTGTTTTCCCTATGTTCTCTTCTAGGAGTTTTATAGTTTCTGGTCTTATATTTAGATCTTTACTCCATTTTGAGCTTATTTTTCTGTATGGTATTAGAAAGTGTTCTAGTTTCATTCTTTTGCAGGTGATTGACCGGTTTTCCCAGCATCACTTGTTAAAGAGATTGTCTTTTCTCCATTGTATATTCTTGCCTCCTTTGTCAAAGATAAAGTGTCCATCAGTTCAGTTCAGTCGGTCAGTCAGTCATGTCTGACTCTTTGTGATCCAATGAAATGCAGCACGCCAGGCCTCCCTGTCCATCACCAACTTCCAGACTTCACCCAAACTCATGTCCATCAAGTCAATGATGCCATCCAGCCATCTCATCCTCTGGCGTCCCTTTCTCCTCCTGCCCCCATCCCTCCCAGCATCAGGGGCTTTTCCAATGAGTCAGCTCTTCGCATGAGGTGGTCAAAGTATTGGAGCTTCAACTTTAGCATCAGTCCTTCCAAAGAACACCCAGGACTGATCTCCTTTAGGATGGACTGGTTAGATCTCCTTGCAGTCCAAGGAACTCTCAAGAGTCTTTTCCAACATCACAGTTCAAAACCATCAATATTTCAGTGCTCAGCTTTCTTCACAGTCCAAATTTCACATCCATACATGACCACTGGAAAAACCATAACCTTGACTAGACAGAACTTAGTTGGCAAAGTAATGTCTCTCCTTTTGAATATGCTATCTAGGTTGGCCGTAACCTTCCTTCCAAGGAGTAAGCATCTTTTAATTTCATGGGTACAGTCACCATCTGCAGTGATTTTGGAGCCTCAAAAAAATAAAGTCTGACACTGTTTCCCCATTTATTTAGCATGAAGTGATGGGACCAGATGCCATGATCTTCGTTTTTTGAATGTTGAGCTTTAAGCCAACTTTTTCACTCTCATCTTTCACTTGCATCAAGAGGTTTTATAGTTCCTCTTCACTTTCTTTTTTTTTTTTAATCTTAGTAAAATTTAATTCATAAAAGCAAAGCAAAGTTTTACAGTATTGTTGAATTTTAAAAGGGAAAATTTCCATAGGTTTCATGGAAGATATGAGACCTGAATTAAGTTGTTGTTGATGTTGTTTAGTCAATAAATGATGTCCAACACTTATGCAATCCCAGGGACTGTAGCCCGCTAGGTTCCTCTGTCCATGGGATTTCCCAGGCAAGAATATTGGATCAGGTTGAATCAGGTTGCCATTTCCCTCCCCAGGGAATCTCCCCAACCCAGGGATCAAACCCAGGTCTCCTGTACTGTAGGCGGTTTCTTTTTTTTTTTTTAATTTAATTTAATTTTTAAACTTTACATAATTGTATTAGTTTTGCCAAATATCAAAATGAATCCGCCACAGGTGTACATGTGTTCCCCATCCTGAACCCTCCTCCGTCCTCCCTCCTCCCTCCCCATTCCATCCCTCTGGGTCGTCCCAGTGCACCAGCCCCAAGCATCCAGTATCATGCATCGAACCTGGACTGGCAACTCGTTTCATACATGATATTATACATGTTTCAATGCCATTCTCCCAAATCTTCCCACCCTCTCCCTCTCGCACAGAGTCCGTAAGACTGTTCTATACATCAGTGTCTCTTTTGCTGTCTCGTACACAGGTTTATTGTTACCATCTTTCTAAATTCCATATGTATGCATTAGTATACTGTATTGGTGTTTTTCTTTCTGGCTTACTTCACTCTGTATAATAGGCTCCAGTTTCATCCACCTCATTAGAACTGATTCAAATGTATTCTTTTTCATGGCTGAGTAATACTCCACTGTGTATATGTACCACAGCTTTCTTATCCATTCATCTGCTGATGGACATCTAGGTTGCTTCCATGTCCTGGCTATTATAAACAGTGCTGCGATGAACATTGGGGTACACGTGTCTCTTTCCCTTCTGGTTTCCTCAGTGTGTATGCCCAGCAGTGGGATTGCTGGATCATAAGGCAATTCTGTTTCCACTTTTTTAAGGACTCTCAACACTGTTCTCCATAGTGGCTGTACTAGTTTGCATTCCCACCAACAGTGTAAGAGGGTTCCCTTTTCTCCACATCCTCTCCAGCATTTACTACTTGTAGACTTTTGGATCGCAGCTATTCTGACTGGTGTGAAAAGGTACCTCATAGTGGTTTTGATTTGCATTTCTCTGATAATGAGTGATGTTGAGCATCTTTTCATGTGTTTGTTAGCCATCTGTATGTCTTCTTTGGAGAAATGTCTATTTAGTTCTTTGGCCCATTTTTTGATTGGGTCATTTATTTTTCTGGAGTTGAGCTGTAGGACTTGCTTGTATATTCTCGAGATTAGTTGTTTGTCAGTTGCTTCATTTGCTATTATCTTCTCCCATTCTGAAGGCTGTCTTTTCACCTTGCTAATAGTTTCCTTTGATGTGCAGAAGCTTTTAAGGTTAATTAGGTCCCATTTGTTTATTTTTGCTTTTATTTCCAATATTCTGGGAGGTGGGTCATAGAGGATCCTGCTGTGGTTCATGTCGGGGGTGTTTTCCCTATGTTCTCTTCTAGGAGTTTTATAGTTTCTGGTCTTACGTTTAGATCTTGAATCCATTTTGAGTTTATTTTTGTGTATGGTGTTAGAAAGTGTTCTAGTTTCACTCTTTTACAAGTGGTTGACCAGATTTCCCAGCACCACTTGTTAAAGAGATTGTCTTTAATCCATTGTATATTCTTGCCTCCTTTGTCAAAGATAAGGTGTCCATATGTGTGTGGATTTATCTCTGGGCTTTCTATTTTGTTCCATTGATCTATATTTCTGTCTTTGTGCCAGTGCCATACTGTCTTGATAACTGTGGCTTTGTAGTAGAGCCTGAAGTCAGGTAGGTTGATTCCTCCAGTTCCATTCTTCTTTCTTAAGATAGCTTTGGCTATTCGAGGTTTTTTGTATTTCCATACAAATTGTGAAATTATTTGTTCTAGCTCTGTGAAGAATGCTGTTGGTAGCTTGATAGGGATTGCATTGAATCTATAGATTGCTTTGGGTAGTATACTCATTTTCACTATATTGATTCTTCCAATCCATGAACACGGTATATTTCTCCATCCATTAGGATTGTCTTTGATTTCTTTCACCAGTGTTTTATAGTTTTCTATATATAGGTCTTTAGTTTCTTTAGGTAGATATATTCCTAAGTATTTTATTCTTTCCATTGCAATGGTGAATGGAATTGTTTCCTTAATTTCTCTTTCTGTTTTCTCATTATTAGTGTATAGGAATGCAAGGGATTTCTGTGTGTTGATTTTATATCCTGCAACTTTACTATAGTCATTGATTAGTTCTAGTAATTTTCTGGTGGAGTCTTTAGGGTTTTCTATGTAGAGGATCATGTCATCTGCAAACAGTGAGAGTTTTACTTCTTCTTTTCCAATTTGGATTCCTTTTATTTCTTTTTCTGCTCTGATTGCTGTGGCCAAAAACTTCCAAAACTATGTTGAATAGTAGTGGTGAAAGTGGGCACCCTTGTCTTGTTCCTGACTTTAGAGGAAATGCTTTCAATTTTTCACCATTGAGGATAATGTTTGCTGTGGGTTTGTCATATATAGCTTTGATTATGTTGAGGTATGTTCCTTCTATTCCTGCTTTCTGGAGAGTTTTGATCATAAATGGATGTTGAATTTTGTCAAAGGCTTTCTCTGCATCTATTGAGATAATCATATGGTTTTTATTTTTCAATTTGTTAATGTGGTGTATTACATTGATTGATTTGCGGATATTGAAGAATCCTTGCATCCCTGGGATAAAGCCCACTTGGTCATGGTGTATGATCTTTTTAATGTGTTGTTGGATTCTGATTGCTAGAATTTTGTTAAGGATTTTTGCATCTATGTTCATCAGTGATATTGGCCTGTAGTTTTCTTTTTTTGTGGGATCTTTGTCAGGTTTTGGTATTAGGGTGATGGCGGCCTCATAGAATGAGTTTGGAAGTTTACCATCCTCTGCAATTTTCTGGTAGAGTTTGAGCAGGATAGGTGTTAGCTCTTCTCTAAATTTTTGGTAGAATTCAGCTGTGAAGCCGTCTGGACCTGGGCTTTTGTTTGCTGGAAGATTTTTGATTACAGTTTCAATTTCCGTGCTTGTGATGGGTCTGTTAAGATTTTCTATTTCTTCCTGGTCGAGTTTTGGAAAGTTGTACTTTTCTAAGAATTTGTCCATTTCTTCCACATGTCCATTTTATTGGCATATAATTGTTGATAGTACTCTCTTATGATCCTTTGTATTTCTGTGTTGTCTGTTGTGATTTCTCCATTTTCATTTCTAATTTTATTGATTTGATTTTTCTCCCTTTGTTTCTTGATGAGTCTGGCTAATGGTTTGTCAATTTTATTTATCCTTTCAAAAAACCAGCTTTTGGTTTTGTTGATTTTTGCTATGATCTCTTTTGTTTCTTTTGCATTTATTTCTGCACTAATTTTTTTTTTTTAGATAGGTTTATCAGTACTATTTTTCTAGATTCCATATATATTCATTAATACATATTTGTTTTTTTTTTAATTTTATTTTATTTTTAAACTTTACATAACTGTATTAGTTTTGCCAAATATCAAAATGAATCCGCCACAGGTATACATGTGTTCCCCATCCTGAACCCTCCTCCCTCCTCCCTCCTCCCTCCCCATTCCATCCCTCTGGGTCGTCCCAGTGCACCAGCCCCAAGCATCCAGTATCGTGCATCGAACCTGGACTGGCAACTCATTTCATACATGATATTTTACATGTTTCTATGCCATTCTCCCAAATCTTCCCACCCTCTCCCTCTCCCACAGAGTCCATAAGACTGTTCCATAATTTTTAAGATTTCTTTCCTTTTACTAACCCTGGGGTTCTTCATTTCTTCCTTTTCTAGTTGCTTTAGGTGTAGAGTTAGGTTATTTATTTGACTTTTTTCTTGTTTCTTGAGGTGTGCCTGTATTGCTATGAACTTTCCCCTTAGGACTGCTTTTACCGTGTCCCACAGGTTTTGTGTTGTTGTGTTTTCATTTTCATTCGTTTCTATGCAAATTTTGATTTCGTTTTTGATTTCTTCTGTGATTTGTTGGTTATTCAGCAGCGTGTTGTTCAGCCTCCATATGTTGGAATTTTTAATAGTTTTTCTCTTGTAATTGAGATCTAATCTTAATGCATTGTGGTCAGAAAAGATGCTTGGAATGATTTCTATTTTTTTGAATTTACCAAGGCTAGCTTTATGGCCCAGGATGTGATCTATCCTGGAGAAGGTTCCATGTGCGCTTGAGAAAAAGGTGAAATTCATTGTTTTGGGATGAAATGTCCTATAGATATCAATTAGGTCTAACTGGTCTATTGTATCATTTAAAGTTTGTGTTTCCTTGTTAATTTTCTGTTTAGTTGATCTATCCATAGGTGTGAGTGGGGTATTAAAGTCTCCCACTATTATTGTGTTATTGTTAATTTCTCCTTTCATACTTGTTAGCATTTGTCTTACATACTGCGGTGCTCCCGTGTTGGGTGCATATATATTTATAATTGTTATATCTTCTTCTTGGATTGATCCTTTGATCATTATGTAGTGACCATCTTTGTCTCTTTTCAGAGTCTTTGTTTTAAAGTCGATTTTATCTGATATGAGTATTGCTACTCCTGCTTTCTTTTGGTCCCTATTTGCATGGAAAATCTTTTTCCAGCCCTTCACTTTCAGTCTGTATGTGTCCCCTGTTTTGAGGTGGGTCTCTTGTAGACAACATATGCAGGGCTCTTGTTTTTGTATCCATTCAGCCAGTCTTTGTCTTTTGGTTGGGGCATTCAACCCATTTACATTTAAGGTAATTACTGATAAGTATGATCCCGTTGCCATTAACTTTATTGTTTTGGGTTTGAATTTATAGACCATTTTTGTGTTTCCTGTCTAGAGAATATCCTTTAGTATTTGTTGGAGAGCTTGTTTGGTGGTGCAGAATTCTCTCAGCTTTTGCTTGTCTGAAAAGCTTTTGATTTCTCCTTCATACTTGAATGAGATCCTTGCTGGGTACAATAATCTGGGCAAAATCTTTCATCATTTTAAGTATGTCTTGCCATTCCCTCCTGGCTTGAAGAGTTTCTATTGAAAGATCAGCTGTTATCCTTATGGGAATTCCCTTGTGTGTTATTTGTTGTTTTTCCCTTGCTGCTTTTAATATTTGTTCTTTGTGTTTGATCTTTGTTAATTTGATTAATATGTGTCTTGGGGTATTTCGCCTTGGGTTTATCCTGTTTGGGACTCTCTGGGTTTCTTGGACTTGGGTGATTATTTCCTTCCCCATTTTAGGGAAGTTTTCAACTATTATCTCCTCAAGTATTTTCTCATGGTCTTTCTTTTTGTCTTCTTCTTCTGGGACCCCTATGATTCGAATGTTGTAGCGTTTAATATTGTCCTGGAGGTCTCTGAGATTGTCCTCATTTCTTCTAATTCGTTTTTCTTTTATCCTCTCTGATTAATTTATTTCTACCATTCTATCTTCTAATTCACTAATCCTATCTTCTGCCTCTGTTATTCTACTATTTGTTGCCTCCAGAGTGTTTTTAATTTCACTTATTGCATTATTCATTATATATTGACTCTTTTTTATTTCTTCTAAGTCCTTGTTAAACCTTTCTTGCATCTTCTCAATCCTTGCCTCCAGGCTATTTATCTGTGATTCCATTTTAATTTCAAGATTTTGGATCAATTTCACTATCATTATTCGGAATTCTTTATCAGGTAGATTCCCTATCTCTTCCTCTTTTGTTTGGTTTGGTGGGCATTTATCCTGTTCCTTTACCTGCTGGGTATTCCTCTGTCTCTTCATCTTGTTTAAATTGCTGAGTTTGGGGTGTCCTTTCTGTATTCTGGCAGTTTGTGGAGTTCTCTTTATTGTGGCATTTCCTTGCTGTGTGTGGGTTTGTACAGGTGGCTTGTCAAGGTTTCCTGGTTAGGGAAGCTTGTGTCGATGTTCTGGTGGATGGAGCTGTATTTCTTCTCTCTGGAGTGTAATGAAATGTCCAGTAATGAGTTATGAGATGTCTATGGTTTTGGGGTGACTTTGGGCAGCCTGTATCTTGAAGCTCAGGGCTGTGTTCCTTTGTTGCTGGAGAATTTGCTTGGTATGTCTTGCCCTGGAACTTGTTGGCCCTTGTGTGGTGCTTGGTTTCAGTGTCGGTATGGAGGCGTTTGATGAGCTCCTGTCAATTAATGTTCCTTGGAGTCAGGAGTTCCCTGGAGTCAGGGTTTGGACTTAAGCCTCCTTCTTCCAGTTATTGGTCTTATTTTTACAGTAGTTTCAAAACTTCTCCTTCTATACAGCACCATTGATAAAACATCTACGTTAAAGATGAAAAGTTTCTCTACTGTGAGGGTCACTCAGAGAGGTTCATAGCATTACATGGAGAAGAGAAGAGGAAGGAGGGAGTTAGAGGTGACCCAAATGAGATAAGGTGGAATCAATAGTGGAGAGAGTGGGCTAGCCAGTAGTCATTTCCTTATGTGCTATCCACAACTGGACTGCTCAGAGATGTTCACGGAGTTATACAGAGAAGAGAAGAAGGAGGCAGGAGACAGAGGTGGCCAAAAGGATAAAAGGGGGAAATGAAAAGGAGGGAGACAGATCCAGCCAGTAATCAGTTCCCTAAGTGTTCTCCACCGTCTGGAACACACAGAAATTCACAGAGTTGGGTAGAGTAGAGAGGGGTTAGGGAGGAGATACAGGCGACCTGTTGGAGAAAACGGAAAGTCCAAAGGGAGAGAGAGCAGTCAAGCCAGTAGTCTCGTTCCCTAGTGAAAAATGGGTCCTGAAGATTGGGTTCTTAAAGGTACACAATTGGTAACAAATACATAAAAGCAAAATTAAAAATCTAGAGTAGAGTTTGGAGTTTCAAAAATGTGATGTTAGTGAAAAGAAGAAGGAAAAGAAAGAGAGAAAAAATGAACAAAGAAAAACAAACAAGGTCGTGAAAATTATGAAGAAACTACAGGTACAAAATTGATAACTAATACCAAAAAGCAAAAATTAAAAATCTAGAGTAGAGTTTGGAATTTCAAAAATACAATGTTAAAAAAAAAAAGAAGAAGAAAAATAAAGAGAGAAAACAAACCAACCAACCAAAACAATGTCGCAAAAATTATAAAGAAAATACAGGTACAAAATTGATATCAAATACCAAAAAGCATAAATTAAATATCTTGAGTAGAGTTTGGAATTGCAGATATACGATGTTATATAAAAGAAGAGGAGAAAGAAACAGAGGGAAAAAAAGAAAAAAAAAGTCACAGAAATTATAAAAAAAAACTATAGGTACAAAATTGATAACATATACCAAAAGGCTAAAATTAAAAATCTAGAGTAGAGTTTGGAATTTCAAAAATACAATGTTAAAAAAAAAGAAGAAGAAGAAAAATAAAGAGAGAAAACAAACAAACCAACCAAAACAATGTCGCAAAAATTATAAAGAAAATACAGGTACAAATTTGATATCAAATACCAAAAAGCATAAATTAAAAATCCTGAGTAGAGTTTGGAATTGCAGATATACGATGTTATATAAAAGAAGAGGAGAAAGAAACAGAGGGGAAAAAAAAGTCACAGAAATTATGAAAAAAACTATAGGTACAAAATTGATAACATATACCAAAAGGCTAAAATTAAAAATCTAGAGTAGAGTTTGGAATTTCAAAAATACAATGTTAAAGAAAAGAAGAAAAAGAAAAAAAAAACAAAACACGGTCAAAAAATTATAAAATACATATATGAAGTTTGCTGAAGAAGAAAAAAAAATAGGGTCTTTTTTTTTTTTTTTTTGCAAAGTAATAGTTATAAAAGTGAAAATTAAAGGACAATAGAGGACTTAAAATTTTTTTTAAAAAAAATTAAAAAAAAAAGAAAGAAAGAAAGATTGATCGTAAAAATAGTAAAAATATATCTAGGTCTTTCTCTGGTTTTGTTGTGAGTATTGTGGGTTCAGTTCATTTTTGGCTAGTTCCTTGGTCCGACTTATATTTCTCAAGATCTATAGGCCTCTTCCTATGCAGTCTGTAGTAACCACAGGGTTTTAATCTATGGCCTGTAGCTTCCAAGGCGTTTCCCTCTGTTATAGCTTCTTCTGTTTGCTGGTCTCTTCAGTGTCTGGTTCCCGCCCTGACACAAAGGGGACGGTGGAGGACACTTTTTGTTTTTTTTATTTAGGCTCACTTGTTCAGCCGCGCTGTGGGGAGGGAGGGAGGGATGCTGCAAACAGATAACACTGGCGTGTGCTCGCAGTGCCTCAGCCACACAGGGTCTGCCCCCACTCACGGCGTGTGTAGCCTCCCTGCCCACACTGCTTGGGCTCTAGGTTGTTCCACCGGGAACAATCAGAGGCCGGCCCTGGGCTGAGCTCCCAGGTCCAAGCCGCTCAGGTTCAGGCACTCGGGTAGTCCTCAGAGGCGCAGACTCGGTTGGGCCTGCGTTTTGTGCTCTTCCCAGGTCCGAGCAGCTCAGGTGATGAGGTGTTTGGCGGGCGCCAATGCTGCGACTTATCGCCTCCCCGCCACTCGGTTATCTGGGTGTAAAACCGGCACACCTTCTCAGGCAGATGTTGACTGTCCAGACCCCCAAGAAGTTTTAGTTAGCAAAGAAGCCTGCTTACAGTTTTATAGATAATGCCTCTCTGGGGCTGCGATTGCCCCCTTCCGGCTCTGGCTGCCTGTCACCGGAGGGGGAAGGTCTGCAACCGGCTATCTCTGTTCAGTCCTTTGTTCTGTGCGCGGGCCTGGCAGTGTCTTAGGTTAGGGCTGGCTTTTCGCGTGGTAGATATCCCACAGTCTGGTTTGCTAGCCCAAATTATTTCGCTCAGATAGCGCTCAGGACATTCGGGCCGATTTTTACTCTAAGGGACACAGCCCGCGCCGCACTTCCCTGCCCAGCCCCCGCTTGCTAATGCCGTGTGCAGGCGTCTGCGCTGCTTCTCCGCTGGGGGAGTTACTGTAGGGCTCACAATCTGTGATTTTTAATTGTTTATTTATTTTTTTTTCTCCCTTTTATGTTGCCCTCTGTGCTTCCAAAGCTCGGCACAGATTCGGCAGTGAGAGGGTTTCCTGGTGTTTGCAAACTTCTCTCTTTTTAAGACTCCCTTCCCGGGACGGAACTCCGTCCCTCCCTCTTTTGTCTCTTTTTTTGTCTTTTATATTTTTTCCTACCTCCTTTCGAAGACTTGGGTTGCTTTTCTGGGTGCCTGATGTCCTCTGCCGGCATTCAGAAGTTGTTTTGTGGAATTTACTCGACGTTTATATGCTCTTTTGATGAATTTGTGGGGGAGAAAGTGTTCTCCCCGTCCTACTCCTCCGCCATCTTGGCTCCTCCTCCTCTTCACTTTCTGCCATAAGGGTGGTGTCATCTGCATATCTGAGGTGATTGATATTTCTCCCGGCAATCTTGATTTCAGCTTGTGCTTCTTCCAGCCCCGCGTTTCTCATAATGTACTCTGCATAGAAGTTAAATAAGCAGGGTGATAATATACAGCCTGACGTACTCCTTTTCCTATTTGGAACCAGTCTGTTGTTCCACGGCCCATTCTAACTGTTGCTTCCTGACCTGCATATAGGTTTCTCAAGAGGCAGGTCAGGTGTCTGGTATTCCCATCTCTCTCAGAATTTTCCACAGTTTATTGTGATCCACACAGTCCAAGGCTTTGGCATAGTCAATAAAGCAGAAATAGATGTTTTTCTGTAATTCTCTTGCTTTTTCCATGAACCAGCAGATGTTGGCAATTGGATCTCTGGTTCCTCTTCCTTTTCTAAAACCAGCTTGAACATCTGGAAGTTCACGGTTCACATATTGCTGAAGCCTGGCTTGGAGAATTTTGAGCATTACTTTACTACCATGTGAGATGAGTGCAATTGTGCAGTAGTTTGAGCATTCTTTGGCATTGCCTTTCTTTGGGATTGGAATGAAAACTGACCTTTTCCAGTCCTGTGGCCACTACTGAGTTTTCCAGATTTGCTGGCATATTGAGTGCAGCACTTTCACAGCATCATCTTCCAGGATTTGAAATAGCTCAACTGGAATTCCATCACCTACCCTAGCTTTGTTCATAGTGATGCTTTCTAAGGCCCACTTGACTTCACATTCCAGGATGTCTGTCTCTACGTCAGTGATCACATCATCGTGATTATCTGGGTCATGAGGATCTTTTTTGTACAGTTCTTCTGTGTATTCTTGCCACCTCTTCTTAATATCTTGTGCTTCTGTTAGGTCCATACTATTTCTGTCCTTCATCGAGCCCATCTTTCCATGAAATATTCCCTTGGTATCTCTAATTTTCTTGAAGAGATCTCTAGTCTTTCCCATTCTGTTGTTTTCCTTTATTTCTTTGCATTGATCGCTGAGGAAGGTTTTCTTATCTCTTCTTGTTATTCTTTGGAACTCTGCATTTAGATGCTTACGTCTTGCCTTTTCTCCTTTGCTTTTCTCTTCTCTTCTTTTCACAGCTATTTGTAAGGCCTCCCCAGACGGCCATTTTGCTTTTTTGCATTTCTTTTCCATGGGGATGGTCTTGATCCCTGTCTCCTGTACAATGTCATGAACTTCAATCCATAGTTCATCAGACACTCTATATATCAAATCTAATCCCTTAAATCTATTTCTCACTTCCACTGTATAATCATAGGGAATTTGATTTAAGTCATACCCGGCTGCAACCGGCACACTGAAGTGTGGCCGAGAGGAGGTACCCCACATCTGAGGTCAAGGGCAGTGGCCTAAAGTGCCAGGCTGCTACGGTGCAGGAACAGCTGAGAAGAGCTACCTAAGTACGAGGTCAGGGGCAGTGGCCGAGAGGAGCTACGCCACACCCTAGGCCAGTGGTGGCAGCTGGGAAGACCAATTTCACGTCCAAGCAGTGGTGGCTGAGTGGTGGCAGGAGGGCCTAGAGAAGCTAGCCCACGTTGAAGGTCAGGAAGGGCGGCGGTGAAGAGATACCCCTCGTCCAAGGTAAGGAGCAGCGGCTGCTCTTTGCTGGAGCAGCCTTGAAGAGATACACCACGCACAAGGTAAGAGAAACCCAAATAAGATGGTAGGTGTTGCAAGTGGGCATCAGAGAGCAGACATGCTGAAACCATACTCACAGGAAACTAGTCAATCTAATCACACTAGGACCACAGCCTTGTCTAACTCAATGAAACTAAGCCATGCCCGTGGGGCAACCCAAGATGGGTGGGTCATGGTGCAGAGATCTGACAGAATGTGGTCCACTGGAGAAGGGAATGGCAAACCACTTCAGTATTCTTGCCTTGAGAACCCCATGAACAGTATGAAAAGGCAAAATGATAGGATACTGAAAGAGGAACTCCCCAGGTCAGTAGGTGCCCAATATGCTACTGGAGATGAGTGGAGAAATAACTCCAGAAAGAATGAAGGAATGGAGCCAAAGCAAAAACAATACCCAGCTGTGGATGTGACTGGTGATAGAAGCTAGGTCTGATGCTGTAAAGAGCAATATTGCATAGGAACCTGGAATGTCAGGTCCATGAATCAAGGCAAATTGGAAGTGGTCAAACAAGACATGGCAAGAGTGAATATGACATTCTAGGAATCAGCGAACTCAAATAGACTGGAATGGGTGAATTTAATTCAGATGGCCATTATATCTACTACCGCGGACAGGAATCCCTCAGAAGAAATGGAATAGCCATCATGGTCAACAAAAGAGTCCGTAATGCAGTACTTAGATGCAATCTCAAAAATGACAGAATGATCTCTGTTCTTTTCCAAGGCAAACCATTCAATATCACAGTAATCCAAGTCTATGCCGCAACAAGTAACACTGAAGAAGCTGAAGTTGAATGGTTCTATGCAGACCTACAAGACTTTCTAGAACTAACACCCAAAAAAGATGCTTTTTTTCATTATAGAGGACTGGAATGCAAAAGTAGGAAGTCAAGGAACACCTGGAATAACAGGCAAATTTGTCCTTGGAATATGGAATGAAGCAGGGCAAAGGCTAATAGAGTTTTTCCAAGAAAATGCACTGGTAATAGCAAACACCCTTTCCCAACAACACAAGGGAAGACTCTACACATGGACATCACCAGATGGTCAACACCGAAATCAGATTGATTATATTCTTTGCAGCCAAAGATGGAGAAGCTCTATAAAGTCAACAAAAACAAGACTGGGAGCTGACTATGACTCATATCATGAACTCCTTATTACCAAGTTCAGACTGAAATTGAAGAAAGTAGGGAAAACCACTAGACCATTCAGGTATGACCTAAATCAAATTCCTTATGAGTATGCAGTGGAAGTGAGAAATAGATTTAAGGGCCTAGATCTGATAGGTAGAATGCCTGATGAACTATGGAATGAGGTTCATGACATTGTACAGGAGACAGGGATCAAGACTATCCCCATGGAAAAGAAATGCAAAAAAGCAAAATGGCTGTCTGAGGGGGCCTTACAAGTAGCTTTGAAAAGAAGAGAAGAGAAGAGCAAAGGAGAAAAGGCAAGACGTAAGCATCTAAATGCAGAGTTCCAAAGAATAACAAGAAGAGATAAGAAAGCCTTCCTCAGCGATCAATGCAAAGAAACAAAGGAAAACAACAGAATGGGAAAGACTAGAGATCTCTTCAAGAAAATTAGAGATACCAAGGGAATATTTCATGGAAAGTTGGGTTCGATGAAGGACAGAAATGGTATGGACCTAACAGAAGCACAAGATATTAAGAAGAGGTGGCAAGAATACACAGAAGAACTGTACAAAAAAGATCCTCATGACCCAGATAATCACGATGATGTGATCACTGACGTAGAGACAGACATCCTGGAATGTGAAGTCAAGTGGGCCTTAGAAAGCATCACTATGAACAAAGCTAGGGTAGGTGATGGAATTCCAGTTGAGCTATTTCAAATCCTGGAAGATGATGCTGTGAAAGTGCTGCACTCAATATGCCAGCAAATCTGGAAAACTCAGTAGTGGCCACAGGACTGGAAAAGGTCAGTTTTCATTCCAATCCCAAAGAAAGGCAATGCCAAAGAATGCTCAAACTACTGCACAATTGCACTCATCTCACATGGTAGTAAAGTAATGCTCAAAATTCTCCAAGCCAGGCTTCAGCAATATGTGAACCGTGAACTTCCTGATGTTCAAGATGGCTTAAGAAAAGGCAGAGGAACCAGAGATCAAATTGCCAACATCTGCTGGATCGTGGAAAAAGCAAGAGAGTTCCAGAAAAACATTTATTTCTGCTTTATTGACTATGCCAAAGCCTTGGACTGTGTGGATCACAATAAACTGTGGAAAATTCTGAAAGAGATGGGAATACCAGACCACCTGACCTGCCTTTTGAGAAATCTGTATGCAGGTCAGGAAGCAACAGTTAGAACGGGCCGTGGAACAACAGACTGGTCCAAATAGGAAAAGGAGTACGTCAAGGCTGTATATTGTCATCCTGCTTATTTAACTTCTATGCAGAGTACATCATGAGAAACGCGGGGCTGGAAGAAGCACAAGCTGAAATCAAGATTGCCGGGAGAAATATCAATCACCTCAGATATGCAGATGACACCACCCTTATGGCAGAAAGTGAAGAGGAACTAAAAAGCCTCTTGATGAAAGTGAAAGTGGAGAGTGAAAAAGTTGGCTTAAAGCTCAACATTCAGAAAACGAAGATCATATCATTCGATCCCATTACTTCCTGAGAAATAGATGGGGAAACAGTGGAAACAGTGCCAGACTTTATTTTTTGGGGCTCCAAAATTACTGCAGATGGTGACTGCAGCCATGAAATTAAAAGATGCTTGCTCCTTGGAAGGAAGGTTATGATCAACCTAGATAGCATATTAAAAGCAGAGACATTACTTTGCCAACAAAGGTCCATCTAGTCAAGGCTATGGTTTTTCCAGTGGTCATGTATGGATGTGAGAGTTGGACTGTGAAGAAGGCTGAGCGCTGAAGAATTGATGCTTTTGAAGTGTGGTGTTGGAGAAGACTCTTGAGAGTCCCTTAGACTGCAGGGAGATCCAACCAGTCCATTCTGAAGGAGATCAGCCCTGGGATTTCTTTGAAAGGAATGATGCTAAAGCTGAAACTCCAGTACTTTGGCCACCTCATGCAAAGAGTTGACTCATTGGAAAAGACTCTGATGCTGGGAGGGATTGGGGGCAGAAGGAGAAGGGGATGACAGAGGATGAGATGGCTGGATGGCATCACTGACTTTATGGACATGAGTCTGAGTGAACTCCAGGGGTTGGTGATGGACAGGGAGGCCTGGCGTGCTGCAATTCATGGGGTCGCAAAGAGTTGGACACAACTGAACAACTGAACTGAACTGAACTGAATGATCTAGTTGTTTTCCATACTTTCTTCAATTTAAATATGAATTTGGCTATAAGGAGTTCATGATCTGAGCCTCAGTCAGCTCCCAGTCTTATTTTTGCTGACTGTATAGAGCGTCTCCACCTTTGGCTACAAAGAATATAATTAATCTGATTTCGGTGTTGACCATCTGGTGATGTCCATGTGTACAGTCTTCTCTTGTGGTATTGGAAGAGGGTCTTTGCTATGACCAGTGCATTCTCTTGGCAGAACTCTATTAGCCTTTGCCCTACTTCATTCTGTATTCCAAGGCCAAATTTGCCTGTTACCCCAGGTGTTCCTTTACTTCCTACTTCTGCATTCCAGTCCCCTATAATGAAAAGGACATTTTTTTTTTTTTTGCGTGTTAGTTCTAAAAAGTCTTGTAGGTCTTCATAGAATTATTCAACTTCAGCTTTTTCAGCGTTACTGGTTGAGGCATAGACTTGGATTACTGTGATACTGAATGGTTTGCCTAGGTGTTCATAGGTGCATGGATTTATCTCTGGGGTTTCTGTTTTGTTCAATTGATCTATATTTATGTCTTTGTGTCAGTACCATACTGTCTTAATGACTGTGGCTTTGTAATAGAGCCTGAAGTCAGGCAGGTTGATTCCTCCAGTTCCATTCTTCTTTCTCAAGATTGCTTTGGCTATTTGAGTTTTTTTTTTTTTTTTTTTTTTCCATACAGATTGTGAAATTATTTGTTCTAGCGCTGTTAAAAATACTGTTGTTAGCTTGATTGGGATTTCATTGAATCTATAGATTGCTTTGGGTAGCATACTCATTTTCACTATATTGATTCTTCCAATCCATGAACACGGTATATTTCTCCATCCATTTGGGTTGTCTTTGATTTCTTTCACCAGTGTTTTATAGTTTTCTATATGTAGGTCTTTTGTTTCTTTAGGTAGATATATTCCTATGTTTTTATTCTTTTCATTGCAATGGTTTCCTTAATTTCTCTATTTTCTCATTACTAGTGTATAGGAATGCACGGGTTTTCTTTGTGTTGATTTTATGTCTTACAGCTTTACTATATTCATTGATTAGCTCTAGAAATTTTCTGGTGGAGTCTTTAGGGTTTTCTATGTAGAGGATCATGTCATCTGCAAGCAGTGAGAGTTTTACTTCTTCTTTTCCAATTTGGATTCCTTTTATTTCTTTTTCTGCTCTGATTGCTGTGGCCAAAACTTCCAAACCTATGTTGAATAGTAGTGGTGAAAGTGGGCACCCTTGTCTTGTTCCTGACTTTATGGGAAATGCTTTCAATTTTTCACCATTGAGGATAATGTTTGCTGTGGGTTTGTCATATATAGCTTTTATTATGTTGAGTTATGTTCCTTCTATTCTTGCTTTCTGGAGAGTTTGTATCATAAATGGGTGCTGAATTTTATCAAAGGCTTTCTCTGCATCTATTGAGATAGTCATATGGCTTTTATTTTTCAATTTGTTAATGTGGTGTATTACATTGATTGATTTGTGGATATTGAAGAGTCTTTGCATCCCTGGGATAAAGCCCACTTGGTCATGGTGTATGATCTTTTTAATGTGTTGTTGGATTCTGATTGCTAGAATTTTGTTAAGGATTTTTGCATCTATGTTCATCAGTGATATTGGCCTGTAGTTTTCTTTTTTTGTGGGATCTTTGTCAGGTTTTGGTATTAGGGTGATGGCGGCCTCATAGAATGAGTTTGGAACTTTACCTTCCTCTGCAATTTTTTGGAAGAGTTTGAGGAGGATAGGTGTTAGGTCTTCTCTAAATTTTTGGTAGAATTCAGCTGTGAAGCCATTTGGACCTGAGCTTTTGTTTGCTGGAAGATTTCTGATTACAGTTTCAATTTCCATAACTGTGTTGGGTCTGTTAAGATTTTCTATTTCTTCCTGGTTCAGTTTTGGAAAGTTGTCCTTTTCCAAGAATTTGTCCATTTCTTCCAAGTTGTCCATTTTATTGGCATATAATTGCTGATAGTAGTCTCTTGTGATCCTTTGTATTTCTGTGTTGTCTGTTGTGATCTTTCCAGTTTCATTTCTAATTTTATTGATTTGATTTTTCTCCCTTTGTTTCTTTATGAGTCTGGCTAATGGTTTGTCAATTTTATTTATCCTCTCAAAGAACCAACTTTTGGCTTTGTTGACTTTTGCTATGGTCTCTTTTGCATTTATTTCTGCCCTAATTTTTAAGATTTCTTTCCTTCTAGTAATCCTGGGGTTCTTAATTTCTTCCTATTCTAGCTGCTTTAGGTGTAGAGTTAGGTTATTTATTGGACTTTTTTCTTGTTTCTTGAGGTATGCCTATATTGCTATGAACTTTCCCCTTAGCACTGCTTTTACAGTGTCCCACAGGTTTTGGGTTGTTGTGTTTTCATTTTCATTCATTTCTATGCATATTTTGATTTCTTTTTTGATTTCTTCTGTGATTTGTTGGTTATTCAGCAGCGTGTTGTTCAGCCTCCATATGTTTGAATTTTTAATAGTTTTTCTTCTGTAATTGAGATCTAATCTTACTGCATTGTGGTCAGAAAAGATGGTTGGAATGATTTCAATTTTTTTGAATTTACCAAGGGTATATTTATGGCCCAGGATGTGATCTATCCTGGAGAAGGTTTCTTGTGAGTTTGAGAAAAAAGGTGAAATTCATTATTGTGGTGTGAAATGTCCTATAGATACCAATTATGTCTAACTAGTCTATCGTATCATTTAAAGTTTGTGTTTCCTTGTTAATCTTCTGTTTAGTTGATCTATCCATAGGTGTGATTGGGGCATTAAAGTGTCCCACTATTATTGTGTTATTGTTAATTTCTCCTTTCATACTTGTTAGCATTTGTCTTACATATTGCAGTGCTCTTATGTTGGGTGCATATATATTTATGATTGTTATATCTTCTTCTTGGATTGATCCTTTGATCATTATGTAGTGTCCTTCCCTGTCTCTTTTCACAGCCTTTGTCTTAAAGTCAATTTTATCTGATATGAGTATTGCTACCCCTGCTTTATTTTGGTCTCTATTTGCATGGAATATCTTTTTCCAGCCCTTCACTTTCAGTCTGTATGTGTCCCTTGTTTCGATGTGGGTCTCTTGTAGACAACATATATAGGGGTATTGTTTTTATCCATTCAGCCAGTCTTTGTCTTTTGGTTGGGGCATTCAACCTATTTACATTTAAAGTAATTATTGATAAGCATGATTCCGTTGCCATTTACTTTATTGTTTTGGGTTCGTGTTTATACACCCTTTCTGTGTTTCCTGTCTAGAGAAGATCCTTTATCATTTTTTGGAGAGTTGGTTTGGTAGTGCTGAATTCTCTCAGCTTTTGCTTGTCTGTAAAGCTTTTGATTTCTCCTTCATATTTGAATGAGATCCTTGCTGGGTACAGTAATCTGGGCTGTAGGTTATTTTCTTTCATCACTTTAAGTATGTCCTGCCATTCCCTCCTGGCTTATAGAGTTTCTATTGAAACTAATACAATTATGTAAAGTTTAAAAATAAAATAAAATTAAAAAAAAAAAAGAAAGATCAGCTGTTTTTCTTATGGGTATCCCCTTGTGTGTTATTTGTGGTTTTTCCCTTGCTGCTTTTAATATTTATTCTTTGTGTTTGATCTTTGTTAATTTGATTAATATGTATCTTGGGGTGTTTGGCCTTGAGTTTATCCTGTTTGGAACTCTCTGGGTTTCTTGGACTTGGGTGATTATTTCTTTCCCCATTTTAGGAAAATTTTTAACTATCATCTGCTGATGTATTTTCTCATGGTCTTTCTTATTGTCTTCTACTTCTGGGACTCCTGTGATTCAAATATTGGGGCATTTAACATTGTCCCAGAGGTCTTTGAGATTGTCCTCATTTCTTTAAATCGTTTTTCTTTTTTCCTCTCTGATTCATTTATTTCTACCATTCTATCTTCTACCTCACTAATCCTGTCTTCTGCATCCATTATTCTACTATTTGTTCCCTCTAGGGTGTTTTTGATCTCATTTATTGCATTATTCAGTATATATTGACTGTTTTTTTATTTCTTCTATGTCCTTGTTAAATCTTTGTTGCATCTTCTCAATCCTTGTCTCCAGGCTATTTATCTGTGATTTCATTTTGTTTTCAAGATTTTGGATCGTTTTCACTATCATTATTTGGAATTCTTTATCAGGTAGATTCCCTATCTCTTCCTCTTTTGTTTGGTTTGGTGGGCATTTATCCTGTTCCTTCACCTGCTGGGTATTCCTCTGTCTCTTCATCTTGTTTATATTGCTGTGTTTGGGGTGGCCTTTCTGTATTCTGGCAGTTTGTGGAGTTCTATTTATTGTTGAGTTTCCAGGGTGTGGATGGGGTTGTATGGGTGGCTTGTCAAGGTTTCCTGGTTAGGGAAGTTTGTCTTGGTGTTCTGTTGGGTGGAGCTGGATTTCTTCTCTCGAGTGCAATGAGGTGTCCAGTAATGAGTTGTGAGATGTCTATGGTTTTGGAGTGACTTTGGGCAGCCTGTGTATTGAAGCTCAGGGCTGTGTTCCTGTGTTGCTGGAGAATTTGCATGGTATGTCTTGCTCTGGAACTTGTTGGCCCTTGGGAGGTGCTTGGTTTTAGTGTAGGTATGGAGGCATTTGATGAAGTCCTGTCAATTAATGTTCCCTGGAGTCAGGAGTTCTCTGGTGTTCTCAGGATTTGGACTTAAGCCTCCTGCTTCTGATTTTCAGTCTTATTTTTACAGTAGCCTCAAGACTTCTCCATCTATACAGCACCGTTGATAAAACATCTGGATTGCGTCCACCCGGACTGCTAGCCCCTCTGCATTTGGGGTCCAGGAAATCAGACGACCGTCGGATTTCCTGGGGCACCCTTGGCATGCTTCCCCCAATCCCGGGGGCTGAACCAGCTCCATAAACAGGGTAATTTTTTATGGGCAAAGAAGTAATTTTTGAAAACCCATCTGGCTGACCATCATGGGAAGAAGGGCTAGTTCAAATTTATCCTGAAATGATGCTGCTTATCCTTTTATTATTATAAAGCAACAGTCACATATATTAAATCATCAGATGTCTTTAAAATCCCTGTTGTTTTAACCAAAGGTTTCTTCATCATACACAAGCACAAAATTTGAATTGCTTTGGCAGAGATAGACTGCTTTATTTCAAAGCTTCAGTCAATTAAAAAAATATGGCTTTTAATTTTTGTGAGACCTCATAAAATACTTTGGCTTCCCTTGGGGCTCAGCTGGTAAAGAATCTGTCTGCAATTCTGCAACTGCAAAGACACCAGTTCAATTCCTGGGTTGGGAAGATCTGCTGGAGAAATGATAGGCTACTCAATCCACTCTTCTTGGGCTTCCCTGGTGGCTCAGCTGTTAAAGAATCTGCTTGCAATGCAGGAGACCTGGGTTCGAACTATGGGTTGGGAAGACCCCCTGGAGAAGGGAAAGGCTACCCATTCCAGTATTCTGGCCTGGAGAACTCCATGGACTCTGTAGTCCATGGAACATTGAGAAGGCATTTCTTGACCATTCAAGATGAAAAGCTGGGGTCTTGCCCTAGGACAGTGGAGCATTTCCACTTTTCCAGTGCTCAATGGGGGAAAATATGGTGTATATGAGACTTGTAATGCTATCACTTCATGAGTGGGCAATGCATTCTCTTGTCTCTTTTCTGATTTTAGGAGCATCAAGCCAATGATTGGAGGAGGAAATATCACAGAGATCACTCATTTTATCTTGTTGGGATTCTCAGATTTTCCCAGAATCATAGTAGTGCTCTTTGTGGTGTTCCTGGTGATATACATTTTGACCCTGACTTGGAACCTGTCGCTCCTCATCTTAATAAGAATGGACTCCCACCTCCACACCCCCATGTACTTCTTTCTCAGTAACCTGTCCTTCATGGACATCTGCTATGTGACCTCCACAGCCCCAAAGATGCTCTATGACTTCTTCCAGGAGCGGCAAATTATCACCTATGTGGATTGTGTTATTCAGAATTTTGTATTCTCCACCATGGGGTTGAGTGAGTCTTGCCTCATGACCGCCATGGCCTATGATCGATATGCTGCCATTTGTAACCCACTTCTTTATTCGTCAGTCATGTCGCCCGCTCTTTGTGGTCGGATGGTGCTGGGATCCTACTTGGCTGGACTCTCTGCTACTGTATTCCAATTGTGTTTCATGCTCCAGCTCCACTTCTGTGGGCCTAATGTCATCAACCACTTCTTCTGTGACCTGCCCCAGCTGTTAGTTCTATCCTGCACTGACACTTTCTTTTTACATCTCTTAACTGTTATATTTACAATGATCTTTGGGGTAGTAAATGTTTCTGTTATCATGATATCCTATGTCTACATTGTCATCTCCATCATGAAGATCACGACCTCAAGTGGCAGGTCCAAGGCTTTCAACACCTGTGCCTCCCACCTGACAGCAGTCACTCTCTTCTATACCTCAGGTATGTTTGTCTATTTGAGTTCCAGCTCTGGTGGTTCCTCCAGCTTTGACAGATTTGCGTCATTCTTCTACACTGTGATGATTCCCATGTTGAATCCCTTGATATACAGTCTGAGGAACCAAGAAATCAAAGATGCCTTGAGAAGGTTGCAAAAGAAGAGCAGGTATTGCTGAGGCCACAGATTCTGAGATTTCAGATGGATTTTTCCTGTCAGAGTCACCTTACACAATAACATTCTTATGAATGAAGTATAACAAAAGTCATACTGCTTTTGGACCAAGAAAGCTTAATTTGACACATAATATCCCCAAATGGATGAACAGTTGGATCATGCTACACAAACAGTATTTTTACACCCTAGGGCCTCTTTACTTTCAGCCTACATGAAGAGAGGCCTCATCATTTATTGATACATCCACAAGTATTTGTGAAACACTGGAGTTTAGTGTTTTGTTGCTTCTTTTTCGCTTCTGAGAGGGAGCCCTGTTCCATCTCGGGCTTCTGACCCTGAAGGAGAGACAGCTGACAGAGGCCTCAGGAGTGTGTAAACCTTGTCTCCCAGATATTCTGACACAACATAATCCGGACTTCGTGGTGGCCAGTGTTTGTTTTGTGTTTCTGATGAGAATGTACGCAGAGAGGGAACATACCTTTGGGCAGAAACAAGTGTACCATTGGCCTGATTGGGCTTCCCTGGTGGTTCAGCTGGTAAAGAGTCTGCCTGCAATGCGGGAAACCTGAGTTTGATCCCTGGGTTGAGAAGATCCCCTGAAGAAGGGAAAGGCTACCCACTCCTGTATCCTGGCCTGCAGAAATCCATGGACTCTATAGTCCATGGGGTTGCAAAGAGTCGGACACGACTGAGCAACTTTCACTTCACTTCACTTCATTGGCCTGATTGTGCCTCCTGGAAAGACCAGTATGACATAGCTTATATTTGTGTAAGTCCTTCTCAGGGACAATTACCTAATAGTTTGGGAGTATATCCTGGGCTCCACCACTCTAATAAGGCAGAGGTGATGTCAATCATACAGAGGAAAGGAATGAAGCATGTGTTCCCTTCGGTGCCATTTCCTCATGAGTTCCATGATGTAATTTCTTGCTTGTAGTGTAGAATGGGGAGTTCTCATGGGGATGATATTAAAAATCTATGTCACAGTCAATAGAGATTTCTGATATTGTAGGACTCAAATCTCTCTCTCCCATTAAATTTGGAAAATTCACCCTAGATGGCAGGCTTCCCAGGTGGTGCTAGTGATAAAGAAACTGCCTGCCAATGCAGGAAATGCAAGAGACACAGGTGTGATCCCTGGGTTTGGAAGATCCCTTGGAGTAGGAAATGGCAACCCACTCCAGTATACTTGCCTCGAAAAATCATATGGGCAGAGGAGCCTGGTGGGCTACAGTGCATGGGACTGAAGAATCAGATGCAGCTGAGCACACCCTTGTTGGACATAGACAGTATGATCATGCTACCAAATAATTTCTGCTATTCCAAGCATCTAAACATGTTTAATGTGATGAGAATTGTGTGAGAATTCATGAACATAATAAAATTACTAAATATTTCATACTGTAGAGCAAGAACAAATATGAAAAACTGGTATAAATTCTTTTCTTTTATATGTGTTCAACATTTTATGTCCCAGAAACTTGTGGTTGTATGGTGTGATATAATGGTTGGAGTAGAATGGTTAGAGTTACTTTAAAGCTGATATTTACCAGGAAACCTTAAGGTGCAAAACACGAAATAGATTGAAAATAGGCAGGGTTCTTAACTCTGGCCAATTTTCTTCTGCAGTAGGAGGATGTAAATTTTGGTCCTCGTGATCAGCTTAAAAATAAGAACAAGATGTGTATTGACTGTTGACTTGCCAGATTTCCCAGACTTCAACAAAGTGATATAAAGTACATATTACTCCCTGCAATAAGAAATTCATGCCCCACAGTGAGAGAGTAGCCCCCATTCATGGCAACTAGAAAGAGCCCGAGTGCAGCAACAAAGATCCAGAATAGCCAAATACATACATTTCTAAAAAATAAATAAAAATTACATTTCAGTGAGTTTTGACAAATGTATCAGTTCAGTTCAGTTCAGTTGCTCAGTCATGTCTGACTCTTTGCAACCCCATGGACTGCAGCATGCCAGGCCTCCCTGTCCATCACCAACTCCCAGAGTTTACTCAAACTCATGTCCATTGAGTTAGTGATGCCATTCAACCATCTCGCCATTCAACCATCTCATCCTCTGTTATCCCCTTCTCCTCCTGCCTTCAATCTTTCCCAGCATCAGAGTCTTTTCAAATGAGTCAGTTCTTCGCATCAGGTGGCCAAAGTATTGGAGTTTCAACATCAGTCCTTCCAATGAATATTCAGGACTGATTTCCTTTAGGATGGACTGGCTGGATTTCCTTGCAGTCCAGGGGACTCTCAAGAGTCTTCTCCAGCACCACAGTTCAAAAGCATCAATGCTTCAGTGCTCAGCTTTCTTTATAGTCCAACTCTCACAGCTATACATGACCTCTGGAAAAACCATAGCTTTGACTAGACAGACCTTTGTTGGCAAAGTAATGTCTCTGCTTTTTAATACACTGTCCAGGTTGGTCATAACTTTTCTTCCGAGGAGCAAGTGTCTTTTGATTTCATGGCTGCAGTCACCATCTGCAGTGATATTGGAGCCCCCCAAAATAAAGCCTGTCACTGTTTCCCCATATATTTGCCATGAAGTGATGGGACAGGTTGCCATGATCTTCGTTTTCTCAATGTTGAGCTTTAAGCCAACTTTTTCACTCTCTTGTTTCACTTTCATCTTTAGTTCTTCTTCACTTTCTGCCGTAAGGGTGGTGTCATCTGTATATCTGACATTATTGATATTTCTCCTGGCAATCTTGATTCCCGCTTGTGCTTCATCCAGCTCAGCATTTCTCATGATATGTTCTGCTGCTGCTGCTAAGTAGCATCAGTTGTGTCCAACTCTGTGCAACCCCATAGATGGAAGCCCACCAGACTCCCCCGTCCCTGGGATTCTCTGGGCGAGAACACTGGAGTGGGTTGTCATTTCCTTCTCCAATGCATGAAAGTGAAAAGGGAAAGTGAAGTCGCTCAGTTGTGTCCAACTCTTAGCGACCCCATGGACTGCAGCCTATCAGGCTCTTCCGTCCATGGGATTTCCCAGGCAAGAGTACTGGAGTTCTGCATATAAATTAAATAAGCATGGTGACAACATACAGCCTTGACATACTCCTTTCCCGATTTGGAACCAGTCTGTTGTTCCATGTCTGGTTCTAACTGTTGCTTCCTGACTTGCATACAAATTTATCAAGAGGCAGGTCAGGTGGTCTGGTATTCCCATCACTTGAAGAATTTTCCACAGTTTGTTGTTATCCACATATTCAAAGTCTTTGCCATAGGCAATAAAGCAGAAGGAGATGTTTTTCTGGAAACTCTCTTGTTTATTGATAATCCAACGGATGTTGACAATTTGATCTCTGGTTCCTCTGCCTTTTCTAAAACTGGAAGTTCATGGTTCTTGTACTGCTGAAGCCTGGTTTGGAGAATTTTGAGCATTACTTTACTAGCCTGTGAGATGAGTGCAATTGTGCGGTAGTTTGAGCATTCTTTGGCATTGCCTTTCTTTGGGATTGGAATGAAAACTGACCTTTCCCAGTCCTGTGGCCACTACTGAGTTTTCCAGATTTGCTGGCATATTGAGTGCAGCACTTTCACAGCATCATCTTTTAGGATTTGAAATAGCTCAGCTGGAATTCCATCACATTCACTAGCTTTGTTTGTAGTGATGCTTCCTAAGGCCCACTTGACTTTGCTTTCCAGGATGTTTGGCTCTAAGTGAGTGATCACACCATCGTGATTATCTGGGTTGTGAAGATCTTTTTTGTATAGTTCTGTGTATTCTTGTCACTTCTTCTTAATATCTTCTGCTTCTGTTAGGTCCATACCATTTCTGTCCTTAATTGTGCCAATCTTTGCATGAAACGTTCCCTTGGTTTCTCTAATTTTCTTGAAGAGATCTCTAGTCTTCCCATTCTATTGTTTTCCTCTATTTCTTTGCACTGATCACTGAGGAAGGCTTTCTTATCTCTCCTTGCTGTTCTTTGAAACTCTGCAGTCAAGTGGGTATATCTTTGATTTTCTCCTTTGCCTTTCACATCTCTTCTATTCTCAGCTATTTGTAAGGCCTCCTCAGAAAACCATTTTGCCTTTTTGCATTTCTTTTTCTTAGAGATGGTCTTGATCACTACTTCCTGTACAATGTCACGAACCTCCATCCATAGTTTTTCAGACACTCTGTCTATCAGATCTAATCCCTTGAATCTATTTGTCACTTCCACTATATAGTCATAAGGGATTTGATTTAGGTCATACCTGAATAGTTTAGTGGTTTTTGCTACTTTCTTTAATTTAAGTCTGAATTTGGCAATAAGGAGTTCCTGATCTGAGCCACAGTCAGCTCCCAGTCTTATTTTTGCTGGCTGTATAGAGCTTCTCCATCTTTGGCTACAAAGAATATAATCAATCTGATTTTGGTGTTGACCACCTGGTGATTTCTATGTGTAGAGTCTTCTCTTGTGTTGCTGGAAGAGGGTGTTTGCTATGACCAGTGCGTTCTCTTGGCAAAACCCTTATTAGTCTTTGCCCTGCTTCATTCTGTACTCCAAGGCCAAATTTGCCTGTTACCCCAGGTGTCTCTTGACTCCCTACTTTTGCACTGCAGTCCACTATAATGAAAAAAAAAAAACACATATCTTTTTTGAGTGTTAGTTCTAGAAAGTCTTGTAGGTCTGCATAGAACCGTTCAACTTCAGCTTCTTCAGCATTACTGGTTGGGGTATAGACTTGAATTACCATGATATTGAATGGTTTGCCTTGGAAATGAACAGAGATCATACTGTCCTTTTTGAGATTGCATCCAAGTACTGCACTTCAGACTCTTTTGTTGACCATGATGGCTACTCCTTTTCTACTAAGGGATTCTTGCCCACAGTAGTAGATATAATGGTCATCTGAGGTAAATTCACCCATTCTGGTCCATTTTAGATCACTGATTCCTAAAACGTCAATGTTCACTCTTGTCATCTCCTGTTTGACACTTCTAATTTGCCTTGATTTATGGACCTAACCTTCCAGGTTCCTATGCAATATTGCTGTTTACAGCATTGGACTTTACTTCCATCACAAGTCATATCCAAACCTATATGTTGTTTTTGCTTTGGCTCCATCTCTTCATTCTTTCTGGAGTTATTTCTCCACTGATCTCCAGTAGCATATTGGGCACCTACTCACCTGGGGAGTCCATCTTTCTGTGTCCCGCTTTGGCCTTTTCACACTGTTCATGGGGTTCTCAAGGCAAGAATACGGAAGTTTGGCTTGCCATTCCCTTCTCCAGTGGACCACATTCTGTCAGACCTATCCACCATGATCTGTCAGTCTTGGCTGGCTCCACATGGCATGGCTCATAGGTTCACTTAGGGTTAAGGTCAGAGTTAATTTCTCTCATTTTCTCAGTCTGTCTAAAGCTTTGTCACTTTGTTATCCCTACAAAAATCATTGATTTTATTAATTTTCTATTGCTTTTCTTATCTTTATATAATGTATCTTGCTTTTAAAAAATCTTGTGTGATTAAGCACACATACACACACATGAAGAGCTACTCTATGAAATAGCTACTATTGTCAGCTCCATGATAACACTGAGGTGGCAGTCCTGAGGCTTAGGGAGGTTAATTTGCTGAAGATTATGAAATCCTCAAGTCTAAAAGATGATATGAACTCAGATTTGCTGATACCAATGCTCATTGTTGTAACCACAATAATTCGTGGCCTTGTCATCTATTAATTTTTTGTGCTCCTTATTGCCTTGATTTCCTCACTTATACATAGAAAATGACATCATCTTGACTGCCTCACAGGGCTGCTATGATGATTGATTCAGTAAAGGCAATTGAAAAAATATGTGTATGCATATATCTAAAATAAAGTGCTTTGTAAACAGAAAGGACACATGTTTATTTTTTTTTTTTCATGCAATTTACCAACTGGTTATGTTTTCTTGAGCAAATCCCTTAGCTGCACTGGCTTCAGGTCCTCACCTGGAAATTGAATGCATTGAACTAGATAATCCCTAGGTCCAGGGATCTCCAGCTCTAATGACTCCAAGTTCATTAAAAGAAAAGTTATAATCAAACAATCATGATTGGACTATGGGGAAGTGGGGAATGGATCCAGAAGGGACAGAGTAAAATCGAGCCTGAAATTAGCAGGGACGAAGACTCCGTGACAACCATGACTCCAGAGAGCAAGTGCCTGGAGAGTTTTCTTTCCCTAATTGTGCTTTCCATTTCACCTCTGCCGTTATTAACACATTTAAGAGTATCCCCCGTGTGGCATTCTCTCTGGCTGTGAGTGAACAGCCAGCTCATGGACAAAAGGTTCCATCTTTGACTGCAGTAGGCCCCATCTGAAATTTTGGAGAGATAGAAATAGACGATTTCAATGTTTGGCAAGAACTCTGTCATTCTGGGGGATCTGAGTCAAGGTGAGAAGGCAAGATTTATAGAGAAGTGTGGATTTTGTGCTATGTCTATAGCTATGTGATTCTTCAGAGAGGAAGGTTTTTAGTCCTGTTTCTTTCTTTCTTCAACTCTTCCCCCTACCGCAGGTCCATGACCTCCTAAACTCGTCCTTAGGTTCCCTTTCTCCTTACGCAAATTCTCTGACTTTCAGTGACAAGGATAATCTCTAACTTAAAATTTCAGGTCTCACTCTGTAGTGAGAGACAACTGTTGAGATCTAGTTCTGCAATTTCCCAAGGATATAATTTTGAACTCTGTTACCGTCTCTTTTTCACTGGTAAAATAGGGGTAACAAGATCATTGAGACTCACATGAAATGATGTCTGTGAAGCCCAAGACGTTGTACAAGTTAACTGAGTGCTGAATTTAACTAATAGTTTACTGAATTTCAGGGGAATTTCCTAAGCTCAGAAATGCTTGCCTGTGTTTCCCAACTTTATCCATCCCAAGGACCCTTTAAATTTATGCTTGCTGAGAATGGTTGTAAAAGATAATAATGAATTTGAGTTCCACTTCAATATACAGCTGTGATTCATTATTTCTGTGGAACAAAAGTCCAGCTGGTCATGCCATAATGCTATGGAAAAGTACTCAAGTACCATTCCACTGGGCTTTTGAATTACTTTAAGTTGCTGTCCACTATTATTTTGAATAATTCGGGGGTTTGGGGACCAGAGCTTGGATGAAACAGACATCAGAGATTCCCCACTGCAAGTACAGGTAGTGTTGGCTTAAATGTCACTTTTAGTCTTTTCTTCCTTACATTGTCCTTCTTTATCCAGCAACATTCTTGGCTTTCTTAACCTGACTTTGTACTCTGCACCACCTGGCAAATGACCATGTCCTTAGTGGATAAGATTTGGAAGAAGTTTTAATAGGCTATATCTCCCTAGTGAAAATCTCCAACCAATACTTACATCAGTCACCTTTTCTGCTACAAACCATCTTGAAAGCTGGTGAACACATACAGAAAGATTCATTCGAAGAGAGTGACTATATTACAAGATCTTTGCTTTTCCTGCAGTTTTCCAAATTTTAACAACATAAATTTTTAGGATAAATTTTATCGGGGATAAGTGAAACCACACACAGCTCGTCATTCTTTTCTGGCAGATATGGGTTACACAGATAACTTTAGTTGAGGCTGAGTCTGTTCCTAGAATGTATTGGGAAGATGAAAGATTTCACTGCGAGTGATTGGTCAAAAGCTGGACTTACTTTCACTGAACTGATTAATTGTGTTGATATACTGGGAATGTGGGTGAGAGTTTATACTTTCAAAATATTTTCATGGAATTCTACACATCTCGGACAGAATGGATGAGAATATGTTGGAAGTACTAAGAGTAAACAGAAAGATTTTAAAGTTATAAAAGTATAAATTGAAATGAAACAAATGTATTTTTACTTTCATATCCAAAAATGGGTTAAAGAATTACTTCTTAACATATCCAGCATATATTTACTGAGGAATACAAATATTAGTATATGAGATGCACATAGCATAACCTCTCCACTAGTCTGCTGCTGCTGCTGCTGCTGCTAAGTCGCTTCAGTCGTTTCCAACTCTGTGCGACCCCATAGACGGCAGTCCATCAGGCTCCCCCGTCCCTGGGATTCTCCAGACAAGAACACTGGAATGAGTTGCCATTTCCTTCTCCGTCCACTTGTCTACATGCAGTCTATAGTGAATATCACAAGTTCCACTCTACTTGGTGTTGGTGGAACATAAAAAGCAAAAATCGGAGCTTACAATTTCTCTGACTGGGAAATAATACAATATAGAAATAAACATAATCACTTATTAACAATATTCTGGAGTCTAGGTTTAGAACTCATTTCTAATTTTATGAAGAACTCCTTGCTACTTCAGGATTAGTTCTGCCTTATTTTTCCCTTTATGGTGAGGAATGATCATGGAAATGACAACCGCTAACATTTATTCATCTCTTACTGTTTTGAGCCCTTTATGCCATTCAGTCCCTGCAACAACCCAATGAGGTGGTAAAGGATTATTAGCCCCATTTATAGATGAGGCAACTGGGAGATAATAACTAGCTAAGTGTTGCACAGCCAGTAGATAAAAGTCAGGAAAATCTATTGTCTCTGATATTTTTCCTCATTCTCTCTGTCATTTTCCCTCTCCCTGTCTCTCTGTCTCCCTTTGCTATTAAGGATTAAATGCATATATCTTAGTAACTTGTTCTTATTAGAAATATAGGAGTTGCAGAAAGTTGAAAAACAATATACAAGTAAAGGAGAAAATAAAAACCATACCATTCAATTACTTTTGGCCTTTGTATTTAGTTTACATGCAGTGTGCATGAAAGAGAGAGAGAGAGATTAGCTAATGCACATGTCTTTTGTCATGATGGTGATGTTTTCCCATAATAAACCTCTTAGGCTTTCTTAACTCTTTTTCATTGTTTTCTCTTCTGTTTATTAAGTGTGCTGTTAGAAGTCTCTATTGATTTCTTCAACTCTAGCATTTCTGTTTTTTTTTTTTAATGGTTTCTCTTTCTTTGTTAAACACATTTTATTCATTTTGCTAATGCATTGTTTTCTTAATTTCATCCAGTTGTCTGTTTATGGGTTTTATATGTCACCAAACTTTTAAAAGAGAATTATGCTGAGTTCTTTGTCAGACCATTTATAGATCTTTATTTCTTTAGTGAAGGTCACTCAGTCATGTCTGACTCTTTGCAACCCCATGGACTTAACAGTCCATGGAATTCTCCAGGCTAGAATACTGGAGTGTGTAGCTTTTTTCTTTTCCACTGGATCTTCCCAGCTCAGGGATCGAACCCAGGTCTCCCACATTGTAGGCGGATTCTTTGCCAGCAGATTCTTATAAAGCTATTAAAGCTTTATAAGTTTCCTTTAGTGGTGTCATATTTACCTAATTTTTCATGATCCTTGATTCCTTTGTTAGTGTCTGCACATTTGCGTAAATGATCTCTACTTCCAAATTTTCCAGGCTTGTTTTAGTAGAGATAGCCCTTTCCCATTCAGCTCAGCTTGGAGTTCTAGGTAGATCATCCGGCAGTGACCTTTATCAATTGGGCTAGCTATCAAATTCTGGGTTGGATGAAGCACAAGCTGAAATCAAGATTGCTGGGAGAAATATCAATAACCTCAGATATGCAGATGACACCAATCTTATGGAAGAAAGTGAAGGACTAAAGAGCCTCTTGGTGAAAGTGAAAGAGGAGTGTGAAAAAACTGGATTAAAACTCAACTTTCAGAAAACTAAGATCATGGCATCCGGTCCCATCACTTCATGGCAAATAGATTGGGAAACAATGGAAACAGTGACAGACTTTATTTTGGGGAGCTCCAAAATCACTGCAGTTGGTAACTGCAGCCATGAAATTAAAAGACACTTGCTTCTTGGAGGGAAAGTTATGACCAACCTAGATAGCATATTAAAAAGCAGAGACATTACTTTGCCAGAAAAGGTCCAAATAGTCAAAGCTGTGTTTTTTCCAGTGGTCATGTACAGATGTGAGATTTGGACTATAGAGAAAGCTGAGTGCTGAAGAATTGATGCTTTTGAAGTGTGGTGTTGGTGAAGAGTCTTGAGAGTCCTTTGGACGGCAAGGAGATCCAACCAGTCCATGCTAAAGGAAATAAGTCCTGAATATCCTTTGGAAGGACTGATGTTGAAGCTGAAACTCCAGTCGTTTGGCCACCTGACATGAACAGCTGACTCATTTGAAAAGACCCTGATGCTGGGAAAGATTGAAGGAAGCAGGAGAAGGGGACGACAGAGGATGAGATGATTGGACGGCATCACTGACTCAATGAACACGAGTTTGAGTAAACTCCAGGAGTTGTTGCTAGACGGGGAAGCCTGGCATGCTGCAGTACATGGGGTCCTAAAGAATCGGACATGACCGAGCAACTGAACTGATACTGATACTGATCAAGGTCTATTTTGGGGCGAGGACATTGCCCAGGCTCTGAGGCTGGGGTGCAGATGCTGCTGGCCGGGAGTGGTTGATGCGATTGCTTCCTTGGTTTCTTGGCCAAGAGTAGCATTAGGACAGCTTCTCTTCTTCCCTGGATTCTTGGGCCAGGCTTCTGAGCTGAGCAGGACTGAGTACTCTATCCAGCAGGAGGTAGGGCTGGGAATTAACTTCACAACCTGGACAGGGCTGCAGAATGGGCTCCAAGGCTGTCGTGACCCACTAACTGGGAACCCAAATCAGAAGAACTGTACACTGAGTTCCTTGGTCACGTGGGGGCATGGCTTTGCTCTGCAGAGAGACAGAGAGGTTGGGCTCTCTGCTCACACGCTACTGTAAGCAGGGCTGTGGGATGGGCTACGCAGTTTCCCACATGCTTCAGTTAGTTCTCCTGGATGGTGAGGCTGAAGGTTGTGTTCAGAGTGGTTAGGACTATACATTATTCTTCTTGCCTGGACACGACCACAGAACAGGCCCACGACTGGCAAGGCTCCTTGTTTGGGAAACACATTAGGAAGAACTGCACACAAAGTTCTCTGGCCAGATGGAGCCATGCAAATGGGCAGAGCTCCCGTCTGGACAGTACTCAAGTGCTCCTGGGTGATGGAATTTTCTGAGTGTTCTAGCCATGCTTGAATAACCTCAGTAGTAGATGGGGTTATGTATCATAGGTGCAGGAGAAGAGGCTCCCAGAATGGCAAGGCTCATTTTTCAGAGTCCCAAATCAGGCAAAACTGCTGGAACTCAGTCTGCCAAGATCCAAGCCCTGACTGCTCCAAGGTGGGTCTCCCTTCTCTGTCACAGTGTGATTCTCACTGGCCACACCCCAGAGATCCCTGAATGGTTTCTAAGACATGAGACCAAAGTAGGTCTTCCTAAGGAGTGACCTGTAATGCTGGAGGACCTGGAGGTCCACAGTGGGCTCTCTCTCTTTTCCATAAAGAAACCATAGCCCTAGAAGGGTGCTCTTGGTGTAGCTAGGAGAGGAGCAATACAATCAAACATATCTGGTCCTCTACCCATCTAATGTGGTTTTTCCCCATCTCTCTAGTTCAGCCTCGTTCCTGTGCTTTAGGATTTTTCATTGGTACGTTGCTCTAAATAATGGCTAATTATTTTTGTGTTGGGGCTTCCCTGGTAGCTCACCTGGGAAAGAATCCACCTGCAATGCAGGAGACCCTGTTTTGATTCCTGGAACAGGAAGTTACTCTAGAGAAGGGATAGGCTACCCACTCCATTATTCTGGCCTGGAGAATTCCATGGATAGAGGAGCCTGGAAGGCTATAGTCCAGGGGGTCACAGAGTCAGACATGGCTGAGCGACTTTCACTTTTCTGTTTTCTGGTGAGGGGAACTGAAGTCAGGAATGACCTATGTTGTCATCTTGATTATGTCACCGAGAACTAAATCTCTGAGTTGGAACTTATTGTTTCCTTGTTGTTGTTCAGTCGCTCAGTCATGTCTGGCTCTTTGCAACCCCATGGACTGCAGCACACCAGGCCTCCCTGTCCTCCACTGTCTCCTGGCAATTGCTCAGACTCATGTCCATTGAACTAATGGTGTCTAACATGCAGAATATTAGGACACATTAGACATATTAGGACATATTAGAACCTAGATGTTCATCAGCAGACGAATGGATAAGGAAGCAGTGGTACATATACACAATGGAGTATTACTCAGCCATTAAAATGAATACTTTTGAATCTGTTCTAATGAGGTGGATGAAACTGGAGCCTATTATACAGAGTGAAGTAAGCCAGAAAGAAAAAACACCAATACAGTATACTAACGCAAATATATGGAATTTAGAAAGATGGTAACGATAACCCTTTATGCGAGACAGTGAAAGAGACACAGATGTAGAGAACAGTCTATTGGATATAATATTAGAACATTGTCCTAATATGTTCGAATATTAGGACAATAATTAAGGGTAGTAATGAGTTGTACTAGGCTCCGTTTAGAACAGTTTGTACGAGGCTTCCATGAGAAGACTGATTTTGTAACTATTGGGCACACATGCTTTGCTCTACCAAATTTTATCAGGAGTATAAATTAAGATAAATTTCCAGATTATTTTGGAGATGATGTGTTGAGATATATGTAAAAAAATTGAGATGTTATTATGAACAGGGTAATTCTTTATATATCCAATAACTTTATTTTTTAATATAAATTTATTCATTTTAATTGGAGCTAATTAGTTTACAATATTGTAGTGGTTTTGCCATACATCAGCCTGAATCTGCCACAGGTGTACACGTGTTCCCCATCCTGAACCCGTTTCCCACCTCCCTCCCCATACCATCCCTCTTGGTCATCCATCCCAGTGCACCAGCCCCGAGCATCCTGTATCATGCATTGAAGCTGGACTGGTGATTTGTTTCACATATGATATTATACATGTTTCAATGCCATTCTCCCAAATCATCCCACCCTCTCCCACAGAGTCCAATAGACTGTTCTATACATCTGTGTCTCTTTCACTGTCTCGCATAAAGGGTTATCGTTACCATCTTTCTAAATTCCATATATTTGCATTAGTATACTGTATTGGTGTTTTTTCTTTCTGGCTTACTTCACTCTGTATAATAGGCTCCAGTTTCATCCACCTCATTAGAACAGATTTAAAAGTATTCATTTTAATGGCTGAGTAATACTCCATTGTGCATATGTACCACTGCTTCCTTATCCATTCGTCTGCTGATGAACATCTAGGTTGCTTCCATCTCCTGGCTATTATAAACAGTGTTGAGATTAATGTTGGGGTTCACGTATCTCTTTCAATTCTGGTTTCCTCAGTGTGTATGCCCAGCCGTGGGATTGCTGGGTCATATGGCAGTTTTATTTCCAGTTTTTTAATGAATCTCCACGGTGTTCTCCATAGTAGCTGTACTAGTTTGCATTCCCACCAACAGTGTAAGAGGGTTTCCTTTTCTCCACACCCTGTTCAGCATTTATTGCTTTTAGACTTTTGGATAACAGCCATTCTGACTGGCGTGAAATGCTACTTCATTGTGGTTTTGATTTGCATGTCTCTGATAATGAGTGATATTGAGCATCTTTTCATGTGTTTGTTAGCCATGTGTATGCCTTCTGTGGAGATGTCTGTTTAGTTCTTTGGCCCATTTTTTGATTGGGTCGTTTATTTTTCTGGAATTGAGCTGCAGGAGATGCTTGTATATTTTTGAAATTAATTCTTTGTCAGTTGCTTCATTTGCTATTATTTTCTCCCATTCTGAAGGGTGTCTTTTCACCTTGCTTATAGTTTCCTTTGGTGTGCAGAAGATTTTAATTTTAATTAGGTCCCATTTGTTTATTTTTGCTTTTATTTCCAATATTATGGGAGGTTGGTCATAGAGGATCCTGCTGTGGTTCATGTCCAAGAGTGTTTTGCCTATGTTCTCCTCTAGGAATTTTATAGTTTCTGGTCTTAGGTTTAGATCTTTAATCCATTTTGAGTTTATTTTTGTGTATAGTGTTAGAAAGTGTTCTAGTTTCATTCTTTTGCAGGTGGTTGGCCAGTTTTCCCAGCATCACTTGTTAAAGCGACTGTCTTTTCTCCATTGTATATTCTTGCCTTCTTTGTCAAAGATAAGGTGTCCATCAGTTCAGTTCAGTCACTCAGTCATGTCCAACTAGTTGCAACCCAATGAATTGCAGCATTCCAGGCCTCCCTGTCCATCACAAACTCTTGGAGTTCACTCAGACTCACATCCATCGAGTCGGTGATGCCATCCAGCCATCTCATCCTCTGTCGTCCCCTTCTCCTCCTGCCCCCAATCCCTCCCAGCATAAGGGGCTTTTCCAGTGAGTCAGCTCTTCGCATGAGGTGGCCAAAGTATGGGGGTTTCAGCTTTAGCATCAGTCCTTCCAAAGAACACCCAGGACTGATCTCCTTTAGGATGGACTGGTTGGATCTCCTTTCAGTCCAAGGGACTCTCAGGAGTCTTCTCCAACACTACATTCAAAAGTATCAATTTTTCAGTGCTCAGCTTTCTTCACAGTCCAAATTTCAAATCCATACATGACCATTGGAAAAACCATAGCCTTGACTAGATGGACCTTTGTTGGCAAAGTAATGTCTCTGCTTTTGAATATGCTATCTAGGTTGGTCATAACTTTCCTTCCAAGTAGTAAGCATCTTTTAATTTCATGGCTGAATTCACCATCTGGGTGATTTTGGAGCCCCAAAAAATAAAGTCTGACACTGTTTCCACTGTTTCCCCATCTATTTTCCATGAAGTGATGGGACCAGATGCCATGATCTTTGTTTTCTGAATGTTGAGCTTTAAGCCAACTTTTTCACTCTCCTCTTTCACTTTCATCAAGAGGCTTTTTAGTTCCTCTTCACTTTCTGCCATAAGGGTGGTGTCATCTGCATATCTGAGGTTATTGAAATTTCTCCCATTAATCTTGATTCCAGTTTGTGCTTCTTCCAGCCCAGCGTTTCTCATGATGTACACTGCATAGACGTTAAATAAGCAAGGTGCCCATTTACAGCCTCGACATACTCCTTTTCCTATTTGGAACCGTCTGTTGTTCCACAGCCAGTTCTAACTGTTGCTTCCTGACCTGCATACAGGTTTCTCAAGAGGCAGGTCAGGTGGTCTGATATTCACATCTTTTTCAGAATATTCCACAGTTTATTGTGATCCACACAGTCAAAGGATTTGGCACAGTCAATAAGGCAGAAATAGATGTTTCTCTGGAATTCTCTTCTGTTTTCCATGATCCAGTGCATGTTGGCAATTTGATCTCTGGTTCCTCTGCCTTTTCTAAAACCAGCTTGAACGTCTGGAAGTTCACGGTTCATGTCTTGCTGAAGCCTGGCTTGGAGAATTTTGAGCATTACTTTACTAGCGTGTGAGATGAGTGCAATTGTGTGGTAGTTTGAGCATTCTTTGGCATTGCCTTACTTTGGGATTGAAATGAAAACTGACCTTTTCCAGTCCTGTGGCCACTGCTGAGTTTTCCAGATTTGCTGGCATATTGAGTGCAGCACGTTCACAGCATCATCTTCCAGGATTTGAAATAGCTCAACTGGAATTCCATCACCTCCACTATCTTTGTTCGTAGTAATGCTTTCTAAGGCCCTATTGACTTCACATTCCAGGATGTCTGGCCCTAGGTGAGCGATCAAACCATCATGATTATCTTGGTCATGAAGCTCTTTTTGTACAGTTCTTCTGTGTATTCTTGCCACCTCTTCTTAATATTTTGTGCTTCGGTTATGTCCATACCATTTCTGTCCTTTATTGAGCCCATCTTTGCATGAAATGTTCCCTTGGTATCTCTAATTTTCTTGAAGAAATCTCTAGTCTTTCCCATTCTGTTGTTTTCCTCTATTTCTTTGCACTGATTGCTGAGGAAGCCTATCTTATATCTTCTTGCTATTCTTTGGACCTCTGCATTCAAATGCTTATATCTTTCCTTTTCTCCTTTGCTTTTTGCTTCTCTTTTTTTCACAGCTAAGGCCTCCCCAGACAGCCATTTTGCTTTTTTGCTTTTCTTTTTCATGAGGATGGTCTTGATCCCTGTCTCCTGTACAATATCACAAAGCTCCATCCATAGTTCATCAGGCACTCTATCTATCAGATCTAGTCTCTTAAATATATTTCTCACTTCCACTGTATAGTCATAAGGAATTTATTTTAGGTCATGCCTGAATTGTTTATTGGTTTTCCCTAGTTTGTTCAATTAATATCTGAATTTTGCAATAGGGAGTTCATGATCTGAGCCACAGTCAGCTCTTGGTCTTGTTTTTGCTGACTGTATAGAGCTTCTCCATCTTTGGCTACAAAGAATATAATCAATCTGATTTCGGTGTTGACCATCTGGTGATGTCCATGTGTAGAGTCTTCTCTTTGTTGTTGGAAGAGGGTGTTTGCTATGACCAGTGCATTCTCTTGGCAAAACTCTATTAGCCTTTGCCCTGCTTCATTCTGTATTCCAAGGCCAGTTTTGCCTGTTACCCGAGGTGTTCCTTGACTTCCTACTTTTGCATTCCAGTCCCCTATAATGAAAAGGACATCTTTTTGCATTTTAGTTCTAAATGGTCTTGTAGGTCTTCATAGAAATATTCAACTTCAGTTTTTTCAGTGTTACTGGTTGGGGCATAGACTTGGATTACTGCGATATTGAATGGTTTGCTTAGGTGTCCATAGGTGCTTGGATTTATCTCTGGGCTTTCTATTTTGTTTAATTGATCTACATTTCTGTCTTTGTATCAGTACCATACTGTCTTAATGACTGTGGCTTTGTAATAGGGCCAGAAGTCAGGCAGGTTGATTTCTCCAGTTCCATTCTTCTTTCTCAAGATTGCTTTGGCTATTCAAGGTTTTTTGTATTTCCATACAAATTGTGAAATTATTTGTTCTAGCTCTGTGAAAAATACTGTTGGTAGCCTGATTAGGATTGCATTGAATCTATAGATTGCTTTGGGTAGTATACTCATTTTCACTATATTGATTCTTCCAATCCATGAACACGGTATATTTCTCCATCCATTAGGGTTGTCTTTGATTTCTTTCACCAGTGTTTTATAGTTTTTTATATATAGGTCTTTTGTTTCTTTAGGTAGATATATTCCTAAGTTTTTATTCTTTTCATTGCAATGGTGAATGGAATTTTTTCTTTAATTTCTCTATTTTCTCATTATTAGTGTATAGGAATGCAAGGGTTTTCTGTGTGTTGATTTTATGTCCTGCAGCTTTACTATATTCATTGATTAGCTCTAGTAATTTTCTGGTGGAGTCTTTAGGGTTTTCTATGTAGAGGATCATGTCATCTGCAAACAGTGCGAGTTTTACTTCTTCTTTTCCAATTTGGATTCCTTTTATTTCTTTTTCTGCTCTGATTGCCGTGGTCAAAACTTCCAAAACTATGTTGAATAGTAGTGGTGAAAGTGGGCACCCTTGTCTTGTTCCTGACTTTATGGGAAATGCTTTCAATTTTTTACCACTGAGGATAATGTATTCTGTGGGTTTGTCACATATAGCTTTTGTTATGTTGAGGTTTTTTCCTTCTATTCCTGCTTTCTGGAGGGTTTTTATCATAAATGGATGTTGAATTTTGTTAAAGGCTTTTTCTGAATCTATTGAGATAATCATATGGCTTTTACTGTTCAATTTGTTAATGTGGTGTATTACATTGATTGATTGGCAGATATTGAAGAATCTTTGCATCCCTTGGATAAAGACCACTTGATCATGATGTATGATCTTTTTAATGTGTTGATGGATTCTGATTGCTAGAATTTTGTTAAGGATTTTTGCATCTATGTTCATCAGTGATATTGTCCTGTAATTTTCTTTTTTTGTGGCATCTTTGTGAGGTTTGGTATTATGGTGACGGTGGCCTCATAGAATGAGTTTGGAAGTTTACCTTCCTCTGCAATTTTCTGGAAGAGTTTGAGAGGATAGGTGTTAGCTCTTCTCTAAAATTTTGGTAGAATTCTTCTGTGAAGCCATCTGGACCTGGGCTTTTGTTTGCTGGAATATTTCTGATTACAGTTTCAATTTCCATGCTTGTGATGGGTCTGTTAAGATTTTCTATTTCTTCCTGGTTCAGTTTTGGAAAGTTGTCCATTTCTTCCAAGTTGTCCATTTTATTGGCATATAATTGCTGATAGTAGTCTCTTATGATCCTTTGTATTTCTGTGTTGTCTGTTGTGATCTCTCCAGTTTCGTTTCTAATTTTATTGATTTGTTTTTTCTTCCTTTGTTTCTTGATGAGTCTGGCTAATGGTTTGTCAATTTTATTTATCCTTTCAAAGAACCAGCTTTTGGCTTTGTTGACTTTGGCTATGGTCTCTTTTGTTTCTTTTGCATTTATTTCTGCACTAATTTTTAAGATTTCTTTCCTTCTACTAACCCTAGGGTTCTTCATTTCTTCCTTTTCTAGTTGCTTTAGGTGTAGAGTTAGGTTATTTATTGGACTTTTTTCTTGTTTCTTGAGGTATGTCTGTATTGCTATGAACTTTCCCCTTAGCACTGCTTTTACAGTGTTGCACAGGTTTTGGGTTGTTGTGTTTTCATTTTCACTCGTTTCTATGCATATTTTTATTTCTTTTTTGATTTCTTCTGTGATTTGTTGGTTATTCAGCAGCGTGTTGTTCAGCCTCCATATGTTGGAATTTTTAATAGTTTTTCTGCTGTAATTGAGATCTAATCTTACTGCACTGTGGTCAGAAAAGATGCTTGGAATGATTTTAATTTTTTTGAATTTACCAAGGCTAGATTTATGGCCCAGGATGTGATCTATCCTGGGGAAGGTACCATGTGTGCTTGAGAAAAAGGTGAAATTCATTGTTTTGGGGTGAAATGTCCTATAGATAACAATTAGGTCTAACTGGTCTATTTTATCATTTAAAGTTTGTGTTTCCTTGTTAATCTTCTGTTCAGCTGATCTATCCATAGGTGTGAGTGGGGTATTAAAGTCCCCCACTATTATTGTGTTATTGTGAATTTATCTTTTCATACTTGTTAGCATTTGTCTTACATATTGCGGTGCTCCTATGTTGGGTGCATATATATTTATGATTGTTATATCTTCTTGCATTGATCCTTTGATCATTATGTAGTGTCCATCTTTGTCTCTTCACAGCCTTTATTGTAAAGTCTATTTTATCTGATATGAGTATTGCTACTCCTGCTTCCTTTTGGTCTCTATTTGTGTGGAAAATCTTTTTCCAACCCTTCACTTTCAGTCTGTATGTGTCCCTTGTTTTGAGGTAGGTCTCTTGTAGACAACATATATAGGGGTCTTGTTTTTGTATTCATTCAGCAAGTCTTTGTATTTTGGTTGGGGCATTCAACCCATTTACGTTTAAGGTAATTATTGATAAGTATAATCCTGTTGCCATTTACTTTATTGTTTTGGTTTTGAGTTTATACACCCTTTTTGTGTTTCCTGTCTAGAGAAGATCCTTTGTCATTTGTTGAAGGGCTGGTTTGGTGATGCTGAATTCTCTCAGCTTTTGCTTGTCTGTAAAGCTTTTGATTTCTCCTTGACTTCCCTGGTGGCTCAGAAAGTTAAGCATCTGTCTACAATGTGGGAGACCTGGGTTTGATCCCTGGGTTGGGAAGATCTCCTGGAGAAGGAAATGGCAATCTACTCCATTAGTATTGCCTGGAAAATCCCATGGACTGAGAAGCCTGGTAGGCTACAGTCCATGGGGTTGCAAAGAATCGGACATGACTGAGTGACTTCACTTTCACTTTCATATTTGAATGAGATCCTTGCTGGGTACAGTAATCTGGGCTGTAGGTTATTGTCTTTCATCACTTTAAGTATGTCCTGCCATTCCCTCCTGGCCTGAAGAGTTTCTATTGAAAAATCAGCTGTTATCCTTATGGTAATCCCCTTGTGTGTTATTTGTGGTTTTTCCCTTGCTGCTTTTAATATTTATTCTTTGTGTTTGATCTTTGTTAATTTGATTAATATGTGTCTTGGGGTGTTTTGACTTGGGTTTATCCTGTTTGGGACTCTCTGGGTTTCTTGGACTTGGGTGATTATTTCCTTCTCCATTTTAGGGATGTTTTCAACTATTATCTCAAGTATTTTCTCATGGTCTTTCTTTTTGTCTTCTTCTTCTGGGACCCCTATGATTAGAATGTTGGGGCATTTAACATTGTCCCAGAGGTCTCTGAGATTGTCCTCATTTCTTTTAATTTTTTTTTTCCTCTCTGATTCATTTATTTCTACCATGATATATTCTACCTCACTAATCCTATCTTCTGTATTTACTATTCTACTATTTGTTCTACTATTTGTTCCCACTAGGGTGTTTTTGATCTCATTTGTTGCATTATTCATTATATGTTGACGCTTTTTTATTTCTAGGTCCTTGTTAAACCTTTTTGCATCTTCTCAATCCTTGTCTCCAGGCTATTTATCTGTTATTCCATTTTTTTTTTCAAGATTTTGGATCATTTTCACTATCATTATTCGGAATTCTTTATCAGGTAGATTCCCTTCCTCTTTGTTTGGTTTGGTGGGCATTTATCCTGTTCCTTTGCCTGCTGGGTAGTCCTCTGTCTCTTCATCTTGTTTATATTGCTTTGCTTGGGGTGGCCTTTCTGTATTCTGGCAGTTTGTGAAGTTCTCTTTATTGTGGAATTTCCTCACTGTGGGAGGGGAGGTATAGGTGGCTTGTCAAGGTTTCCTGGTTAGGGAAGCTTGTGTTGGTGTTCTGGTGGGTGGAGCTGGATTTCATCTCTCTGGAGTGCAGTGAGGTGTCCAGTAATGAGTTATGAGATGTCAATGGGTTTGAAGTGACTTTGAGCAGCTTGTATATTGAAGCTCAGTACTGTCTCCCTGTGTTGCTGGAGAATTTGTGTGGTATGTCTTGCTCTGAGAGGTGCTTGGTTTCAGTGTAGGTATGGAGGCGTTTGATGAGCTCCTGTCAATTAATGTTCCCTGGAGTCAGGAGTTCTCTGGTGTTCTTAGGATTTGAATTTAAGCCTCCTGCTTCTGGTTTTCAGTCTTATTTTTACAGTACCCTGAAGACTTCTCCGTCTATACAGCACCATTGTTAAAACATCGGTGTTGCCTCTACATGGCCCACTAGCCCCTCCGCATTTGATTTCCAGGAAATCAGATGACCGTCGGGTCTCCATCTGGGGCACCCTTGGCATGCCTCCCCCAATCCTGGGGGCTTAACCAGCTCCATAAACAGGGTAATTTTTTTATGGGCAAAGAAGAAATTTTTGAAAACCCATCTGGGTGACTATGATGGGAAGAAGGTTTAGTTCAAATTTGTCCTGAAATGATGCTGCTTATCCTTTTATTATTATAAAGCAACAGTCACATATATTAAATCATCAGAGGTCTTTACATTCCCTGTTGTTTTAACCAAAGGTCTCTTCATTATACGCAAGCACAGAATTTCAATTGCTTTGGCAGAGATAGACTTTGCTTTATTTCAAAGTTTCAGTCAATTTAAAAAATATGCCTTTTATTTATTTATTTTTTTTTTTTAGTATCCTTTTTTTTTATTTTATTTTATTTTTAAACTTAACATAACTGTATTAGATTTGCCAAATATCAAAATGAATCCGCCACAGGTATACATGTGTTCCCCATCCTGAACCCTCCTCCCTCCTCCCTCCCCATTCCATTCCTCTGGGTCGTCCCAGTGCACCAGCCCCAAGCATCCAGTATCATGCATCGAACCTGGACTGGCAACTCATTTCATACATGATATTTTACATGTTTCAATGCCATTCTCCCAAACCTTCCCACCCTCCTTTTAATTTTTGTGAGACCTCATAAAATACTTTGGCTTCCCTTGGGGCTCAGCTGGTAAAGAATCTGTCTGCAATTCTGCAACTGCAGAGACACCAGTTCAATTTCTGGTTGGGAAGATCTGCTGGAGAAATGATAGGCTACTCAGTCCACTCTTCTTGGGCTTCCCTGGTGGCTCAGCTGGTAAAGAGTCTGCTTGCAATGCAGGAGACCTGGGTTTGATCCATGGGTTGGGAAGACCCCCTGGAGAAGGGAAAGGCTACCCACTCCAGTATTCTGGCCTGGAGAACTCCATGGACTCTGTAGTCCATGGGACATTGAGAAGGCATTTCTTGACCATTCAAGATGAAAAGCTGGGGTGTCTCCCTGGGACAGTTGAGCATTTCCACTTTTCCAGTGCTCAATGGGGGAAAATATGGTGTATATGAGAATTGTAATTCTATCATTTCATGAATGGGCAATGTATTCTCTTGTCTCTTTTCTGATTTTAGGAGCATCAAGCCAATGATTGGAGGAGGAAATATCACAGAGATCACTCATTTTATCTTGTTGGGATTCTCAGATTTTCCCAGAATCATAGTAGTGCTCTTTGTGGTGTTCCTGGTGATATACATTTTGACCCTGACTTGGAACCTGTCGCTCCTCATCTTAATAAGAATGGACTCCCACCTCCACACCCCCATGTACTTCTTTCTCAGTAACCTGTCCCTCATGGACATCTGCTATGTGACCTCCACAGCCCCCAAGATGCTCTACGACTTCTTCCAGGAGCGGCAAACTATCACCTTTGTGGCTTGTGCTGTTCAGTACTTTGTATTCTCCACCATGGGGCTGAGTGAGTCTTGCCTCATGACTGCCATGGCTTATGACCGATATGCCGCCATTTGTAACCCACTCCTCTATTCGTCAGTCATGTCGCCCGCTCTTTGTGGTCGGATGGTGCTGGGATCCTACTTGGCTGGACTCTCTGCTACTGTATTCCAATTGTGTTTCATGCTCAAGCTCCACTTCTGTGGGCCTAATGTCATCAACCACTTCTTCTGTGACCTGCCCCAGCTGTTAGTTCTATCCTGCACTGACACTTTCTTTTTACATCTCTTAACTGTTATGTTGACAATGATCTTTGGGGTAATAAATGTTTCTGTTATCATGATATCCTATGTCTCCATTGTCATCTCCATCATGAAGATCACGACAGGAAGTGGCAGATCCAAGGCTTTCAACACCTGTGCTTCCCACCTGACAGCAGTCACTCTCTTCTATACCTCAGGCATGTTTGTCTATTTGAGTTCCAGCTCTGGTGGTTCCTCCAGCTTTGACAGATTTGCATCAGTCTTCTACACTGTGATGATTCCCATGTTGAATCCTTTGATTTACAGTCTGAGAAACAAAGAAATCAAAGATGCCTTGAAGAGGTTGCAAAAGAAGAGAGGGTGTTGCTAAAGTCATAGGTTGAGATTTCTGACAGATTTGTCTTTTTAGAATCATCTTAACCCTCAATAATCAGAGAAGGCAATGGCAGCCCACTCCAGTACTCCTGCCTGGAAAATTTCATGGACAGAGGAGCCTGGTGTGCTGCAGCCCATGAGGTCCCTAAGAGTTGAACACGACTGAGCGACTTCACTTTCACCTTTCACTTTCATGCATTGGAGAAGGAAATGGCAACCGACTCCAGTGTTCTTGCCTGGAGAATCCCAGGGATGGTGGAGCCTAGTGGGCTGCCGTCTATGGGGTCACACAGAGTCGGACACGCCTGAAGTGACTTAGAAGCAGCAGAAACCCTCAATAATATTCCTATGAATGGACTATAAAATTTCTGGTGCCTTTGGCAAAGAGGGCTTAGTTTGATATGCAATATGCCAATATGGACCAACAGCTGACTTGTTGCCACATGAATATGATATCTTCGTGTCTTGGAGGTTCATAGTTTTCATCCTACATGAGGAGTGGCCTCAACATTTATTAATATATCTGTAAGTATTTGTGAAACATTAAGGTTTAGAACCTTGCTACTTCTTTTTTGCTTCTGAGAGGGAGCCCTGTTCCATCTCGGGCTTCTGACCCTGAAGGAGAGACCTGACAGAGGCCCCAGGAGTGTGTACACCTTGTCTCTCAAATATTTGGATGTAGCGTAATCCAGACATGATGCTCACTGATGTCCATTTTGGGCATCTGACAAGAATGCAATGGAACAGAGGAGAAATGTGTCTTCGGACAGAAACAGGTATACAATTGGCTTGGTTGTGCCTCCTGGGAAGACCAGTCTGAGATAGCTTATGCTTGTGCAAAGCCTCTTTTGGGGCTTAATATCTAATAAAATTTTGATTACATCCTAGTTTCTACCAGCTGTAACCTAAGGAAGGAGGAGGTGATTTGAATCATAAAGAGAAATGGAATGACGCACATGGTCCCTTCAGTGCCATTTACTCATGAGTCTGATGATGTAATTTCTTGCAACTGGTACCCAGTGGGGATTTCTGATGGGAGATGATATTCAAAATCCATGTCATAACCAATAGTAATTTCTGCCACTGTGGGACTCAAACTTTTCTTTCTCTTCTGCCCTCCTTAGCCTGGAAAATTACTCTGTTTGACATAGCCAATGGGATTGGATCCCCCAATTATTTCTGACCTCAAAAGGATCTATTAAAATTTGATGTGAGGAGACTTATGTGGGAAATTATTGTGATAATAGCACTACTGGATATTCAATATTGCAGGGAGTAAAAACAAATATGGAAAACTGGTATACGTCTCTTCCTCCCGTGTGCGTACGGTGTTTTATCTCCTAGAGATCTATGGCTGCAGGGGTGGTATGTTGGCTGGAGTAGAATTGATAGTGTTGCTTAGTGCTGTTTATTCCCAGGAATCCTCAAGGGCCAGGAGACAAAATAGTGGGATGGGCAGGGTTCCCAATTATCATCAGTTTCATTGTTGAAGAAAGATAAAAAGCTTTTGGTCATTGTGGTCTGGTTCAAAAGAGGAACAACAGGTATAGCAGCATTCACTATTGATTTGAAACTTGAACAAACTTGATATAAACCAGATGTCATTTACATTTACATATTACCCTTGGAGATTCACTGGGCTCTTAATGAATGTTTGAGAGGTCTCATTTTCAACGAGCCACATGAACTATTCTGTTTAATGAAGGACTGTAAATGCAGATGTATTTGAAGTCTTTGCCAAATCTCCCATGAATTTACACATGTGTAAGATTTAGAAAGGGGGGATTGTTGAAACTCTGGTGGGTGGGGCTTATCCTATGATAAGGAACCTGTAATATGAATAAAGGATGTTTTGCCTCCCTTTCAGGTATTTGTGGTTGCTGTTTAGTTGCTAAGTCGTGTCTGACTCGTTGCGACCCCATGCACTGCAGCACGCCAGGCTTCCCTGTCCTTCACTATCTCCCAGAGTTTACTCAAACTCATGTTCATTGAGTTGGTGATGCCATCCAACCATCTCATCCTTTGTTGCTCCCTTCTCTTCCTGCCCTCAATCTTTCCCAGCATCAGATATATATATATATATATATATATATATATATATATATATATATATATATGTTTTTCTGAAGCATTGATGTATGAGTCTGTTCTTAAGGGGCCATGATGACTTCCTTAGGAGACAGAACTCTGTTAGATGTTAGTGCATGGAAATGCAACTAATTTCTGTACATCAGTTTTATATCCTGTATATTTACTGAATTTGTTGATTACTTATGCCAGTTTTTTTGGGGGGAGTCTTCAAGATTTTTCTCTGGGTGTGATTATATCATCTGCAGTTAATGACAATTTTACTTCCTCCTTCATCCTTCAGATTAGACTGTTGTAATTCTATGTAGTTACCATTTATCCTGTGTTATACATTTGCATATGTTTTCATGTTACTATTACATTGGCCAAAAAGTTCAGTCGTGTTTTACTGTAATATCTGGAGTTTTCTCCAACCTCGTATAACTATACCAGCTCCACACACTTGCTTTCCCTCGCAACTGATGTCTTAAGCTTCTATGTCTCTTTGGTTCTTGCAGCTTACCAGGTTGGCTACTGACAACCTTTCTTTCATTTTGCAGAATGTGGCAATATAGCTCAAGTTGTGGTTTTTCCCTTGCCCCTAGAGCATGGTCCAATTTTATGAGTGTGTTTATTTTTTACCAAAGTTCATTCTCCTGTCACACCTGAGAATGAGCACAATGAGCTGATGCAGTTGGGGAACACATGTGTTAGAACTTGGGGCATTGAGTTCACTTCAGACCAGATGTGAGCATCCTTAGATGAAGTTCTCACAGAGTCATTGTTGGGCTTCCTGCAGGAGCCATGAAAACACCAGAAAACAAATCCTTTTAATGATTTTCTTATCTTGCTCTTTCCCTATCTCATCCCTCCCCCAGTCACAAAGATCCTGCTTTAGGACTTTGGGTGCTGTGACAGAGAAACACATTCCTCTACAGAATTCTACAGACATATAATCACCCTATTCCTCTGCTTCCTGGGAGACACTGTTGCCAGCTAGTTCAGCTCTGTGCTCTGTTGCCTTGTTGGATGGGTGGCAAGATCCTGCTTCTTCCAGTGGATACAAAGTCTTTTTTTTTTTTCCTGCTCCAATGTTGTCAGGGTTCCCCAGTGGCTCAGTTGTAAAGAATCTGCTTTCAATGCAGAAGCTTCAGGAGACCCAGACTCGATCTCTGGGTTGGGAAGATCCCCTGGAGAAGGGCATGGCAACCCACTCCAGTACTCTTGCTTGAAGAATCCAAAGGACAGGGGAGTCTGGCGGGCTACAGTCCATGGGGGTGGCAAAGAGTCAGACAGGACTGAAGTGGCTTAGAACATTAGCAGAGCATACACTAGAATACCAATGGACTACTAAAATCTCTCCTTGGGAATGTTGGACTTCTGCAAAGTCTCTCTCATCCATGGATGTCAGACCAACCCAATCATTCTTGCAGTTTTCCCCAATCACATCAAGAGTGGTCTGGCCAGTTGGCTGGCTGTTGGTTCTGCAGCCATGCCAAGATCTGTATGCCTATTATCTGACGCACAGGTGGGAAGGACTCCGCTCAGGTCTGTTGGCATATAGTGCTGAAACCCACAATTCTCCCAAAGGTGCTTTTATTTGCGGATGGTGGTGGTGGTCTAGTCACTATGTAACTTCTGACTCTTGCGACTCCACGGATGTAGCCCACCCACCAGGTTCTCCTATCCATGGGATTTTTCAGGCAAGGATACTGGAGCAGGTAGCTGTAGGGAGAGGGCAAATTACCCAAGGTGGCGTGGTCAGGCTCTCTCGCCCCACATTTTGTAACAGCTGAGCTCCTTTATAGCACTGCAAGTGCGCTCTGGAGGTACTGGCTTGGTCAGGAACTGCTTTGTGCTGTAGGCATATGCGGGCTCCACCCAAACACACCTGCCCTATTACTTTCATGTTCCCACCATGTCCATTTGGTCAGCTAGAGAGGAGAGAATACAGCATGTCTTCTGCTATGGCTGCTGATCAAACAGATGAGAATAACCGTATCAGCAGTTCCTAGGGCACCTCGAGTCTCTTTCCAGCCTCTTAGCTCTCGCCTTGCCTACCCTGGGTTCAGTGAACAGTGTGGACAGCGAGGACAGCAAGCCAACTGGCATCAGGAGCAGGATCAGCGATAGAGTCACCATTCCCTTCTCTAGGGGATCTTCCTGACCCAGGATCGAACCACGTTTCCTGTGTCTCCTGCATTGCAGGCGGATTCTTTACTGCTGAGCCACCAGGGGAGAGAGATGCTGATTTTCCGTTGTTGAAAGGGGGACTAAAAAGAAGGACTGTCATGACACAATTATTCTGACTCACTGTTGTTTTGTAAGTTTTAAAGCTTCAAATATGCTATATTAAAAAAAAAAAAAAAGCTGTTGAGACGTTTCGACAAGATAGCAGATTTCACCCTGGCATCTTTTTGTTTACATTATTTATTTTTTAATTGAATGATAAATCCTTTACAGAATTTTGCTGTTTTCTGTCAAACCTCAACATGAATCAGCCATAGGTATACATATATCCCTTCCCTCTTGAACCTCCCTCCCATCTCCCGCCCCATCCCACCCCTCTAGGTTGATACAGAGCCACTGTTTGAGTTCCCTAGAGGCATACAGAAAATTTCCACTGGCTATCTATTTTACATATGGTAATGTAAGTTTCCATGTTACATTACCCTAGCATTTTGCTCATTCCCAGTTACATTGCACTGAAATGACTTGCAAAACTTGCAAATAGTGAATTATCCTTATTACTACTGAAGTGAGAGATAACGAGAGTCCATATGTCAGGAAATTTGAGTAATTTCTGATGTTTGATTATATGAGACTAAAGCATCTTATGTGGCAGAAAGTGACGCTTTGTAAATTCTCTACTGACCTCCTCCATTTAGAGAGGGCATAGCACTAAGTAGACGTGAGCTGAGGAATAATCAGGAGAACTTCAATAATTAAAAAAAAAAAAAAACCCAACAAAACATTAACTAATGCTACTCAAACTGAAAAAAAAATTTAAAAAGATGTAGTGTGTGTGTGTGAGTTAAACTCACTTCTTAGGAAGGGAAATTTTAAAAAATTATCAGTTGAATAAACAAGAAAGCTAGGGTCTCACTGGGTTAGCAGTGAGCACTGCTGTATAGCAAGGGCTGGAAGGAGTATTTATGGAACCCATGGAATTCACTGGGGCATCTCCTGACGTTTCTGGGCCTAGAGATGGGTTAACAGGCAATTGTGGTAACCGAAAGCTACACAGAGCAAGGTAACTCAGGGCTCAGCCTCTTCAGGAATGTAGGGATGGTCTAACCGTCTAGATAAGCAAATTAGACCATCTGAAATAATGCCTAAGAGTGCGGGAAATCTGAAACTGGTTGAGGAGGGATAAGATTAATTATATGGAACCTCAGATCTAGCTGCTGGGGCAAGGAAGGTTACTTGCTTCTTAGCTCTATTGACTGTACCTCCCCTCTTGGGAGGAAGGGATGGCATCTCGTTCCTGCCAAAGTGGAGCCTCCATATTGTAACAGTGGAACTGGACACAGTCAGAGGCTGGGTTGGATGACTCACAAGCTGGAACCAAGATTGCTTGAAGTATCAACAACCTCATGTATGCAGATGATACAACTCCAATGGCAGAAAGCAAAGAGGAACTCAAGAGCTTCTTGAGGGTGAAAGAGGGAGTGAAAAAGCTGGCCTAAAACTCAACAGTAAAAAAAAAACAAACTAAGATTATGGCCTCCGGTTCCATGACTTCATGGCAAATAGATGAAGAAACAGTGGAAACAGTGACAGATTTTATTTTCTTGGGCTCCAAAATCACTGCGGAGTGTGACTGCAGCCACAAAATTAAAAGATGCTTGCTCCTTGGAAGAAAGGTTATGACAGACCTAGACAGTGTATTATCACTTTGCTGACAAAGGTCCATAGAGTCAAAGCTATGATTTTTCTAGTAGTCATGTACGAATTTGAGAAATGGATCATAAAGAAGGCTGAACACCAAAGAGTTTGAACTGTGGTGTTGGAGAAGACTCTTGAGAGTCCCTTGGACAGCAAGGAGATCACACCAGTCACTCCTAAAAGAAATCAACACTGAGTATTCACTGGAAGGACTGATGCTGAAGCTCCAATACTTTGGCCACCTGAAGCGAAGAGTGGACTCTTTTCAGACCCTGATGCTGGGAAAGACTGAGTGCAAGAAGAGAATGGAGTCTCAGAGGATGAGATGGTTAGATAACACCACTGACTTAATGGACATGAGTTTGACCAAACTCTGGGAGACAGTGAAGGACAGGGAAACCTGGTGTGCTGCAGTCCATGGGGTTGCAAAGAGTCAGACATGACTGAGTGACTGAACTACAGGAGGTATGAACAGATATGAGCAGGGAAAGTGAAAGTCGCTCAGTCATGTCTGATTTGGTGACCCCATGGACTATACAGTCCACGGAATTCTCCAGGCCAGAATACTGGAGTGGGAAGCCGTTCCCTTCTCCAGGGGATCTTCCCAACTCAGGGATCAAACCCAGATCTCCCGCATTGCAGGAGGATGAGCAGTGAAATTGTTATCTATTTCAGATACCTCACTTCAGATATGCTGGGATGCACCTATTTCTGTTTTTTGTTTGTTTTTGTTATAGACCCATTTGTTGCTGTTACAACCAACCTGCAAGGCTTCTAATGCATCTCACCTGGGCAGGGTCTGACCGTCTCTTGCCTCATGCTCACTCCCTCTGTGTGTGCATGCTCTGTCGCTCCAGTTGTGTCCCAACTCTTTGCGACCCTATGGGAGGTAGCCTGCAGGCTTCCCCATCCATGGGATTCTCCAGGCAAGAATACCGGAGTGGGTTGTCATGCTCTCCTCCAGAGGGTGGCCCCCACCCAGGACCCAACCCTCCCCTGACTCCTGTGTCTCTAGTATTGCAGGTGGATTCTTTACTGCTGAGCCACCAGGGAAGCCCTGCTCACTCCCTCTGTTCCACACAAAATATTGACTGTGTCTTTGACCTAGGAGAGAATAAACACCTACTTAAGTGCTCTGCCGCCTTGTTCTCTGTTATTAGAACAGGTATGAATACATTCTCCAGCAAGAGCCGTCTTGTCTCATTGCAGTGAACAGTGTTAGGGTAAGGAGAGAGAGAAAAATGATTGTTCATATGACAGATGCACAAGCTAACCCTAACCCTAATTTACTTACTAGAGAGGAAAATAAAAGCAGAGAAATTCCTTTGAAAATCCACCGAGTAGCAAGTAACAACCAGGAGGAATTTGTAGGACCTGTAAACATTTCGCAGGCGGCTGCTTACCAGCGCACTAAAACGCAGGCGGCTGTGATCGCTGCTATGCGCGGCTGAGAGGAGCCACCCCACGTCGGAGGTCAGGGGCAGAAGTTGGGAGGACCCCATGCCCGAAGGGCAGTGGCCAAGAGGAGTTACCCCGCGTCCGAGGTTAGGGGCGGCGACGAGAGGAGTTGTCCCTTGTCCGAGGTCAGGGGCTGTGACAAGAGGAGTTACCTTGTTGCAGCCCCTGAAACTAGAACACTTTCTAACACCATACACAAAAATAAACTCAAAATGGATTAAAGATCTAAACCTAAGACCAAAACTATAAAACTCCTAGAGGAGAACATAGGCAAAACACTCTCTGACATACATCACAGCAGGATCCTCTATGACCCACCTCCCAGAATAGTGGAAATAAAAGCAAAAATAAACAAATGGGACCTAATTAACCTTAAAAGCTTCTGCACATCAAGGAAAACTATTAGCAAGGTGAAAAGACAGCCTTCAGAATGGGAGAGAATAATAGCAAATGAAGCAACTGACGAACAACTAATCTCAAAAATATACAAGCAACTCCTACAGCTCAATTCCAGAAAAATAAATGACCCAATCAAAAAATGGGCCAAAGAACTAAATAGACATTTCTCCAAAGAAGACATACAGATGGCTAACAAACACAGGAAAAGATGCTCAACATCACTCATTATCAGATAAATGCAAATTAAAACCACTATGAGGTACCATTTCACGCCAGTCAGAATGGCTGTGATCCAAAAGTCTACAAGCAATAAATGCTGGAGAGGGTGTGGAGAAAAGGGAACCCTCTTACACTGTTGGTGGGAATGCAAACTAGTACAGCCACCATGGAGAACAGTGTGGAGATTCCTTAAAAAACTGGAAACAGAACTGCCTTATGATCCAGCAATCCCACTGCTGGGCATACACACTGAGGAAACCAGAAGGGAAAGAGACACGTGTACCTCAATGTTCATCGCAGCACTGTTTATAATAGCCAGGACATGGAAGCAACCTAGATGTCCATCAGCAGATGAATGGATAAGAAAGCTGTGGTACATATACACAATGGAGTATTACTCAGCCATTAAAAAGAATACTTTTGAATCTGTTCTAATGAGGTGGATGAAACTGGAGCCTATTATACAGAGTGAAGTAAGCCAGAAAGAAAAACACCAATACAGTATACTAACGCATATATATGGAATTTAGAAAGATGGTAACAATAACCCTGTGTATGAGACATCAAAAGAGACACTGATGTATAGAACAGTCTTATGGACTCTGTGCGAGAGGGAGAGGGTGGGAATATTTGGGAGAATGGCATTGAAACATGTATAATATCATGTATGAAACGAGTTGCCAGTCCAGGTTTGATGCACGATACTGGATGCTTGGGGCTAGTGCACTGGGACAACCCAGAGGGATGGTATGGGGAGGGAGGAGGGAGGAGGGTTCAGGATGGGGAACACATGTATACCTGTGGTGGATTCATTTTGATATTTGGCAAAACTAATACACTTTTGTAAAGTTTAAAAATAAAATAAAATTAAAAAAAAAAAAAAAAGAGGAGTTACCTTGCATCCGAGGTCAGGGGTGGCTGGGAGGAGATACCCCATGCCCCAAGCCCAAGGTCAAGGGCGGCGGCCAGGAGGAGCAACCCCACGTCCAAGGAGCCATGGCTTCATGGGCTCAGGAAGGCCTAGAGGAGCTATCCCACATTGAAGGTCAGGAAGGGCGGTGGTGAGGAGATACCCCTCGTCCAAGATAAGGAGCAATGGCTGCATTCTGCTGGAGCAGCCATGAAGAGATACCCCACACCCAAGGTAAGAGAAACCCAAGTAAGACGGTAGGTGTTTCAAGAGGGCACCAGAGGGCAAACACACTGCAACCATACTTACAGAAAACTAGTCAATCTAATCACACTAGACCACAGCCTTGTCTAACTCAATGAAACTAAGCCATGCCCGTGGGGCAACCCAAGATGGGCGGATCATGGTGGAGAGATCTGACAGAATGTGGTCCACTGGAGAAGGGAACAGCAAACCACTTCAGTATTCTTGCCTTGAGAACCCCATGAACAGTATGAAAAGGCAAAATGATAGGATACTGAAAGAGAAACTCCCCAGGTCAGTAAGTGCCCAATATGCTACTGGAGATCAGTGGAGAAATAACTCCAGAAAGAATGAAGGGATGGAGCCAAAACAAAAAGAATACCCAGCTGTGGATGTGACTGGTGATAGAAGCAAAGTCCGATGCTGTAAAGAGCAATATTGCATAGGAACCTGGAATGTCAGGTCCATGAATCAAGGCAAATTGGAAGTGGTCAAACAAGAGATGGCAAGAGTGAATATGACATTCTAGGAATCAGTGAACTGAAATGGACTGGAATGGATGAATTTAACTTAGATGACCATTATATCTACTACCTCGGGAAGGAATCCCTCAGAAGAAATGGAGTGGCCATCATGGTCAACAAAAGAGTCCGAAATGCAGTACTTGGATGCAATCTCAAAAACAACAGAATGATCTCTGTTCATTTCCAAGGCAAAAGATTCAATATCACAGTAATCCAAGTCTATGTCCCAACCAGTAACGCTGAACAAGCTGAAGTTGAACGGTTCTATGCAGACCTACAAGACCTTTTAGAACTAACACCCAAAAAAGATGTCCTTTTCATTATAGGGGACTGGAATGCAAAAGCAGGAAGTCAAGAAACACCTGGAGTAACAGGCAAATTGGGCCTTGAAATACGGAATGAAGCAGGGCAAAGACTAATAGAGTTTTGCCAAGAAAATGCACTGGTCATAGCAAACACCCTCTTCCAACAACACAAGAGAAGACTCTATACATGGGCATCACCAGATGGTCAACACCGAAATCAGATTGATTATATTCTTTGCAGCCAAAGATGGAGAAGCTCTGTACAGTCAGAAAAAACAAGACCAGGAGCTGACTGTGGCTCAGACCATGAACTCCTTATTGCCAAATTCAGTCTGAAATTGAAGAAAGTAGGGAAAACCACTAGACCATTCAGGTATGACCTAAATCAAATCCCTTATGATTATACAGTGGAAGTGAGAAATAGATTTAAGGGCCTAGATCTGATAGATAGAGTGCCTGATGAACCATGGACTGAGGTTCGTGACATTATACAGGAGACAGGGATCAAGACCATCCCCATGGAAAGGAAATGCAAAAAAACAAAATGGCTGTCTGGGGAGGCCTTACAAATAGCTGTGAAAAGAAGAGAAGTGAGAAGCAAAGGAGAAAAGGAAAGATATAAACATCTGAATGCAAGTTCCAAAGAATAGCAAGAAGAGATAAGAAAGCCTTCTTCAGCGATCAATGCAAAGAAATAGAGGAAAACAACAGGATGGGAAAGACTAGAGATCTCTTCAAGAAAATCAGAGATACCCAAGGAACATTTCATGCAAAGATGGGCTCGATAAAGGACAGAAATGGTATGGACCTAACAGAAGCACAAGATATTAAGAAGAGATGGCAAGAATACACAGAAGAACTATACAAAAAAAATCTTCACGACCCAGATAATCACGATGGTGTGATCACTGACCTAGAAGCAGACATCCTGGAATGTGATGTCAAGTGGGCCTTAGAAAGCATCACTACGAACAAAGCTAGTAGAGGTGATGGAATTCCAGTTGAGCTATTCCAAATCCTGAAAGATGATGCTGTGAAAGTGCTGCACTCAATATGCCAGCATATTTGGAAAACTCAGCAGTGGCCACAGGACTGGAAAAAGGTCAGTTTTCATTCCAATCCCAAAGAAAGGCAATGCCAAAAAATGCTCAAACTACTGCACAATTGCACTCATCTCACATGCTAGTAAAGTAATGCTCAAAATTCTAGAAGCCAGGCTTCAGCTATATGTGAACCATGAACTTCCAGATGTTCAAGCTGGTTTTAGAAAAGGCAGAGGAACCAGGGATCAAATTGCCAACATCCACTGGATCGTGGAAAAAGCAAGAGAGTTCCAGAAAAACATCTATTTCTGCTTTATTGACTATGCCAAAGACTTTGACTGTGTGGATCACAATAAACTGTGGAAAATTCTGAAAGAGATGGGAATACCAGACCACCTGATCTGCCTCTTGAGAAATTTGTATGCAGGTCAGGAAGCAACAGTTAGAACTGGACATGGAACAACAGACTGGTTCCAAATAGGAAAAGGAGTACGTCAAGGCTGTATATTGTCACCCTATTTATTTAACTTATATGCAGTGTACATCATAAGAAACGCTGGGCTGGAAGAAACACAAGCTGGAATCAAGATTGCTGGGAGAAATATCAATAACCTCAGATATGCAGATGACACCACCCTTATGGCAGAAAGTGAAGAGGAACTAAAAAGCCTCTTGATGAAAGTGAAAGTGGAGAGTGAAAAAGTTGGCTTAAAGCTCAACATTCAGAAAACGAAGATCATGGCATCGGGTCCCATCACTTCATGGGAAATAGATGGCGAAAAAGTGGAAACAGTGTCAGACTTTATTTTTCTGGGCTCCAAAATCACTACAGATGGTGACTGCAGCCATGAAATTAAAAGACGCTTACTCCTTGGAAGGAAAGTTATGACCAACCTAGATAACATATTCAAAAGCAGAGACATTTCTTTGCCAACAAAGGTTCGTCTAGTCAAGGCTATGGTTTTTCCTGTGGTCATGTATGGATGTGAGAGTTGGACTGTGAAGAAGGCTGAGTGCCGAAGAATTGATGCTTTTGAAGTGTGGTGTTGGAGAAGACTCTTGAGAGTCCCTTGGACAGCTAGGAAATCCAACCAGTCCATTCTGAAGGAGATCAGCCCTGGGATTTCTTTGGAAGAAATGATGCTAAAGCTGAAACTCCAGTACTTTGGCCACCTCATGGGAAGAGTTGACTCATTGGAAAAGACTCTGATGCTGGGAGGGATTGGGGGCAGGAGGAGAAGGGGACGACAGAGGATGAGACAGTTGGATGGCATCACTGACTCGATGGACGTGAGTCTGAGTGAACTCCGGGAGTTAGTGATGGACAGGGAGGCCTGGCGTGCTGCGATTCATGGGGTCGCAAAGAGTCAGACACGACTGAGCAACTGATCTGATCTGATCTGATCTGTAAACATTTCTCACAGCTCTCTATAAGTACTTGGAAAGGCAAGCCAGGTAGAGCCCTGGACACAGGATGGATATATTTGTGCCTTCTAAATCTGGGTATTAAAAATGGATAGGCAATATAACCTCTGGGTTATATTGAGCTTTGGAAATGACTACTTTGTTTTTTTAACTCTTTATATTAGAGTATAGCCAATTAGCAATGTTGTGATAGTTCAGTTGCACATAAAGTGACTCAGGCATACATTTCCCCCCGAACTCCCCTCCCATCCAGGCTTGCATCCATTTTATTGAATTAAGTAACTGAGACACAGCGAGATTAAGTAAAAGAATCAAGGTCACAAGCTTGTAAGTAACTAAGTTAGAAGTCAATCCAAGCAGGTCCACCCAGAGACTGAGAACATAATCACCAAAACTACACTGAATGACTCTTCTGATAAAGCATGCAAATGTTGGATGACCATACAGTTTGGTTTGCCTGGGACAATGCTGCTTAATGCTTGTTGCCCCTATATGATTATTAATAACTCCTTCTCATGACCAAGGTGATCCAGTTTTGATAATGAATAATAAGATCACCCTGCATTGACAGCCCCTTTCAGATCTCATGACTCTAAAAATCTAGAAAGGAGAATTGGAGCTTGATTCCATAAGGTTGTGAGGTGTCCGTGCTAATATGGAGGAACGGAATCAGCTGGGATCATTTCTCCATTTCTTCCTCCATCCAGCACTCTAGAGAATAATTAACTGAGAGTGGTGTTTTTTGTTAATTGCTTCCTCTTTCTTCACCCTGGACCCTAAGGAAACATTTAAGGGAGTCTTGAGCTGGAAGCGCCTCTCTTATAGCAATGGTTAGCAGGAGCCAAGGCTGAAAGCATGAAGCCTAGGAAAGCCAACTTCTCCATCCAGAATCTTCATACTCCATTCATGTCCTCTGATTCCTGAAAGAACTCTGTGCATGTCTGGGCATCTAGAGTGCCATCAAGATACAGGTCCAAGAAAAGGCCTCTGTAGCAGCAGCACCTCCTAGGTTCCACCAAGACACACCTGGCAGAAAGTCTACAAGAATATCTGGGTGGGTAACGTCAGAATGGGACCATCTGGCATGTTCTGTTTTCCTTCTTGCAACCTCGCTGTCCTATGCAGTCAACCCAGAGACTTCGCATACTCAGGTGCAGTGGTTGTTTTTATTTTCTCACAGTAACCATGCTTCTTCTCCCTTATCCCAATGGGATTATTTGAATTATAACAGAAACTGAGGTGTTAAAGCCTAAGGAAGAGCATCTGATGTGGGATATCAGATATTAGCAAGTGGGTGGCGAGAGCAAGGTAGGATAAGATGCCTCTCAAGCTGGGCCAAGGAGCCCCAAGCTGTCACCACCAAATATTCCCAGTCTTCCCCTGTCGAAGATTTTCAGTTAGTAAATACTTTTGGGGGCATAATCATTATGGTTGTTCATTCTTAATGTAACAACTCCAGTTTTGGAGAGCTTACTGTGTGACCAGCACTCTGTTGGTGGTTTAGTTGCTAAGTTGTGTCCGACTCTTGAGACCCCATGGACTGTAGCCCTCCAGGCTCCTCTGTCTATGGGATTCTCCAGGCAAGAATACTGGAGTGGGTTGTCATTTGTTTCTACAGGGGATCTTCCTGACCTAGGAATCGAACCCGAGTCTCCTGCACTGCAGGCAAATTCTTTACCAACTGCGCTATGAGGGATGCCCAGCACTCTATTACATGTTTTTAAAAACTAATTTTATTTGTTTATTGGCAGTGCTGGGTCTTTGTTGCTATAGGGCTTTCTCTAGTTGTGGTGAGTGGGGTCTACTCTCTAAGCTGCCATGTGCGGGCTTCTTGTTGCAGTGGTTTCTCTCGTGGAATATGGGCTCTAGGGCATGTGGGCTTCATGAGCTGTGGCCAGTGGGCTCAGAAATTGTGGCCGTGGGCTCAGAAGTTGTGGCCCGTGGGCTCAGGAGTTGTGGACCGTGGGCTCAGTAGTTGCAGCGCCCAGGCTCTGGAGCACAGGCTCAATAGTTGAGATGAAGGGGCTTAGTATGTAGAATCTTCCTGGACCAGAGATCACACTCATGTTCCCTGCATTGGCCCGTGGATTCTTTACCCCTGAGTCACCAGGGAAGCCCTATGTAACATACCTAGTAGGTTTTCACAAACACCCTGTGTAGTAATAAATTCTCCCTTACAGATGAAGAAATAGAGCCACAGAGATACAGTGATTTGCCAAAAATCACGAAGTTGGTAAATGATGGAGCCAAATGTACTGTGCTTCTCCCTAATTCTGCTTATATTCATCAGAGAAAGTTGAAACTTTTGCTTAGTCTGAAAGAGAGTAGCCAGAGGGGCTCGAGGGGCTTCCCTGGTGGCTCAGTTGAGAAAGAATCTGCCTGCAATGCAAGAGACCCCAGTTCGATTCCAGGGTTGGAAAGATCTGCTGGGAAAGGGATAGGCTACCCAGTCCACTATTCTTGTGCTTCCCTTGTGGCTCAGTTGAGAAAGAATCTGCTGGCAAGGCAGGAGGCCTGGGTTCGATCCCTGGGTTGGGAAGATCCTTTGTAGAAGGGAAAGGTTACCCACTCCGGTATTCTGGCCTGGAGAATTCCATGGAGTGCATAGTCCAGGGGGGTGCAAAGAGTCAGACAAGATTGAGCGACTTTCACTTTCAGAGGGCTTGCTGTGATTTTATTCCAAGGCAATTTGATGGTGTTATTTTGCATAAATATACAATTTTACCCAACTTAAAAAATTAAAAATTATTCTTGGCTGCCATATTTTCAGACCTGAGGGATATTAATCATTATAATAGCTGATGTGGGAAATGACTTACTTTAGCTAGAGTTTATACTGGGCCAGTGTGGCTTTTTGACCCACCTCTTCTGATTTTCATTGTTTATACTTTTAAAATGATCTTGAAACAGTAAACAACTTATAAATTTTATTAAACAGGGCTATAAAAATGAATAGAAATTTAGAGACACAAATTTTTATTTATTTACTTATTTTATTATTTTTATTAAAGTATAGTTGATTTATAATGTGTTAGCAAAGCAATTCAGCAAAGTGATTCAGTTATACATATAGACATATCCTTTTCCATTATGGTTTATTATGGGATATTGAATATATTCCCTGTGTTGCACAGTAGGGCCTTATTTATCTACTTTTTGTACACAGTAGTTTGTATCTGCTAATTTATCCCCCCCATCCCCCTTTTGGTAACCAGAAGATTGTTTTCTATGTCTATGACTCTGTTTCAGTTTCATAAACGAATTCATTTGAATCACATTTTAGATTCCATATATAGGTGATATCACATGGTATTTGTCCCTGTCTTTCTGACTTACTGCATTTAGTAGAACAATTGTAGGGAAGGAGACACAAAATTTGCAGGATAGTATGATTTTTAAATTACCAGCCCTGGAGCCAGCCTACCTGAGTGGGTTTCCAAGTCTGCTGCTTATTAGCAGTGGGGCCCTGTGCAAATTCCTAACTTTGTGTGTCTCATGTTAAAATAGAGTTGTAGTGAGGATTAAATGGGTTAATATGTGTTTTAAAAGAATGACTAGGACAGTAAGTGTTCAATAAGTATTTAATATCATTATCATTAATGAAGACAGAAAAAAAAAGGTAGATATTTAAGATACTGTGCCTCAGAAGGCAAAGAATCTGCCTGCAATGCAGGAGACCCAGGTTCAATCCCTGGGTTGGGAAGATCCCCTGGAGAAGGGAATGACAACCCACTCCAGTATTCTTGCCTGGAGGATTCCATGGACAGAGGAGCTCAGCAGGCTACAGACCATGATAATTGCAGAGTCAGACACAATTGAGCGACTAACACAAACACTACCATTCTAAAAGTTACAGTTGGTTTTCTAAGTGTGTCAATTTCTGAATTCTTCTTATAACTAAAATGAGCATACCTCGAACTCTTCTTATAATTAAAATGAGCATACCTCATTTGACATTGCCTAACTATTTCAATAAGAATCAACATTTATTTCACACTTTGAAGGCTCTTGTTTCTAACTTCATTTAGAGTCTAGTTAGGGCTTAAAGGGTACAACATACCCTCTACCTCAAATATGAGGAATCAGTGAGCTAAATATACCTCATTGTGAGTCTGCGTGTAAGTGGGTCAGTTTGTTCTTTGAATTTTCTCAGTATGGGCTTCTCTCCTCTTTCTTCCTCTGCCTTTCCCTCCCTTCCTCTGCCCTTCTTTCCTCCCATCCTCCCTTTCTTCCTTCTCTTTTGCTTCCCTGCGTGCAAGGAATAATAAAGAGAAAATAGCTTTTAAAGATAGGACACACTTTCTTTGCTAACTTGAGAAAGGTTAAAACAGGCCCATTCCATGTCTGACTCTTTGCGACTGTGGCCCACCAGGCTCCTCAGTCCATGGGATTCTCCAGGCAAGAACACCGGAGGGGGTCACCATTTCCTTCTCCAGGAGATCTTCCTGACCCAGGGATCAAGCCCAGGTCTCCTGCATGGCAGGCAGACGCTTTACCCTCTGAGCTACCAGGGAAGCTTGAAAGGCCCATCATAAATCAACCTTCTTGAGAGCAACACCCTCAGATTCCAAGAACTTATGCTAGTCTCAGGATTTCTGAATCCCCTGGTCCCCAAGGCTGGTTTAGCAAAGGTCAAAAGGACAAGTAGTAGCCGCCCACAGAAACCCTCTGGGTATTTTTCCCACCTTAGCTCCAGCTATCATCTTGCTGCTGCTGCTAAGTCACTTCAGTCGTGTCCGACTCTGAGTGACCCCATAGAGGGCAGCCCACAAGGCTTCCCCGTCTCTGGGATTCTCCAGGCAAGAACACTGGAGTGGGTTGCCATTTCCTTCTCCAATGCATGAAAGTGAAGTCCCTCAGTCGTGTCTGACTCTAGTGACCCCATGGACTGCAGCCTCCAGGCTCCGCCGTTCATGGGATTTTCTAGGCAAAAGTACTGGAGTAGGGTGCCATTGCCTTCTCTGAGCTATCATCTTAGAGAAAATCAAATTCTGCTTCTCATTCTGTAATAGACATTTTCCCCACATATATAATTTCCCTTAAAATGGAATGATGATATTTCAGTGTATAAAAGAGCCTCTTAAAATCCTTATTTGTCCCACAAGTGTGATTGCTTTCCAATGTTAAAGAAAATCCATCATGGTTTTACATCATTTGAAGATTTATGCACCAATGGACGTAATGATAACATATTATGTGGAAGCATCAGGTTCTTACAAAAGCTGATTCCTTCAACAAATGTGTGCCCTCGAGTATCTGAGCCACTGGAGGTGCTACAAAAAATAGGTGTAGATTATGGTTTTGCTTTCCTAAGATAGAGCTACAGTCTTCCATTTAAAATGGATAACCAGCGAGGACCTACTGTACCGCTCAGGGAACTCTGCTCAGTGTTACGTGCCATCCTGGATGGAGGGAGGGCTCAGGGAGAATAGATGCACGTATATGCATGGTTGAGTCCCTTTGCTGATCACCTGAAAGTGCCATGACATTGTTAATCCACTATATCTTAATGCAAAGTAAAAAGTTTAAAGTTTGAAAAAAAAACCCAACAGTTCACTGCCTTATGCACACTGAAGTATGACTACACATTGAAATCTTTTGTAGAGTTTTACCAAATACTGATACTTGGCTTCCAGCCCCCGAGATGCTGAATTAATCAGTTTGATCAATGGGGCTTTAGAAAGTGTGCCAGATGGTTCTAATGGACAGCCACGGTTGAAGCTCTGCTTTAGAGGAATTATTTTCAGTCTGGGAAGACTGAGCTGCAGAAAGACTAGAAAGAAACCTGTGCATGTCAGTCCCTGCCCTGCCTTTTTTATAATAATTTATTATTTGACTCCTGAATAGTTTAGAAATACATAATTAGTTTCCAATTATGCTATTTCTCATTATTTTACTGGTTTCAAATTTTTTTTTGAATAATTTTGAATATTTGAAAATAGTTTACTGATTTCAAATTAACCACACTGTAGTCTGAGTCTTATCTGTGTGACCAACCTTTTAAAATTTTCACTTTAAAAGTTTCTCTCAGGGACTTCATTGGCTGGTCCAGGGGCTAAGACTCCATGCTCTCAACACAGGGGCCCTGGGTTTGACCCCTGGTCAGGGGACTAGAGCCCACATACTGCAACTCAGACCTGGTGCAGCCGAATAAATAAAAATAAATATTGAAAAAAGTTTCTCACAAACAAACGGATACTTCAAAATGATATTAAGAACATATTACGTATTGACTCTGCTTTGTACACTACTTTATCCACGGCAGTTACTGTATGTAAACAGACCTAATTTAACTTCAAGTAAACCTTATGAGATAAGTTCTATTGTAATTATTTTTCTTGCTTTCCGATGAAGTCAATTAAGTAGAAGGACACCAATCTGTTTGGAGTCATAAAGCTCACAGTTGGCAGAGTCACACTCCAGAACACCTATGTAGTATCTAAGACCGTGTTTTTAGTCACTAAGCTAAACACAGGAGTTATAATCTCATTAATAATATCCTAAAATTCCCCAAGTATCTTCTAAGAAGGGCTTTCCAAATGTTAGTATACATTCTTTTGTCTTTGTGATAGGTAGGTGGGTTAATATTGAAAAGTGTAATATCCTCTTTTTAAATTTAATAAAGTTAATTGGAGTATAAGTGTTCTACGATGTGGTTTTAGCTTCTGCTGCACAGCGGGTCTCAGCCGTCTGTGTCCATACATCCCTTCCTCCTGAGCCTCCCCACCCGTCTGCTACCGCGCCCCGCTGGGCCGTCAAAGCGCCAGGCTGAGCTCCCTGGGCTGCCATCTTGTACATGTGGGAACTCTGGCACATAGAGTGATCAGTTAGGGGCAAAGTTAACCAGGGTTGTTGCTTTTAAAGTTGTTCACTATTTCCCTCGATTCTGTGTTCGGTGTGGGTTGAAGGCAGTTTCTTCCCATGGACATTGGGGTAACAACTGACTTAAAGATTTATCCTTTTCCTACAGATCTGAGCACCCCCCAGGGCGATGGCTGGAGGAAGGAACAGTACAACAATCACAGAGTTCATTCTCTTGGGGTTCTCTGAGTTTCCACAGCTCACCGCTGTCCTCTTTTCAATGTTCCTAGGGATCTACCTGGCGACAGTGTTTTGGAACCTGGGACTCATCGCCCTCATCAGGATGGACTCCCATTTGCACACGCCTATGTACTTCTTCCTCAGTAACCTGTCCTTGCTGGACACCTGCTATATTTCCACCATAGCTCCTAGAATGCTCTCAGACTTCTTCAGGAAGCATAAACTCATCTCCTTTATGGGGTGCATCATGCAGTACTTCTTGTTCTCTAGCCTGGGTCTGACTGAGTGCTGTCTGTTGGCTGCCATGGCTTATGATCGCTACGTCGCCATTTGCAGTCCTCTGCTCTACACAGCCACCATGTGCCCCTCTCTCTGCGTGCAGATGGTGGCAGGATCTTGTGTAACTGGATTCCTTGGCTCGTTCATTCAGTTGTGTGCCTTACTTCAGCTCCACTTCTGTGGACCAAACATCATCAACCATTTCTTCTGTGACCTGCCCCAACTGCTAACCCTATCCTGCTCAGACACCTTGTTCTTTCAAGTCATGACATCTGTGCTCACAGTCATGTTTGGGTTCATGTCTGTCTTGGTTATCATGATATCCTATGGTTACATTGTCGCCACCATTGTGAAGATCACTTCAGCTGAAGGCCGGTCCAAAGCCTTCAACACTTGTGCTTCCCACCTGACAGCAGTGACCCTCTTCTTTGGCTCGGGTATCTTTGTTTATGTGTATCCCAATTCTGATGGTTCCTCGAGCCAAAGCAAGCTGGCGTCTGTCTTGTACACTGTTATAATCCCCATGCTAAATCCATTGATCTATAGCTTGCGGAACAAAGAAATCAAAGATACCCTAAGCATACGGAAGAAGAAACTCTTTTCCTGGTGTTACTGACTATGGAATTTATTTCAGTTGTACGCTGTAGGAGAAATGTCAACTAAAACATTGATCCACAACTCTTCTAACTGCAGAGTGAGTTATAATTACTATCATCTTCTGATGTAAACCCATGGCTGGTGCAAGGACAGGACAACACATGAGAAGTATCTGGAAGTTCATTATCTCCGTGCTTCATCAGTGATGACCCAATATATCAATAGGTCAAGAAATTCACAAGCATTTTTGTAGTTAGTTGTGACGATGTGACTCTTCCATTCAATGTTCCATCCTTTAGCATGTACTACCTCAAGGACCAATGGTGCCAGTGGACCAAGTAGATCAAGGTTGCCAGGAGACCAGCAAGCCTCTCCATAGCATCTCACTTTAGGCAGGACAGGAATTACTATTAGTACTGAGCTCTTTTAAAAAAGAATTTCCTAACTCATTCTGTTAGTTCTCTCATTTAACCTATTCTTTCACCTCTGGAAATCATGAATTCATTACTTCACTTATGGACTTGTTCAAAGCAAAAATAAACAAGAGATCAAAGATTTGTTAACTTCACACAAAAATAAATTTGTTGCAACAAGAATGCTCAACATGTCTGTAATATTTAAGATTTGGTTGATCAGTTGGCTTGTTAGAGACATTTAGACAATTTTTTAATCTGTTATTGCTATACAGTCATCTCTGTTCTTTGTTCTTCACTGTGTAACTGGAAAAAGGAATCAGAAAATGGCCTTTTGCTGGTGAGATGGTCTAGTGCCTGATTTTGGCACCTCCAACAATGTCTTTATGTTACTTTTTTTGTTGTTTTTTGCTTTTTGAATAGACCAAGTCTCCACTAGGAAGTTGTTTTTCCAGTAATTAACAAGTGGAAAGTGGTTGGTAAAATTAGCTATAAGAAGCTGATACATGAGAAAAGTCTGGTACATGTACTCTGGTACATGAGAAAGTCTAGATTTGTCTATTTCCCTTGTAATCTTGGTGGGAATTGTTACAGGGCACAGAGAAATACTCAAGTATTGAGGCTAGGACAGAAAACACTCTTGTTTATCTTCTGGTAGGATTCTGATTTTCATAATCTTCAGGCCAGAAATAAAAAATATAATTCAGGAGACTATTATTGGTAAAAGGCATTCTGTTCATTTTCCCTTTTATGTTCAGAAGGGAAAATTCAAAATCCACAGGAATATTCATGTGGTAAGAACTAAAAGCAAGTGTTGGACACCTGTAGGCACTACAGCTTTGAAGTTTCTGCTTTTAGGCCTCCTTATTCCTGAGTCCTAGAAAACTCCGTATTCCTGAGTTACAGTTATTGGATACAGTTTTGTCAAGGCAAGTTAGATATATAGGATGGTAGACATAGGTTTGATCTAATGTCTTTTCCAGCACTAACATCTATTAGTATCCCTTTCGGATCTTCCTCAGCTTTAGCCTAGTGACCAAGACTGGACTGGAGTTGAGACTAGACTGGAGTTGAGAAAGAAAAGGAACTCCTGAAATGCCACATATTTTGCCCGGCTGGATCCTTAACATTTTTATGGCCAAATATAATTATGATCTCCAATATACCTATTTAAAATCAATGTCACAGACAGCAGAGAAGTTTCATTATGTGAAATTTCAAATTGCTTCAATTACAAAAAACATGATCTTCATGAAAGAGTGATAAGGTCCTTAAATAAGAGGAGCCTATTTAAACAGAATACCTGGCTACCTTTTATTCTGACCTTCAAATTACCTGAAAGACATAGGTGTTTGGGAGATAGAATCCCTGTGTAGGAATTTCTCAAGAATGATAAAGGTTCTGAGATTAATCAGTCACGACAGAGGCTGAATAATCAGATGAACTCCTAAGCAGTACTCTGTCCCTGTTTTTGTAACTACATGAGATGAACACTTTTGTCTTGATGATCTTAGAAACCAGGATAGTTTTTGTAAATTTGTACTAGGGGAAAGTAAAAGACATTTGCTCCTTGGAAGGAAAGCTATGACAAACCTAGACAGTATATTAAAAAGCAGAGACATCATTTTGCCAACAAGGTTTTTATAGTCAAAGCTATGGTTTTTCCAGTAGTCATGTACTGATTTGAGAGTTGGAGCTTAAAGAAAGCTCAACACTGAAGAACTGATGCTTTTGAACTGTGGTGGTAAAGAAGACTCTTGAGAGTCCCTTGGTGGGCTGCAAGGACATCAAATCAGGATTGCTTAAAGGAAATCCATACTGAATATCCACTGGAAGGACTGCTGCTGAAGCTGAAGTTCCAATACTTTCTTCTCCAGGGGATCTTCCTGATCCAAGGATTGAACCGGGTCTCCTGCATTGCAGGTGGATTCTTTACTGAAAACGGAGAGAAAGGCAAATTGAAACTACAGTGAGGTACCACCAGTCAGAATGGCCATCATTAAAAAGTCTACAAATAACAAATGCTGAGAAGGATGTGAATACAAGGGACCCCCTCCTGTATTGTTGATGGGAATGTAAGTTTGTGCAGCCACTGTGGAAAGAGTATGGAATTTCCTCAGAAAACTAAAAATAGAACTACCACATGATCCAGAAATCCCCCTCCTGGGCATATATCCAGACAAAATTGTAATTAAAAGAGATACATGGACTCGTATGTGCATAGCAGCCCTATATACAATAGCCACAACATGGAAACAACCTAATGCCCATCAACAGATGACCAGATGAAGAAGACATGGTGCAGATACACCATGGAATAGTACTCTGCCATAAAAAGAACAGAACAATGCCACTTGCAGAAACATGCATGCAACCAGAGATTATCATACTAAGCAAAGTAAGTCAGAAATAATGCCCTATGATATCATTTATATGTGGAATCTAAAATATGACACAGATGAGCCTATCTATGAAATAGAACTAAAGAGCCTCTTGGCAAAAGTTAAAAAGGACAGTGAAAAAGCTGGCTTAAAACTCAACATTCAAAAAATGAAGATCATGGCATCCAGTCCCATCACTTCATGGCAAAGAGATGGGTAAGCAATGGAAATAGTGACAGACTTTATTTTGTTGGACTCCAAAAACACTGGAGACAGTGACTACAGCCATGGAATTTAAAGACTACTCCTTGGAAGAAAAGCTATGACCAACCTACACATCATATTAAAAAGAAGAGACATTACTTTGCCAACAAAGTTCCATCTAGTCAAAGCTATGGTTTTTCCAGTAGTCATGTATGGATGTGAGAGTCGGACCATAAAGAAGACTGAGAGCCGAAGAATTGATGTTTCTGATCTGTGGTGTTGGAGAAGACTCTTGAGAGTCCCCTGGACTGCAAGGGAGATCCAACCAGTCTATCCTAAAGGAGATCAGTCCTGAAAATCCATTGGAAGGACTGAGGCTGAAGTTGAAGCTCCAATACTTTGGCCACCTAATGTGAAGAATTGACTCATTGGCAAAGACCTTGATGCTGGAAAAGATTGAAGGCAGGAGGAGAAGGGGACGACAGAGGATGAGATGGTTGGATGGCATCACCAACTCAATGGACATGAGTTTGAGCAAGCTCCGTGAGATGGTGAAGGACAGGGAGGCCTGAAGTGCTGCAGTCCATGGGGTCACAAGGCGTGCGTGCTAAGTCGCTTCAGCTGTGTCTGACTGTCTGTAACACTATGGACTGCAGCCTGCCAGGCTCCTCCATCCATAGGATTCTCCAGGCAAGAATACTGGAGTGGGTTGTTGTGCCCTCCTCCAGGAGATCTTCTCGATCCAGGGTTGGAACCCACATCTCAGGTCTGCCTGCATTGGCAGGTGGGTTCTCTACCACTAGCATCACCTGGGAAGCTCACTTTAGCATAGAGAACTAAATTCAAAATCCTATGAGAAACCATAATGAATATTCAAAAAATGTATACGTAAGTATAACAGAATCGCTTTGCTGTACAGCAGTAATTAACACAGCATTGTACATCAATTATATTTCAATAAATGAAATGTATGAGTTTCAGACCCTTACAGTCTATGCTTAGCCTAGCACCTTGGGCATGCACTCCCCAGAGAAAGCCTTCAAAAGCACTTTGTCCAGCCCAGCATCACTGACCAGCTCCTCTCCTTGGTAAATGAGGTGCAGAGTTGCCACAGAGCCTTAGGGAATCTTTACTCGGAGATCATTTTTGAGCTCCCCTAGAGAGTCAGTGGTATTATTAGCAGCTGCTTCTGGGTGCCAGGATTTTGTGCTTTTTAAAAATTGCACTGTTCTGTGTTCTTATAGCTTCCCTTGTATTTATTTTAAATTAAGTTGAAAAGAATCAAGGACAGAGAAGTGCCTGAGAAGGGTAGAGTGGAGCTAGAAAAACAAGCCCCTGAAGGCTTGCTTACTATCTGCCCGCTGGCTGCTCTACTGTGCTTAGACAGGACGTTCAGATTTCTTTTAGCCATTCAAAAGTTGCCAAGAGCATCTCCTGACTATCTCTTATAGATTCACCAGAGAGATTTATATTTGGAGTTGATGAAAATAACCTCTGATACATAGTTGAGTTAAGAAAAGCCTCCAAACCATGCAAAGCAGGAAAGCGAAGGCTCAGTCCATGAACGCGCATGCCTTGTGACTGCAGTAATAAAGGTGCTCTCTTATTTAGATCATTCTGCCTGATCTCACCATTGGGAGAGAGGGCTGTCCCACCCAGAATGAACGGATAAACGTAAAAAAGGAAGTCCGTGACGTGGGTATATTCATAAACAGAGAGAAGCAAGACTTGACAGGTAGCTGTGGAAAGTAAATAGCAGAAAGTGAGTTATTGATGGAGCCACACCCTGATGAGATTGCAGGTGAATAGCTTTATCCTTGGAAGGAAGACAAATTATTTATTTGAAATAGGCATGGCTGTTGTAAGGACGAGTACCGGTACTGATGAACTTAGGAGCCAGAATGAGCCTAAGGACTTGATTGTCATGGAAAACAATGGTAGAGGCAAGCATTAAGAAGAATGCATGGGCTCCACTCTAAAACTGCAGAATTAAAGACTCCGTACACAGTCTGTAGCAGCGCCTGGTGTTTCAGGTTTTCCCTGGTGCTGTCTCTGTCACCACAGGTACTTGGGGGAAAAATACAAACCCTGAACTCCATAAGCATGTGTTACTCTCCTTTGTTCTCACAGCTGTGACACTTGTGTCTCTCTGTGGGGGATCAAGGCACGTATCACCCCAAATAATAGACGAAGGACCGACGCTTAGAGACTGCAGCACACGGTCCACAATTACAGTGGGGATGCAAGTGAGCCACCAGTGTGCACGGGGGTCTTTTCTTGAGTGATGGAAATGTTCTAAAAGTGGATTGTGGGGATGATTTCAGTCTACTAAAATTATCGCACACTTAAAATGGATGGATTTATGACATGTGAGCTATACTTTAACAAAACTCTTGAAAATAAAATGAGAAGAAAAAAAAAAATCTTGAAGCAAGACCTGGCTAAAAGACTGTGACAATGTCCTGTTCTATTCTGAACCAAGAAATGAGCTTAGAATAAGTGTTCCATCAGCAGGCCCAACAGGTATTCACATATTCTTCCATTCAGCCAGCGTTTAGTGGACACTTACTAACGGGCTAAGTGATGAGAGAGAATGAGTAATCACAATGGGGCTTCCCTGGGGCCTCAGTGGAGAAGAATTCACCTGCCAGTGCAGGAGACCCGGCTTCGATCCCTGGGTTGGGAAGATTCCCTGGAGAAGGAAATGGCAATTCACTCCAGTATTCTTGCCTGGAGAATCTCATGGAGGCTGGTGTGCAGTCACAAAGAGTCGGACATGACTGAGCGACTAAACAGCAACAACTTCCCTAGGAATTTCACTCTCTAGTAGGGGACAGGATGTAAAAATAACAAATTTCAATGCGATGTGATAAAAATGCAAAATTAATAGTACATGTAAAGGATGTGACATTTTTGAATCCTGCCTGTAATGTTCAAGGAGTTCATGATCTGAGCCACAGTCAGCTCCTGATCTTGTTTTTGTTGACTGTATATAGCTTCTCCATCTTTGGCTGCAAAGAATATAATCAATCTGATTTCTGGGGATGTCCACGTGTAGAGTCTTCTCTTGTGTCATTGGAGAGGGTGTTTGCTATGAGCAGTGCGTTCTCTTGGCAAAACTCTATTAGCCTTTGCCCTGCTTCATTTTGTACTCCAAGGCCAAACTTGCCTGTTACTCGAGGGGTCTGAATTCCTACTTTTGCATTCCAATCCGCTATGATGAAAAGAACACCTTTTTTTGGGTATTAGTTCTAGAAGGTCTCATAGATCTTCATAGAACCATTCAACTTCAGCTTCTTCATCATTACTCGTTGGGGCATAGACTTGGATTGCCATGATATTGAATGGTTTGCCTTGGAAATGAACAGAGATCATTCTGTCGTTTTTTGAGATTGCATCCAAGTACTGCATTTCAGACTCTTTTGTTGACTATGATGGCTACTCCATTTCTTCTAAGGGATTCTTGCCCACAGTAGTAGATATAATGGTTTTCTGAGTTAAATTCACCCATTTCAGTCCATCTTAGTTCACTGATTTCTAAAATGTCGATGTTCACTCTTGCCATTTCCTGTTTGACCATTTCCTATTTGCCTTGATTCATGGACTTAATATTCCAGGTTCCTATGCATTATTGCTCTTTACAGCATCAGACTTTACTTACATTACCAGTCACATCCACAACTGGGCGTTGTTTTCACTTTGGCTCTCTCTCTTCATTCTTTCTGGAGTTATTTCTCCACTCTTCTTATCGAAAAATTCAGATTTAAAAGGAAGAAGACAGGGAAACCCACTAGACAATTCAGGTGTGACCTAAATCAAATCCCTTATGATTATATAGTGGAAGTGAGAAATAGATTCAAGGGATTAGATCTGATAGAGTGCTTGAAGAACTACGGACAGATGTTCGTGATGTTGTACAGGAGAGAGCGAGCAAGACCATCCCCAAGGAAAAGAAATGGAAAAAGGCAAAATGACTGTCTGAGGAGGCCTTACAAATAGCTGAGGAAAGAAGAGAAGCAAAAGGCAAAGGAGAAAAAGAAAGATATACTCATTTAAATGCAAAGTTCCAAAGAGTAGCAAGGAGAGATAAGAAAGACTTCCTCAGTGACCAATGCAAAGAAATAGAGGAAAACAATAGAATAGGAAAGACTAGAGATCTCTTCAAGGAAATTAGAGATACCAAGGGAACACTTCATGCAAAGATGGGCTCAGTAAAGGAAAGAAATGGTATGGATCTAACAGAAGCATTTTAAACATATTAAGAAGAGGTGGCAAGAATACACAGAAGAACTGTACAAAAAAGATCTTCACGACCCAGGTAATCACGATGGTGTGATCACTGACCTAGAGCCAGACATCCTAGAATGTGAAATCAAGTGGGCCTTAAAAAGCATCACTATAAACAAAGCTAGTGGAGGTGATGGAATTCCAGTTGAGCTATTCCAAATCCTGAAAGATGATGCTCTGAAAGTGCTGCACTCAATATGCCAGCAAATTTGAAAAACTCAGCAGTGGCCACAGGAGTGGACAAGGTCAGTTTTCATTCCAATCCCAAAGAAAGGCAATGCCAAAGAATGCTCAAACTACCACACAATTGCGCTCATCTCACACGCTAGTAAAGTAATGCTTAAAATTCTCCAAGCCAGGCTTCAGCAATATGTGAACTGTGAACTTTCTGATGTTCAAGCTGGTTTTAGAAAAGGCAGAGGAACCAGATATCAAATTGCCAACATCCACTGGATCATGGAAAAAGCAAGAGAGTTCCAGAAAAACATCTATTTCTGCTTTATTGACTATGCCAAAGCCTTTGGCTGTGTGGATCACAATAAACTGTGGAAAATTCTGAAAGAGATTGGAATACCAGACCACCTGATCTGCCTCTTGAGAAACCTATATGCAGGTCAGGAAGCAGCAGTTAGAACTGGCCATGGAACAACAGACTGGTTCCAAATAGGAAAAGGAGTATGTCAAGGCTGTATATTGTCACCTTGTTTATTTAACTTATATGCAGAGTACATCACGAGAAACGCTGGACTGGAAGAAACACAAGCTGGAAACAAGATTGCCGGGAGAAATGTCAATCACCTCAGATATGCAGATGACACGACCCTTATGGCAGAAAGTGAAGAGGTACTAAAAAGCCTCTTGATGAAGGTGAAAGTGGAGAGTGAAAAAGTTGGCTTAAAGCTCAACATTCAGAAAACGAAGATCATGGCATCTGGTCCCATCACTTCATCGGAAATGGATGGGGAAACAGTGGAAACAGTGTCAGACTTTATTTTTCTGGGCTCCAAAATCACTACAGATGGTGACTGCAGCCATGAAATTAAAAGACCCTTACTCCTTGGAAGGAAAGTTATGATCAACCTAGATAGCATATTAGAAGCAGAGACATTACTTTGCCAACAAAGGTTCGTCTAGTCAAGGCTATGGTTTTTCCTGTGGTCATGTATGGATGTGAGAGTTGGACTGTGAAGAAGGCTGAGTGCCGAAGAATTGATGCGTTTGAAGTGTGGTGTTGGAGAATACTCTTGAGAGTCCCTTGGACGGCTAGGAAATCCAACCAGTCCATTCTGAAGGAGATGAGCCCTGGGATTTCTTTGGAAGGAATGATGCTAAAGCTGAAACTCCAGTACTTTGGCCACCTCATGCGAAGAGTTGACTCATTGGAAAAGACCCTGATGCTGGATGCTGGGAGGGATTGGGGGCAGGAGGAGAAGGGGACAACAGAGGATGAGATGGCTGGATGGCATCACTGAATCAATGGACGTGAGTCTGAGTGAACTCTGGGAGTTGGTGATGGACAGGGAGGCCTGGCGTGCTGAAATTCATGGGGTTGCAAAGAGTAGGACACAACTGAGAGACTGATCTGATCTAAGTCAATAAGCTTGAAGCGGTTTGTTACACATCAGTACATAACTGATACATTAGATATTTTTTGTTGACTGTTTAGTAGCTAAGTCCTCTCTGATCTTTTGGCGACACTGTGGACTGTAGCCCCCCAGGCTCCTTTGTCTCTAGGACTTCCCAGGCAAGAATACTAGAGGGGATTGTCATTCCTTCTCCAGCAGATCTTCCTGATCCAGGGATTGAACCCATGTCTCCTGCATTGCAGGTGGATTCTTTTACCACTGAGCCACCAGGGAAGTCCATATTAGATGTTAAAGGAATATTAAAAATACATTTCATCTTGCCTAAAAGCACAATTTAAGATGTAATGGGAAAACTCGTAATAATAAGAACAATGAGATTCTTACTGAACTAGAAAAATATAAAGGGGCTGAGGGAGTATAGAAGAAGGAGCTTCAAAGTCATAAGAGGGACAGATTACCAGGGGAGGCAGGAAAAATATGCTTACCTTTTTATATTGTGTATTTCCCTCTTCATATTAAATCACCTACTCTCTTGCATTCCTCCTTGAAAATATGTGAACAGCTATAGTGAACTGGCCCAGGACCCATTTGAAATACTTATTTGATCTTCCTTTTACTGTTTCCCAAATGATAGCCTTACTTGGTGCCTGGCAGACGTTAGATATTCAATAACATCAGATTTTTGCTGAACAGAGAAACATTTTCTGTGACTTATAAATAGTTACTTAATTTGGGCTCTGTTATTAAAAGGAGATAAAGGTAAAACACCTACTTCATGGACTGTAAACTTTATTTTGGTAATATAACATTTTCTTGTATCAAATTAAGAGAGAAAGAAATCGAGAATACAAGCATGACTTTGTTTCTTGACTGAATGTTAAGCTACTCTTGGTAAGTGTATTAATGCTAAGCAGATGAGTAATTTATTATGCTCTTTGTTCTCCAAAATCTTAGTAATGGCATTTCCATGTTGAGTGACTGCTCATCCACTTTTATTTTCGAACTTCTAAGCAGTTTTCCCATAAATTTTAGTTTTATATGGGATTCTGAAAACATTGTGTATGCAGTGAATTTCCATAATAAAAGAATCCTGGAAGAATGGTAAGCTTGCCCTTTAAAAGGTCCACTCTCCTGATCTCAGTGCTGCCCTCTGATGTCACAGGTGGCAGGATTGCACTAGGGCTGCTTGGCCAGTCCACCCATTTCACATGCTTTAAGGTAAGTGAGGAAGCAGTATTTAATCTATTTTGAACCTCTTATTTTTAATCACAACCAATGATTCTGATTGCTATATGTTTGGTCTTGAATTAAAAATGGGGAGAGAATGCAGATAACAAATGGAAGTGACATAAAAATAATTGAGGAATAAATATGAAGTTTTCTATTTATTTTTCTAGTTATGTAAGCTTTCTCTACTTCTGGGAGTTTTAATCATTATCACCATCAACTTTACTTCGTTTTCTCTTACCAATGAATTAGAAAATGTATATTACAATACTTTATCATTTTGGGCTCCCCTGGTGGTTCAGATGGTAAAGAATCTGCCTGCAGTGTGGGAGACCTGGGTTTCATTCCTGGGTTGGGAAGATCCCCTGGAGAAGGGAATGGCAACCCACTCTAGTGTTCTTGCCTGGAGAATTCCATGGATGGAGGAGCCTGGCGGGCTACATTTCATGGGGATGCAATGAGTTGGACACAAGTGAATGACTTACACTTTATTATTTCTATCTTGTCATTAAAAAACTTTTTATTTAAAATGTGTCAATAATACAGGGATGAAAAACTACACAGAGTGAAGTAAGTCAAAAAGAGAAAAATAGATATCCTACATTAATGCATATACATGGAATCTAGAAAAATGGTAGAGATGATCTTATTTGCAAAGCAGAATCAGAGACACAGATGTACAGAACAAATGTATGGATATCAAGAAGGAAAGGAGGGACGGGATGAGCTGGGAGATTGGGCTTGACATATATACATTATTGATACTATGTAAAAAACACATATAACTAATGGGAACCTCCTGCACAGCACAGGGAACTCCACTCATGGCTCTGGTGTGACCTCAATGGGAAGGAAAAGAGGGGCTATATGTACATGGATACATATGTACATGGATAACTGATTCACTTTGCTGCACAGGAGAAACTAATACAACATTGTGAAGCAATTATGCTTCAATAAGAATTAATTAAAAATAAAATTAAAACAACACAAAAAACCAATCAACTTCACTGAAAGTATTTTCTAAAATTTCTCTTTTTTTTTAACTTTTAATGTCTATTTTTATTTGTGTCATTTTTAAAATTTTATTTTATTCTTAACCTTTACATAATTGTATTAGTTTTGCCAAATATCAAAATGAATCCACCACAGGTATAATCTTATGGTCTCAAGATCTCCAGAGTACAAGTCCCTTCAGGACAAAGATGGCAAAATAGACCATAGAAATACCGCAGTAACTAGTGTTCCCAAAGAAATCTTTGTTTAACTGCTTGAGATATAAATATGTTATCAATGCAGCTGATGCACTCATTTGATCTCTACTGAAGGTGTTCTAAAGACATCAACTTATGATTCAGGTCTTACTGTAGGGACAAGGTCTGGATCTTGTGATCTCACTGGGGACATTGATGGACGGTATTGAGTCAATATGATTTTCCCTTTCCTAGTATTCAAATGACCCTCTTTCAGGAATAAAAACAATGTCTTAGAATATTAGGTTACTTTTCTTTTCGTGTGTTTTCCCACCGTGACTACTGCTCCCTTATTTGGAAAAAAAGGTCCCTATCATATAAGGAGAATAGCTAAAATTACCTGTTTTACGATGAGGAAACTGAGGACACAGAGAAGCTGTGACAACGTAGGGACAGAGCTTGGAACGGCCCGAGTGCTTCACTCAAGTTAATAGTCTTACTATTATAATATGTATTAAGATTGTCAGTGTTTCTTTGGTTATATATAGAAACAACTTAGCAAAGAAAAATCATCTGTTATTTTCTCCCAAGTTAATGTAATAATGAAACACAGTAAAAATGTCAATTTTACTTTTTTAGTTCCTCATAAAGGTCTTTTGAAGACATAACTATGAAGACCATCAAAATGATCTCAGAGTGAAAATGTGAGGAATGTTTTTCTTACCACGTATCAAAATATTTCATTATTTTAAATAAAATATAGTCATAGGCAGTTATAAAATGTGCAGCACTGGACACATAGTACATGGACTATTAGCCTAAAAACTGGGCAGAACGGCAACTCTATAAACAACTTCGTGATGGAACTGACTTTAATCAGTGGAGATACCATTCAGTTAATTGTGTTTCCAGAGTTTGGAAAAACAAAACCAAAATTATCTCATAATTATACTTGACACTATGTACTAAAATACTCCATAAATTTTAAATGTAAATATAAAAATGCAAGTGAATTCAAAGAAAATATTAAAAAGACTTTTGGATTGTGTAAAGCAATGTGTTTTTTTTGTGTGCGTGTGTGTAATACCAAAGCCAGGTACCATAAATATCATAGAAAATTGAGTGAAAAAAGTGAAAGTGTTAGTCGCTCAGTCGTGTTTGACTCTGGGATTTCATGAATTGTAGCCCACCAGGCTCCTCTGTCCATGAGATTTTCCTGGCAAGACTACTGGAGTGGATTGCCATTTCCTCCTCCATGGGATCTTCCCAGCCAAGAAGTTGAACTCAGATCCCCTGCATTGAAGGCTGATTCTTTACTGTCTGAGCCACAATTGAGCACCTAAAAATAAAAGAAATCCATATAGGAGAATCCAACATAAAAAATATTGATATTAAATGATACACTTGGAAAAGATTTAGTAAAATATATGAGGGAGAAAGAATTATGATCCTTGATATGTTAAAAGCTCCTACAAATCAATAGTAACCTACTAAACAAATGGGTAAAACATATGTACAAGCAAGTCAATAAAGTAAATGCAAATAAAAACAATGAAAACGTTTTTTTAATTTTACCTGCAAGATTGCCAAAGAGTAAAGCTAAATAATTATGGGCAGTGTTGAATGGGATGGTAAGATATTTCATCATAAAATCTTGAATTTGTGTAGACTAGTACCAGTTTTGGAGAAGGCAATGGAAAGCCACTCCAGTATTCTTGCCTGGCAAATCCCATGGATGGAGGAGCCTGGTGGGCTGCAGCCCATGAGGTCGCTAGGAGTCGGACACGACTGAGTAACTTCACTTTCACTTTTCACTTTCATACATTGGATAAGGAAATGGCAACCCACTCCAGTGTTCTTCCCTGGCAAATCCCATGGACAGGGGAGCCTGGTGGGCTGCCGTCTCTGGGGTCGCACAGAGTCGGACACGACTGAAGTGACTTAGCAGCAGCAGCGGCAGTACCAGTTTTCAGACAACAGTTTGGCAACATCTGTGTGTTTATGTGTGCACACATGTATGTGCAGAAAAACTGCAAAAATATATCACAAACTATCAAGTGTGCTGAGAAATGGGATCCTCAATGTATTTTTAACTAATTTTATAGTTTCTTATATTGACTATGAATAATTTTTGTCCAAAAATATGAAACTTTATTCAAAACAAGTAGGTTTCATGATATTAAAATAGACAATCTTTACAACCCAAGAATCTTTCTGCAGTTTGAAGAAACTTCAAGACAATGGCTGCAGGAAGGAACTATACAACAGTCACCAAATTTATCCTCTTAGGATTTTCGGATTCTCCCAAGTTCAAGATTGCTCTCTTTGCCGTGTTCATGGGGACTTACGTCTTGACAGCAGCCTGGAACCTGGGTCTCACCATCCTGATTCGGACGGACTCCCACCTACATACACCCATGTCGGTCTTCCTCAGCAACTTTGCCTTCTTAGAGTTCTGCTATGTCACTTCCACAACCCCCAAAATGCTCTAGGACTTCTTCAGGAAGCCTGCACTCACCTCCTTTACGGGTGCACCGTGTGGCACTTCTTGTTCTCTAGCTGGGGTCTGACTGAGTGCTGTCTGCTGGCGGCCATGGCTTATGATCGCTACGTTGCCATTTGCAGTCCTCTGCTCTACACAGCCACCATGTGCCCCTCTCTCTGCGTGCAGACGGTGGCAGGATCTTTATAACTGGATTCCTTGGCTCATTCATTCAGTTGTGTGCCTTACTTCAGCTCCACTTCTGTGGACTACATGTTATCCATCACTCCTTCTGTGACCTGCCTCAATTATTAGTCCTCTCCTGCTCCGACACCTTCTTCCTACAATGATAAAATTCATGACAGCAGTGATTTTTGGTGCGATCTCCATCTTAATCATCATGATAGCCTATGGTTACATCATTGTCACCATCCTGAAGATCAGCTCTGTTGGAGGCAGGGCCAAGGCCGTCAACACCTGTGCTTCCCACCTGACAGCAGCGATCTTTTTCTCTGGATCAGGTCTCTTCGTCTACACGCACCCCAGAGCTGGCAGTTCTCTGGGCTATGACGTCAGTCTCCTATACAGTGGTGATCCCCATGTTGAATCCTTTGATTTACAGTCTGAGGAACAAGGAAATCAAAGATGCTCTTAAGAGGTGTAAGAAGAAGGGAATGTTTTCCCATTGTCATGGTTAATTAAAGGTCTGGGAGCCTCATGACCTGTGGACTAGAAGTTTCTAGACTATGCAAGGGACGTGAATTTAACATTATTCAACAGGGTTTCAAGTGAGTCAATCCATCTAAATCCACACTGGCTCAGCGCCTTGCAAATCCTGCAGTTTCTTTAAGTCTTGATTGTTGACTCTCCTTTCTTACACCAGCAATGACTTCACAAAGCACTTGATATAGTAATTTTTATGTCCATATAACCTTCAATTTCTCAGTATTTGACCCTTGCATACTCTTTCAGAATTTCAGACTGCAGGCTGGAGGGGATGGGACTAAATACAAGGTCAGGAAAAAATGTTTCTCATACACAACATTGCAAGTAGAACAATGACCGCTTTGTCACAGACTGCAAACTCTCCAGGTGCCTAGGCAATTCCAGGGATGAAAGCACGGACATGGAGAGGAGCATAACTTTACACTTTGACATAACTCGCCTGCCGTGGAAAACACCATGCGCAGTGTAGTCTAGAATTCGTTTTCTGGGTTTCTGTTTTTAGCACCTAACGTCAACAGTTGAACAAACAAGGGGATTTCCATGCTACTATGCTGACGGAGAAGGCAATGGCAACCCACTCTAGTACTCGTGCCTGGAAAATCCCATGGACGGAGGAGTCTGGTAGGCTGCAGTCCATGGGGTCGCTGAGAGTTGGACACGACTGAGCGACTTCACTTCACTTTATGCTGACCTGGGAGAGCTAAAATACAAAGAAAAGAAGTGATCATTTGAATTCTGAAGTAGATTGAAAAGATTGAAAGTGAAAGTCACTCAGTTGTGTCCGACTCTTTGCCACCCCATGGACTATACAGTCCATGGAGTTCTCCAGGCCAGAATACTGGAGTGGATAACCTTACCCTTCTCCAGGGGATCTTCCCAACCCAGGGATTGAACCCAGGTCTCCCACATGCAGGCTGATTCTTTACCAACTGAGCCACGAGGGAAGCCCAATTGAAAGATTGCATTTTTGTTATTATGGCAGATTGGATGGTATAGATGTACCCACCACTGTAAAACAGCTAAAAACTTTGGACAGAATGGTTTTAGAAAATATTTTTAAATACACTTATGGGGGAGGAGCTAAGATGGCGGAGGAGTAGGATGGGGAGAACACTTTCTCCCCCACAAATGCATCAAAAGAACATTTAAACACCGAGTAGATTCCACAAAACAACTTCTGAACGCTGGCAGAGGACATCAGGCACCCAGAAAAGCAACCAATTGTCTTTGAAAGGAGGTAGGAAAAAATATAAAATACAAAAAAAGAGACAGAAGAGGGAGGGAAGGATCTCCATCCCAGGAAGGGGGTCTTAAAATGAGAGAAGTTTCCAAATACCAGGAAACATTCTCACTGCCGAGACTGTGCTGAGCCTTGGAAGCACAGAGGGCAACCTAACAAGGAGGAAAAATAAACAAACAATTAAAACCCACAGATTATGAGCCCTATGGTAACTCCCCCAGTGGAGAAGCAGCGCAGATGCCTGCACCCGCCATTAGCAAGCGGGGGCTGGGCAGGGAGGCATGGCGCGGGCTGCATCGCTTAGAGTAAGGATCTGGCCTGAATACCCGGAGTGCTATCCGAGCGAAATAATTTGGGCTAGCAAACCAGACTGTGGGATATCTACCACGCAAAAAGCCAGCCCTAACCGAAGACACCTCCAGGCCTGCACACGGAACAAAGGACTGAACAGAGATAGCCAGCTGCAGACCATCCCCCTCCGGTGACAGGCAGCCAGAGCTGGAAGGGGGCAATTGCAGCCCCAGAGAGACATTATCTACAAAACTGTAAGCAGGCTTCTTTGCTAACTAAGACTTCTTGGGGGTCTGGACGGTCAACATCCGCCTGAGAAGGTGCGCTGGTTGTACACCTAGATAACCGAGCGGCGGGGAGGCGATAAGTCGCAGCAACCCTGCTCACCAAACACCTCATCACCTGAGCTGCTTGGACCTGAGAAGGGCACAAAACGCAGGCCCAACTGAGTCTGCACCTCTGAGGACTACCGGAGTGCCTGAACCTGAGCGGCTTAGACCTGGGAGGTGCAAGCAGCCCAGGGCCGGCTGTGGATGGTTCCTGGTGGAGCAACCTAGAGCCTGAGCAGTGTGGGCAGGGAGGCTACACACGCCGTGAGCAGGGACAGGCCCAGTGTGGCTGAGGCACTGCGAGCACGTGCCAGTATTATTTGTTTGCAGCGTCACTCCCTCCCCACAGCACAACTGAACAAATGATCCTAAAAAGCAAACAAAAAAAAGTGTCCTCCACTGTCCCCTTTGTGTCAGGGTGGAAATCAGACACTGAAGAGACCAGCAAACAGAAGAAGCTATACCAAAGGGAACCACCTTGGAAGCTACAGGCAATAGATTAAAACCCTGTGGTTAGTACCAACTACATAGGAAGGGGCCTATAGATCTTGAGAAATATAAACTGGACCAAGGAACTAGCCAAAACTGAACTGACCCCACAATACACACAGCAAAACCAAACAAAGTCCCAGATATATTTTTACTATTTTTACAACCATCCTTTCTTCCTTTTTAAAAAAAAAATTTTAAGTCCTCTATTACTCCTTTGATTTTCACTTTTATAACCTACTATTACTTTGCAAAAAAAAAGACCCTAATTTTTTAAAAAAGTAAACTTCATATATATATATTTTATAATTTTTGTGACACTTTAAAAAAATTTTTTTTCTTCTTTTCTTTAACATTGTATATTTGAAATTCCAAACTGTACTCTAGATTTTTAATTTTAGCTTTTTGGTATTTGTTATCAATTTTTTACCTATATTTTCTTTATAATTTTTTGACTTTGTTTTTTCCTCTCTTTCTTTTTCTTCTTCTTTTCTTTAAAACCGTATCTTTGAAATTCCAAACTCTACTCCAGATTTTCAACTTTTTCTTTTTGGTATTTGTTATCAATTTTGTACCTATATTTTCTTTATAATTTTCGTGACTTTGTTTTTTTTTTTTCTTTTTCTCTCTTTCTTTTCCTTCTTCTTTTCCTTAACATTGTAGTTTTGAAATTCCAAACTCTACTCTAGATTTTATATTTTTGCTTTTAGGTGTTTGTTACCAATTTTGTACCTTTAAGAACCCAATCTTCAGTACCCATTTTTAACTAGGGAGCGAGATTACTGGCTTGACTGCTCTCTCCCCCTTTGGACTCTCCTTTTTCTCCACCAGGTCGCCTGTGTCTCCTCCCGAACCCCTCTGTACTCTACCCAACTCTGTGAATTTCTGTGTGTTCCAGATGGTGGAGAACACTTAGGGAACTGATTACTGGCTGGATCTGTCTCTCTCCATTTCATTCCCCCCTTTTATCCTCCTGGCCACCTCTGTCTCCTTCCTTTCTCTTCTCTTTCCTGTATAACTCCGTGAACATCTATCAGTGGTCCAGTTGTAGAGTGCACATAAGGAAGTGATTACTGGCTAGCCCACCCTCTCCTCTATTGATTCCACCTCATCTCATTTGGGTCACCTCTAACTCCCTCCTCCCTCTTCTCTTCTCCATGTAACTCTGTGAACCGCTCTGGGTGACCCTCACAGTGGAGAAACTTTTCATCTTTAACCTAGATGTTTTATCAATGGTGCTGTATAGAAGGAGAAGTGTTGAGACTACTGTAAAAATAAGACCGATAACTGGAAGCAGGAGGCTTAAGTCCAAACCCTGACTTCAGGGAACTCCTGACTCCAGGGAACATTAATTGACAGGAGCTCATCAAACGCCTCCATACCTACACTGTAACCAAGTACCATACAAGGGCCGACAAGTTCCAGGGCAAGACATACGAAGCAACACAGGAACACAGAGCTGAGCTCCAAGATACAGGCTGCCCAAAGTCACCCCAAAACCATAGACATCTCATAAGTCATTACTGGACACTTCATTGCACTCCAGAGAGAAGTAATCCAGCTCCACCCACCAGAACACCAACACAAGCTTCCCTAACCAAGAAACCTTGACAAGCCACCAGTACAAACCCACACACAGTGAGGAAACTCCACAATAAAGAGAACTCCACAAACTGCCAGAATACAGAAAGGACACCCCAAACTCAGCAATTTAAACAAGATGAAGAGACAGAGGAATACCCAGCAGGTAAAGGAACAGGATAAATGCCCACCAAGCCAAACAAAATAGGAAGAGATAGGGAATCTACCTGATAAAGAATTCCGAATAATGATAGTGAAATTGATCCAAAATCTTGAAATCAAAATGGAATCACAGATAAATAGCCTGGAGACAAGGATTGAGAAGATGCAAGAAAGGTTTAACAAGGACCTAGAAGAAATAAAAAAGAGTCAGTATATAATGAATAATGCAATAAATGAAATCAAAAACACTCTGGAGGCAACAAATAGTAGAATAACAGAGGCAGAAGATAGGATTAGTGAATTAGAAGATAGAATGGTAGAAATAAATGAATCAGAGAGGATAAAAGAAAAACGAATTAAAAGAAATGAGGACAATCTCAGAGACCTCCAGGACAATATTAAACGCTACAACATTCGAATCATAGGGGTTCCAGAAGAAGAAGACAAAAAGAAAGACCATGAGAAAATACTTGAGGAGATAATAGTTGAAAACTTCCCTAAAATGGGGAAGGAAATATCACTCAAGTCCAAGAAACCCAGAAAGTCCCAAACAGGATAACCCCAAGGCGAAACACCCCAAGACACATATTAATCAAATTAACAAAGATCAAACACAAAGAACAAATATTAAAAGCAGCAAGGGAAAAACAACAAATACCACACAAGGGGATTTCCATAAGGATAACATCTGATCTTTCAATAGAAACTCTTCAAGCCAGGAGGGAATGGCAAGACATACTTAAAGTGATGGAAGAAAATAACCTACAGCCCAGATTATTGTACCCAGCGAGGATCTCATTCAAATATGAAGGAGAAATCAAAAGCTTTACAGACAAGCAAAAGCTGAGAGAATTCAGCACCACCAAGCCAGCTCTCCAGCAAATACTAAAGGATATTCTCTAGACAGGAAACACAAAAATGGTGTATAAATTCGAACCCAAAACAATAAAGTAAACGGCAACGGGATCATACTTATCAGTAATTAACTTAAACGTAAATGGGTTGAATGCCCCAACCAAAAGACAAAGACTGGCTGAATGGATACAAAAACAAGACCCTACATATGCTGTTTACAAGAGACCCACCTCAAAACAGGGGACACATACAGACTGAAAGTGAAGGGCTGGAAAAAGATTTTCCATGCAAATAGGGACCAAAAGAAAGCAGGAGTAGCAATACTCATATTAGATAAAATAGACTTTAAAACAAAGGCTGTGAAAAGAGACAAAGATGGTCACTACATAATGATCAAAGGATCAATCCAAGAAGAAGATATAACAATTATAAATATATATACACCCAACACGGGAGCACAGCAATATGTAAGCAAATGCTAACAAGTATGAAAGGAGAAATTAACAATAACACAATAATAGTGGGAGATTTCAATACCCCACTCACACCTATGGATAGATCAACTAAACAGAAAATTAACAAGGAAACACAAACTAAATGATACAATAGACCAGTTAGACCTAATTGGTATCTATAGTACATTTCACCCCAAAACAATGAATTTCACCTTTTTCTCAAGCACACACGGAATCTTTTCCAAGATAGATCACATCCTGGGCCATAAATCTAGCCTTGGTAAATTCAAAAAAAATAGAAATCATTCCAAGCATCTTTTCTGACCACAATGAAGTAAGATTAGATATCAATTACAGCAGAAAAACTATTAAAAATTCCAACACATTGAGGGTGAACAACACGCTGCTGAATAACCAACAAATCACAGAAGAAATAAAAAAAAGAAATCAAAATTTGCATAGAAACAAATGAAAATGAAAACACAACAACTCAAAACCTGTGGGACACTGTAAAAGCAGTGCTAAGGGGAAAGTTCATAGCAATGCAGGCATACCTCAAGAAACAAGAAAAAAGTCAAATAAATAACCAAACTCTACACCTAAAGCAACTAGAAAAGGAAGAAATGAAGAATCCCAGGGTTAGTAGAAGGAAAGAAATCTTAAAAATTAGTGCAAAAATAAATGCAAAAGAAACAAAAGAGACCATAGCCAAAGTCAACAAAGCCAAAAGCTGGTTCTTTGAGAGGATAAATAAAATTGACAAACCATTAGCCAGACTCATCAAGAAACAAAAGGAGAGAAATCAAATCAATAAAATTAGAAATGAAACTGGAGAGATCACAACAGACAACACAGAAATACAAAGGATCATAAGAGACTACTATCAGCAATTATATGCCAATAAAATGGACAACGTGGAAGAAATGGACAAATTCTTAGAAAAGTACAACTTTCCAAACCTGAACCAGGAAGAAATAGAAAATCTTAACAGATCCATCACAAGCACAGAAATTGAAACTGTAATCAAAAATCTTCCAGCAAACAAAAGCCCAGGGACAGATGGCTTCACAGCTGAATTCTACCAAAAATTTAGAGAAGAGCTAATACCTATCCTCCTCAAACTCTTCCAGAAAATTGTAGAGGAAGGTAAACTTCCAAACTCATTCTATGAGGCCACCATCACCCTAATACCAAAAACTGACAAAGATGCCACACACACACACACACACACACACAAAATACTGGCCAATATCACTGATGAACATAGATGCAAAAATCCTCAACAAAATTCTAGCAATCAGAATCCAACAACACATTAAAAAGATCATACACCATGACCAAGTGGGCTTTATCCTAGGGATGCAAGGATTCTTCAATATCTGCAAATCAATCAATGTAATACACCACATTAACAAATTGAAAAATAAAAACCATATGATTATCTCAATAGATGCAGAGAAAGCCTTTGACAAAATTCAACATCCATTTATGATCAAAACTCTCCAGAAAGCAGGAATAGAAAGAACATACCTCAACATAATAAAAGCTATATATGACAAACCCACAGCAAACATTATCCTCAATGGTGAAAAATTGAAAGCATTTCCTCTAAAGTTAGGAACAAGACAAGCGTGCCCACTTTCACCATTACTATTCAACATAGTTTTGGAAGTTTTGGCCACAGCAGTCAGAGCAGAAAAAGAAATAAAAGGAATCCAAATTGGAAAAGAAGAAGTAAAACTCTCACTGTTTGCAGATGACATGATCCTCTACATAGAAAACCCTAAAGACTCCACCAGAAAATTACTAGAATTAATCAATGACTATAGTAAAGTTGCAGGATATAAAATCAACACACAGAAATCCCTTGCATTCCTATACACTAATAATGAGCCAACAGAAAGACAAATTAAGGAAACAATTTCATTCACCATTGCAACAAAAAAATAAAAACTTAGGAATATATCTACCTAAAGAAACTAAAGACCTATATAGAAAACTATAAAACACTGGTGAAAGAAATCAAAGAGGACACTAATAGATGGAGAAATATACCATGTTCATGGATTGGAAGAATCAATATAGTGAAAATGCATATACTACCCAAAGCAATTCATAGATTCAATGCAATTCCTATCAAGCTACTAATCGTATTCTTCACAGAGCTAGAACAAATAATTTCACAATTTGTATGGAAATACAAAAAACCTCGAATAGCCAAAGCAATCTTGAGAAAGAAGAATGGAACAGGATGAATCAACCTGCCTGACTTCAGGCTCTACTACAAAGCCACAGTCTTCAAGACAGTATGGTACTGTCACAAACAGAAATATAGATCAATGGAACAAAATAGAAAGCCCAGAGATTAATCCACGCACATATGGACACCTTATCTTTGACAAAGGAGGCAACAATATACAATGGTTTAAAGACAATCTCTTTTAACAAATGGTGCTGGGAAAACTGGTCAATCACTTGTAAAAGAATGAAACTAGAGCACTTTCTAACACCATACACAAAAATAAACTCAAAATGGATTAAAAATCTAAACGTAAGACCAGAAACTATAGAACTCCTAGAGGAGAACATAGGCAAAACACTCTCCGACATAAATCACAGCAGGATCCTCTATGACCCACCTCCCAGAATATCGGAAATAAAAGCAAAAATAAACAAATGGGACGTGATTAAACTTAAAAGCTTCTGCACAACAAAGGAAGCTATAAGCAAGGTGAAAAGACAGCCTTCAGAATGGGAGAAAATAATAGCAAATGAAGCAATGGACAAACAACTAATCTCAAAAATATACAAGCACTCCTACAGCTCAATTCCAGAAAAACAAATGACCCAATCAAAAAATGGGCCAAAGAACTAAATAGACATTTCTCCAAAGAAGACATACAGATGGCTAACAAACACATGAAAAGAGGCTCAACACCACTCATTATCAGAGAAATGCAAATCAAAACCACTATGAGGTACCATTTCACGCCAATCAGAATGGCTGCGATCCAAAAGTCTACAAGCAATAAATGCTGGAGAGGGTGTGGAGAAAAGGGAACCCTCTTACACTGTTGGTGGGAATGCAAACTAGTAAAGCCACTATGGAGAACAGTGTGGAGATTCCTTAAAAAACTGGAAATAGAACTGCCTTATGATCCAGCAATCCCACTGCTGGGCATACACACTGAGGAAACCAGAATTGAAAGAGACATGTGTACCCCAATGTTCATCACAGCACTGTTTATAATAGCCAGGATGTGGAAGCAACCTAGATGTCCATCAGCAGATGAATGGATAAGAAAGCTGTGGTACATATGCACAATGGAGTATTACTCAATCATTAAAAAGAATACATTTGATTCAGTTCTAATGAGGCGGATGAAACTGGAGCATATTGTACAGAGTGAAGTAAGCCAGAAAGAAAAACACCAATATAGTATACTAATGCATATATATGGAATTTAGAAAGATGGTAACAATAACCCTGTATACAGGACAGCAAATGAGACACTGATGTATAGAACAGTCTTTTGAACTCTGTGGGAGAGGGAGAGGGTGGGATGAATTGGGAGAATGACATTGAAATATTTATAATATCATATATGAAACGAGTCGCCAGTCCAGGTTCGATGCATGATACTGGATGCTTGGGGCTGGTGTACTGGGATGACGCAGAAGGATGGTATGGGGAGGGAGGGGGGAGGAGGGTTCAGGATGGGGAATACATGTATACCTGTAGTGGATTCATTTCGATATATGGCAAAACCAATACAATATTGTGAATTTAAAAATAAAATAAAATAAAAAATAAATACACTTATGATCCTGAAAGATGATGCTGTGAAAGTGCTGCACTCAATATGCCAGCAAATTAGGAAAATTCAGCAATTGCCACAGGACTGGAAAAGCTCAGTTTTCATTCCAATCCCAAAGAAAGGCAATGCCAAAGAATGCTCAAACTACCGCACAATTGCACTCATCTCACACGCTAGTAAAGTAATGATCAAAATTCTCCAAGCTAGGCTTCAGCAATATGTAAACCATGAACTTCCTGATGTTCAAGCTGGTTTTAGAAAAGGCAGAGGAACCAGAGATCAAATTGTCAACATCCGCTGGATCATGGAAAAAGCAAGAGAGTTCCAGAAAAACATCTATTTCTGCTTCATGGACTATGCCAAAGCCTTTGACTGTGTGGATCACAATAAACTGTGGAAAATTCTGAAAGAGATGACCTGACCTGCCTTTTGAGAAATCTGTATGCAGGTCAGGAAGCATCAGTTACAACTGGCCATGAAACAACAGACTGGTTCCAAATAGGAAAAGGAGTACATCAAGGCTGTATATTGTCACCCTGCTTATTTAACTTCTATGCAGAGTACATCATGAAAAACGCTGGGCTGGAAGAAGCACAAACTGGAATAAGATTACCGGGAGAAATATCAATAACCTCAGATATGCAGATGACACCACCCTTACGGCAGAAAGTGAAGAGGAACTAAAAAATATCTTGATGAAAGTGAAAGAGGAGAGTGAAAAAATTGGCTTAAAGCTCAACATTCAGAAAACGAAGATCATGGCATCTGGTCCCATCACTTCATGGGAAATAGATGGGGAAACAGTGGAAACAGCATCAGACTTTATTTTTTGGGGCTCCAAAATCACTGCAGATGGTGACTGCAGCCATGAAATTAAAAGACACTTGCTCCTTGGAAGGAAAGTTATGACCAACCTAGACAGCATATTAAAAAGCAGAGACATTGATTTGCCAGCAAAGGTCCATCTAGTCAAAGCCATGGTTGTTCCAGTGGTCATGTATGGATGTGAGAGTTGGACTATAGACAAAGCTGAGTGCTGAAGAATTGATGCTTTTGAACTGTGGTGTTGGTGAAGACTCTTGAGAGTCCCTTGGACAGCAAGGAGATCCAACCAATCCATCCTAAAGTAAATAAGTCCCGAGTATTCATTGGAAGGACTGATGTTGAAGCTGAAAATCCAATCCTTTGGCCACCTGATGTGAACAGCTGACTCATTTGAAAACACCCTGATGCTGGGAAAGATTGAAGGCAGCAGGAAAAGGGAACGACAGAGGATGAGATGATTGGACGTCATCACTGACTCAATGAACATGAGTTTGAGTAAACTCCGGGAGTTGGCGATAGACAGGGAAGCCTGGCATGCTGCAGTCCGTGAGGTCGAAAAGATCAGACACGACCGAGCAACTGAACTGATACTGATACTGATCAAAGTCTATTTTGTGGTGAGGACATGACCCAGGCGCTGAGGCTGGGGTGCAGATGCTGCTGGCCGGGAGTGGTTGATACGATTGCTTCCTTGGTTTCTTGGCCAAGAGCAGCATTAGGATGGCTTCTCTTCTTCCCTTGATTCTCAGGCCAGGCTTCTGAGCTGAGCAGGACTGAGTACTCCATCCAGCAGGAGGTAGGGCTGAGAATTAACTTCATAACCTGGACAGGGCTGCAGAATGTGCTCCAAGGCTGTCGTGAACCACTAACTGGGAACCCAAATCAGAAGAACTGTACACCGAGTTCCTTGGTCACGTGGGGGCACAGCTTTGCTCTGCAGAGAGGCAGAGAGGTTGGGCTCTCTGCTCACACGCTACTGTAAGCAGGGCTGTGCGATGGGCTATGCAGTTTCCCAAATGCTCAGTTAGTTCTCCTGGACGGTGGGGCTGAAGGTTGTGTTCAGAGTGGTTAGGACTATACATTATTCTTCTTGCCTGGACACGACCACAGAACAGGCCCACGACTGGCAAGGCTCCTTGTTTGGGAAACACATTAGGAAGAACTGCACACAAAGTTCTCTGGCCAGATGGAGCCATGCAAATGGGCAGAGCTCCCGTCTGGACACTACTCAAGTGCTCCTGGGTGATGGAATTTTCTGAGTGTTCTAGCCATGATTGAATAACCTCAGTAGTAGATGGGGTTATGAATGATAGGTGCAGGCAAAGAGGCTCCCAGAAAACAAGGCTCATTTTTCAGAGTGCCAAATCAGGCAAAACTGCTGGAACTCAGTCTGCCAAGATCCAAGCCCTGACTGTTCCAAGGCGGGTCTCCCTTCTCTGTCACAGTGTGATTCTCAGTAGTCACACCACACAGATTCCTGCATGGTTTCTAGGACATGAGACCAGAGTGGGTCTTCCTAAGGAGTGACCCGTAATGCCAGGGGAGCTGGAGGTCCACAGTGGGCTCTCTCTCTTTTTCAAAAGAAATCATAGCCCGAGAAAGGGTCCTCTTGCTGTAGCTAGTGGGAGGGGGCAATGCAATCAAACTTATCTGGTCCTCTACCCATCTAATGTGGTTTTTCTCCATCTCTCTAGTTCAGCCTCATTTCTGTGCTTTAGGATTTTTCATTGGTACATGCCTATAAATAACTGCTAATTATTTCTCTGGTGGGGCTTCTCTGGTAGCTCAACTGGGATAGAGTCCACCTGCAATGCAGGAGGCCCTGTTTCGATTCCTGGGACAGGAAGTCCCTCTGGAGAAGGGATAGGCTACCACACCAGTATTCTGGCCTGGAGAATTCCACGGATAGAGGAGCCTGGCAGGCTATAGTCCGGGGGGTCACAGAGAGTCAGACATGGCTGAGTGACTTTCACTTTTCTTTTTTCTGGTGAGGGGAACTGAAGTCAGGAATGACCTATGTTGTCATCTTGATTATGTCACCGAGAACTAAATCTCTGAGTTGGAACTTATTGTTTCCTTGTTGTTGTTCAGTTGCTCAGTCATGTCTGACTCTGCAACCCCATGGACTGCAGCACACCAGGCCTCCCTGTCCTTCACTGTCTCCTGGCATTTGCTCAGCCTCATGTCCATTGAACTAATGGTGCCTAACATGCAGAATATTCAAATATTAGGACAATAATTGGGGCTAGTAGTGAGATATACTAGGCTCCCTTTAGAACAGTTTGTACGAGGCTTCCCTAAGAAGACTGATTTTGTAACTATTGGGCACACATGCTTTGCTCTACTAAATTATATCGGGAATATAAATTAAGATAAATTTCCAGATTATTTTGGAAATGATGTGTTGAATATAAATGTAAAAAATTGAGATGTTGTTATAAACAGGGTAGTTTTTTATATATCCACTAACTTTGCTTTTAATATAAATTTATTTATTTTAACTGGAGGCTAATTACTTTACAATATTGTAGTGGTTTTGCCACACATCAACATGAAAACACCAAAGGTGTACACGTGTTCCCCATCCTGAACCCCGCTCCTACCTCCCTCCCCATATCATCCCTCTGGGTCATCCATCCCAGTGCACCAGCCCCGAGCATCCTGTATCATGCATTGAACCTGGACTGGTGATTTGTTTCACATATGATATTATACATGTTTCAATGCTATTCTCCCAAATCATCCCACCCTCTCCCACAGAGTCCAGAAGACTGTTCTATACATCTGTGTCTCTTTTGCTGTCTCGCATACAGGGTTATCATTACGATCTTTCTAAATTCCATATATATGCGTTAGTATACTGTATTGGTGTTTTTCTTTCTGGCTTACTTCACTCTGTATAATAGGCTCCAGTTTCATCCACCTCATTAAAATGGATTCAAATGTATTTTTTTCAATGGCTGAGTAATACTCCATTGTTTATATGTACCACAGCTTTCTTATCCATTAGTCTGCTGATGGACTTCTAGGTTCTTTCCATGTCCTGGCTATTATAAACAGTGTTGCAATGAACGTTGGGGTTCACGTGTCTCTTTCAATTCTGGTTTCCTTGGTGTGTATGCCCAGCAGTGGGATTGCTGTGTTGTATTGCAGTTCTATTTCCAGTTTTTTAATGAATCTCCACACTGTTCTCCATAGTAGCGATACTAGTTTGCTTTCCCACCAAAGGTGTAAGAGGGTTCCCTTTTCTCCACACCCTCTCCAGCATTTATTGCTTGTAGACATTTGGATTGCAGCCATTCTGACTGGCGTGAAATGATACCTCATAGTGGTTTTGATTTGCAGTGGCTGCTCTTTGCTGGAGCAGCCTTGAAGAGATACACCACACACAAGGTAAGAGAAACCCAAGTACGATGGTAGGTGTTGCAAGAGAGCATCAGAGGGCAGAAACACTGGAACCATACTCACAGGAAATTAGTCAATCTAATCACACTAGGACCACAGCCTTGTCTAACTCAATGAAACTAAGCCATGCCTGTGGGGCAACCCAAGACGGGTGGGTCATGGTGGAGAGGTCTGACAGAATGTGGTCCACTGGAGAAGGGAATGGCAAACTACTTCAGTATTCTTGCCTTGAGAACCCCATGAACAGTATGAAAAGGCAAAATGATAGGATACTGAAAGAGGAACTCCCCAGGTCAGTAAGTGCCCAATATGCTACTGGAGATCAGTGGAGAAATAAACCCAGAAAGAATGAAGGGATGGAGCCAAAGCAAAAAGAATACTCAGCCTTGGATGTGACTGGTGATAGAAGCAAGGTCTGATGCTGTAAAGAGCAATATTGCATAGGATCCTGGAATGTCAGGTCCATGAATCAAGGCAAATTGGAAGTGGTCAAACAAGAGATGTCAAGAGTGAATGTCGACATTCTAGGAATCAGCGAACTGAAATGGACTGGAATGGGTGAATTTAACTTAGATGACCATTATATCTACTACCGTGGGCAGGAATCCCTCAGAAGAAATGGAGTGGCCATTCATGGTCAACAAAAGAGTCAGTAATGCAGTACTTGGATGCAATCTCAAAAACCACAGAATGATCTCTGTTCGTTTCCAAGGCAAACCATTCTATATCACAGTAATCCAAGTCTATGCCCCAACCAGTAACGCTGAAGAAGCCAAAGTTGAAAGGTTCTCTGAAGACCTACAAGAATTTTTAGAACTAATACCCAAAAGAGATATCCTTTTCATTGTAGGGGGCTGGAATGCAAAAGTAGGAAGTCAAGAAACACCTGGAATAACAGGCAAATTTGGCTTTGGAATACAGAATGAAGCAGGGCACAAACACCCTCTTCCAACAACACAAGAGAAGATTCTATACATGGACATCACCAGATGGTCAACACCAAAATCAGATTGATTATGTTCTTTGCAGCCAAAGATGGAGAAGCTCTATACAGTCAACAAAAACAAGAGCAGGAGCTGACTGTGGCTCATATCATGAACTCCTTATTACCAAATTCAGTCTGAAATTGAAGAAAGTAGGGAAAACCACTAGACCATTCAGGTATGACCTAAATCAAATCCCTTATGATTATACAGTGGAAGTGAGAAATAGATTTAAGAGCCTAGATCTGATAGATAGAGTGCCTGATGAACTATGGAATGAGGTTCATGACATTGTACAGGAGACAGGGATCAAGAGCATCCCCATGGAAAAGAAATGCAAAAAAGCAAAATGGCTGTCTGGGGAGGCCTTACAAGTAGCTGTGAAAAGAAGAGAAGAGAAAAGCAAAGGAGAAAAAGAAGGATATGAGCATCTGAATGCAGAGGTCCAAAGAATAGCAAGAAGAGATAAGAAAGCCTTCCTCAGCGATCAATGCAAAGAAATAGAGGAAAACAACAGAATGGGAAAGACTAGAGATCTCTTCAAGAAAATTAGAGATACCAAGGGAACATTTCACGCAAAGATGGGCTCGATGAAGGATAGAAATGGTATGGACCTAACAGAAACACAAGATATTAAGAAGAGGTGGGAAGAATACAGAGAAGAACTGTAAAAAAAGATCTTCATGACCCAGATAATCACAATGATGTGATCACTGACCTAGAGCCAGACATCCTGGAATGTGAAGTCACGTGGGCCTTAGAAATCATCACTACCAACAAAGCTAGGGGAGGTGATGGAATTCCAGCTGAGCTAATTCAAATCCTGGAAGATGATGCTGTGAAAGTGCTGCACTCAATATGCCAGCAAATCTGGAAAACTCAGCAGTGGCCACAGGACTGGAAAAGGTCAGTTTTCATTTCAATCCCAAAGAAAGGCAATGCCAAAGAATGCTCAAACTACTGCACAATTGCACTCATCTCCCATGCTAGTAAAGTAATGCTCAAAATTCTAGAAGCTAGGCTTCAGCAATACATGAACCGTAAACTTCCAGATGTTCAAGCTGATTTTAGAAAAGGCAGAGGAACCAGAGATCAAATTGCCAACATCCCCTGGATCATAGAAAAAGGAAGAGAGTTCCAGAAAAACATATATTTCTACTTTCTTGACTATGCCAAAGCCTTTGACTGTGTGGATCACAATAAACTGTGGAAAATTCTGGAAGAAATGGGAATACCAGACCACCTGACCTGCCTCTTGAGAAATCTGTATGCAGGTCAGGAAGCAACAGTTAGAACTGGACATGGAACAACAGACTGGTTCCAAATAGGAAAAGGAGTACATCAAGGCTGTATATTGTCACCCTGCTTATTTAACTTCTATGCAGAGTACATCATGAGAAACGCAGGGCTGGAAGAAGCACAAGCTGGAATCAAGATATCCAGGAGAAATTCAATCACCTCAGATATGCAGATGACATCACCCTTATGGCAGAAAGTGAAGAGGAACTAAAAAGGCTCTTGATGAAGGTGAAAGAGGAGAGTGAAAAAGTTGGCTTAAAGCTCAACATTCAGAAAATGAAGATGATGGCACCTGGTTCCATTACTTAATGGGCAATAGTTGGGGAAACAGTGGAAACAGTAGCTGACTTTACTTTTGGGGGCTCAAAAATCACTGCAGATGGTGACTGCAGCCATGAAATTAAAAGACGCTTACTCCTTTTAAGGAAAGTTATGATCAACCTAGATAGTATATTCAAAAGCAGGCACATTACTTTGCCAACTAAGGTCCGTCTAGTCAAGGCTATGGTTTTTCCTGTGGTCCTGTATGGATGTGAGAGTTGGACTGTGAAGAAGGCTGAGCGCCGAAGAATTCATGCTTTTGAACTGTGGTGTTGGAGAAGACTCTTGAGAGTCCCTTGAACTGCAAGGAGTTCCAACCAGTCCATTCTGAAGGAGATCAGCCCTGGGATTTCTTTGGAAGGAATGATGCTAAAGCTGAAACTCCAGTACTTTGGCCACCTCATGCGAAGAGTTGACTCATTGGAAAAGACTCTGATGCTGGGAGGGATTGGGAGCAGGAGGAGAAGGGGACGACAGAGGATGAGATGCCTGGATGGCATCACTGACTCGATGGACATGAGTCTGGGTGAACTCCAGGAGTTGGTGATGGACAAGGAGGCCTGGCATGCTGCGATTTATGGGGTCACAAAAGTTGGACACAACTGAACGACTGAACGGAACTGAACTGAACTGAATGGTCTAGTGGTTTCCCCTACTTTCTTCAATTTAAATATGAATTTGGCTATAAGGAGTTCATTATCTGAACCACAGTCCCCCCCAGTCTTATTTTTACTGTATGTATATAGCTTCTCCATCTTTGGCTACAAATAATATAATCAATCTGATTTCAATGTTGAATATCTGGTGATGTCCATGTGTAGACTCTTCTCTTGTGTTGTTGGAAGAAGGTGTTTGCTATGACCAGTGCATTCTCTTGGCAAAACTCTATTAGCCTTTGCCCTGCTTCATTCCGTATTCCAAGGCAAAATCTACCTTTTATCCCAGGTGTTCCTTGACTTCCTACTTTTGCATTCCAGTCTCCTACTCTGAAAAGGACATCTTTTTTGCATGTTAGTTCTAAAAGGTCTTGTAGGCCTTCATAGAAATATTCAACTTCAGCTTGTTCAGCGTTACTGGTTGGGGCATAGACTTGGATTACTGTGATATTTAATGGTTTGCTTAGGTGTTCATAGGTGCATGGATTTATCTCTGGGCTTTCTGTTTTGTTCAATTGATCTGTATTTCTGTCTTTGTGTCTGTACCATACTGTCTTAATGACTGTGGCTTTGTAATAGAGCATGAAGTCAGGCAGGTTGATTCCTCCAGTTCCATTCTTCTTTCTCAAGATTGCTTTGGCTATTTGAGGTTTTTTGTATTTCCATACAAATTGTGAAATTATTTGTTCTAGCTCTGTGAAAAATACAGTTGGTAGCTTGATTGCTTTGGGTGGTATACTCATTTTCACTATATTGATTCTTCCAATCCATGAACACGGTATATTTCTCCATCCATTAGGGTTGTCTTTGCTTTCTTTCACCAGTGTTTTATAGTTTTCTATATGTAGGTCTTCTGTTTCTTTAGATAGATATATTCCTAAGTTTTTATTCTTTTCGTTGCAATGGTGAATGGAATTGTTTCCTTAATTTCTCTATTTTCTACTTATTAGTGTATAGGAATGCAAGGGTTTTCTGTGTGTTGATTTTATGTCCTGCAGCTTTACTATATTCATTGATTAGCTCTAGTAATTTTCTGGTGGAGTCTTTAGGGTTTTCTATGTAGAGGATCATGTCATCTGCAAACAGTGAGAGCTTTACTTCTTCTTTTCCAATTTGGATTCCTTTTATTTCTTTTTCTGCTCTGAGTGCTGTGGCCAAAACTTCCAAACCTATGTTGAATAGTAATGGTGAAAGTGGGCACCCTTGTCTTGTTCCTGACTTTAGGGGAAATGCTTTCAATTTTTCACCATTGAGGATAATGTTTGCTGTGGGTTTGTCATATATAGCTTTTATTATGTTGAGGTATGTTCCTTCTATTCTTGCTTTCTGGAGAGTCTGTATCATAAATGGATGCTGAATTTTATCAAGGGATTTCTCTGCATCTATTGAAATAATCATATGGCTTTTATTGTTCAATTTGTTAATGTGGTGTATTACATTGATTGATTTGTGGATATTGAAGAATCCTTGCATCCCTGGGATAAAGCCCTCTTGGTCATGATGCATGATCTTTTTAATGTGTTGTTGGATTCTGATTGCTAGAATTTTATTAGGATTTTTGCATCTATGTTCATCAGTGATATTGGCCAGTAGTTTTCTTTTTTTGTGGTAACTTTGTCAGGTTTTGGCATTAGGGTGATGGTGGCCTCATAGAATGAGTTTGGAACTTTACCTTCCTCTGAAATTTTCTGGAAGAGTTTGAGTAGGATAGGTGTTAGGTCTTCTCTAAATTTTTGGTAGGATTCAGCTGTGAAGCCATCTGGACCTGAGCTTTTGTTTTCTGGAAGATTTCTGATTACAGTTTCAATTTCCATACTTATGACGGGTCTGTTAAGATTTTCTATTTCTTCCTGGTTCAGTTTTGGAAAGTTGTTCTTTTCTAAGAATTTGTCCATTTCTTCCACGTTGTCCATTTTATTTGCATATAATTGCTGATAGTAGTCTCTTGTGATCCTTTGTATTTCTGTGTTGTCTGTTGTGATCTCTCCAGTTTCATTTCTAATTTTATTGATTTGATTTCTCTCCTTTTGTTTCTTGATGAGTCTGGCTAATGGTTTGTCAACTTTATTTATCCTTTCAAAGAACCAGCTTTTGGCTTTGTTGACTTTTGCTATGGTCTCTTTTGTTTCTTTTGTATTTATTTCTGCCCTAATTTTTAAGATTTCTTTCCTTCTACTAACCCTGGGGTTCTTCATTTCTTCCTTTTCTAGTTGCTTTAGGTGTAGAGTTAGGTTATTTATTGGACTTTTTTCTTGTTTCTTGAGGTATGCCTGTATTGCTATGAACTTTCCCCTTAGCACTGCTTTTACAGTGTTCCACAGATTTTGGGTTGTTGTGTTTTCATTTTCATTCGTTTCTATGCATATTTTGATTTCTTTTTTGATTTCTTCTGTGATTTGTTGATTATTCAGCAGCGTGTTCGGCCTCCATATGTTGGAATTTTTAATAGTCTTTCTGCTGTAATTGAGATCTAATCTTACTGCATTGTGGTCAGAAAAGATGGTTGGAATGATTTTAATTTTTTTGAATTTACCAAGGGTATATTTATGGCCCAGGATGTGATCTATCCTGGAGAAGGTTCCATGTGTGCTTGAGTAAAAAGGTCAAATTGATTGTTTTGGGGTGAAATGTCCTACAGATACCAATTAGGTCTAATTGGTCTATTGTATCATTTAATGTTTGTGTTTCCTTGTTAATCTTCTGTTTAGTTGATCTATCCATAGGTGTGAGTGGGGTATTAAAGTGTCCCACTATTATTGTGTTATTGTTAATTTCTCCTTTCATACTTATTAGCATTTGTCTTACATATTGCAGTGCTCCTATGTTGGGTGCATATATACTTATGATTGTTATATCTTCTTGGATTGATCCTTTGATCATTATGTAGCGTCCTTCTTTGTCTCTTTTCACAGCCTTTGTTTTAAAGTCAATTTTATCTGATATGAGTATTGCTACTCCTGCTTTCTTTTGGTCTACATTTTTGTGGAATATCTTTTTCCAGCCCTTCACTTTCAGTCTGTATGTGTCCCTTGTTTCGATGTGGGTCTCTTGTAGATAACATATATAGGGGTCTTGTTTTTATTCATTCAGCCAGTCTTTGTCTTTTGGTTGGGGTATTCAACCCATTTACATTTAAGGTATTTATTGATAAGCATGATTCCGTTGCCACTTACTTTATTGTTTTGGGTTCGTGTTTATACACTCTTTTTGTGTTTCCTGTCTAGAGAAGATCCTTTATCATTTGTTAGAGGGCTGGTTGGGTGGTGCTGAATTCTCTCAGCTTTTGCTTGTCTGTAAAGCTTTTGATTTCTCCTTCATATTTCAATGAGATCGTTGCTGGGTACAGTAATCTGGGCTGTAGGTTATTGTCTTTCATCACTTTAAGTATGTCCTGCCATTCCCTCCTGGCCTGAAGAGTTTCTATTGAAAGATCAGCTGTTATCCTTATGGGAATCCCCTTGTGCGTTATTTGTGGTTTTTCCCTTGTTGCTTTTAATATTTATTCTTTGTGTTTGATCTTTGTTAATTTGATTAATCTGTGTCTTGGGGTGTTTTGCCTTGGGTTTATCCTTTTTGGAACTCTCTGGGTTTCTTGGACTTGGGTGATTATTTTCTTCCCCATTTTAGGAAAGTTTTCAACTATTATCTCCTCAAATATTTTCTCATGGTGTTTCTTTTTGTCTTCTTCTTCTGGGACTCCTATGATTCGAATGTTGGGGCATTTAATATTGTCCCAGAGGTCTCTGAGATTGTCCTCATTTCTTTTAATTTGTTTTTCTTTTTTCCTCTCTGATTCATTTATTTCTACCATTCTGTCTTCACCTCACTAATCATACCTTCTGCATCCATTATTCTACTATTTGTTCCCTCCAGAGTGTTTTTAATCTCATTTATTGCATTATTCAGTATATATTGACTCTTTTTTATTTCTTCTAGGTCTTTGTTAAACCTTTCTTGCAACTTTTCAATCCTTGTCTCCAGGCTATTTTTCTGTGATTCCATTTTGTTTTCAAGATTTTGGATCATTTTCACTATCATTATTCGGAATTGTTTGTCAGGTAGCTTCCCTATCTCTTCCTCTTTTGTTTGGTTTGGTGGGCATTTATCCTGTTCCTTTACCTGCTGGGTATTCCTCTGTTTCTTCATCTTGTTTATATTGCTGCATTTGGGGTGGCCTTTCTGTATTCTGGCAGTTTGTGGAGTTTTCTTTATTGTGGAGTTTCCTCACTGTGGGTGGGGTTGTACGGGTGGCTTGTCAAGGTTTCCTGGTTAGGGAAGGTTGTGTTTGGTGTTCTGGTGGGTGGAGCTAGATTTCTTCTCTCTGGAGTGCAATGAGGTGTCCAGTAATGAGTTATGAGATGTCAATGGGTTTGGAGTGACTTTGAGCAGCTTGTATATTGAAGCTCAGGCTGTGTTCCTGTGTTGCTGGAGAATTTGCATGGTATGTCTTGCTCTGGAACTTGTTGGCCCTTGGGAGGTGCTTGGTTTCCGTGTAGGTATGGAGGCGTTTGATGAGCTCCTGTCAATTAATGTTCCCTGGAGTCAGGAGTTCTCTGGTGTTCTCAGGATTTGGACTTAAGCTACCTGCTTCTGGTTTTCAGTCTTATTTTTACAGTAGCCTCAAGACTTCTCCATCTATACAGCACCATTGATAAAACATCTGTGTTGCCACTACACGGCCCACTAGCCCCTCCACATTTGGGTTCCAGGAAATCAGACGACCGTCAGGTCTCCATCTGGGGCACCCTTGGCCTGCCTCCCCCAATCCTGGGGGCTGAACCAGCTCCATAAACAGGGTAATTTTTTATGAGCAAAGAAGAAATTTTTTAAAACCCATATGGGTGACCATCATGAGAAGAAGGGCTATTTCAAATTTATCCTGAAATGATGCTGCTTATCCTTTTATTATTATAAAGCAACAGTCACATATATTAAATCATCAGAGGTCTTTAAAATCCCTTTTGTTTTAACCAAAGGTCTCTTCATCATACACAAGCACAGAATTTCAATTGCTTTGGCAGAGATAGATTTTGCTTTATTTCAAAGTTTCAGTCAATTTAAAAAATATGCCTTTTAATTTTTGTGAGACCTCATAAAATAATGTGGCTTCCCTTGGGGCTCAGCTGGTAAAGAATCTGTCTGCAATTCTGCAACTGCAAAGACACCAATTCAATTCCTGGGTTGGGAAGATCTGCTGGAGAAATGATAGGCTACTCAATCCACTCTTCTGGGGCTTCCCTGGTGTCTCAGTTGGTAAAGAATCTGCTTGCAATGCGGGAGAACTGGGTTCGATCTATGGGTTGGGAAGACCCCCTGGAGAAGGGAAAGGCTACCCACTCCAGTATTCTGGCCTGGAGAACTCCATGGACTCTGTAGTCCATGGAACATTGAGAAGTCATTTCTTGACAATTCAAGATGAAAAGCTGGGTTGTCTTCCTAAGACAGTGGAGCATTTCCACTTTTCCAGTGCTCAATGGGGGAAAATATGATATATATGAGACTTGTAATGCTATCATTTCATGAGTGGGCAACGTATTCTCTTGTCTCTTTTCTGAGTTTAGGAGCATCAAGCTAATGATTGGAGGAGGAAATATCACAGAGATCACTCATTTTATCCTTTTGGGATTCTCAGATTTCCCCAGAATCATAGTAGTGCTCTTTGTGGTGTTCCTGGTGATATACATTTTGACCCTGACTTGGAACCTGTCGCTCCTCATCTTAATAAGAATGGACTCCCACCTCCACACCCCCATGTACTTCTTTCTCAGTAACCTGTCCTTCATGGACATCTGCTATGTGACCTCCACAGCCCCTAAGATGCTCTACGACTTCTTCCAGGATCGGCAAATTATCACCTATGTGGATTGTGTTATTCAGAATTTCATATTCTCCACCATGGGGTTGAGTGAGTCTTGCCTCATGACCGCCATGGCTTATGACCGATATGCTGCCATTTGTAACCCACTCCTCTATTCGTCAGTCATGTCGCCTGCTCTCTGCGGTCGGATGGTGCTGGGATCCTACTTGGCTGGACTCTCTGCTACTGTATTCCAATTGTGTTTCATGCTCCAGCTCCACTTCTGTGGGCCTAATGTCATCAACCACTTCTTCTGTGACCTGCCCCAGCTGTTCGTTCTATCCTGCACTGACACTTTCTTTTCTCATCTCTTAACTGTTATATCTTTGTGATAGTAAATGTTTCCATTATCATGATATCCTAGGCTTTCAACACCTGTGCTTCCCACCTGACAGCAGTCACTGTCTTCTATACCTCAAGTATCTTTGTCTATTTAAGTTCCAATCTGGTAGTTCCTCCAGCTTTGACAAATTAGTGTCATTCTTTTACACAGTGATGATTCCCATGTTGAATCCATTGATATACAGTCTGAGGAACAAAGAAATCAAAGATGCCTTGAGAAGGTTGCAAAAGAAGAGCAGGTATTGCTGAGGCCACAGATTCTGAGATTTCAGATGGATTTTTCCTGTCAGAGTCACTTTACACAATAACATTCTTATGAATGAAGTATAACAAAAGACATACTGCTTTTAGACCAGGAAAGCTTAATTTGACACATAATATTCCCAAATGGATCAACAGTTGGATCATGCTACACAAACAGTATTTTTACATCCTAGGGCCTCATTACTAGATAGATAGATGAGGCCTCCTCATCTATCAATACATCCACAAGTATTTGTGAAACACTGGAGTTTAGTGTTTTGTTGCTTCTTTTTCGCTTCTGAGAGGGAGCCCTGTTCCATCTCGGGCTTCTGACCCTGAAGGAGAGACAGCTGACAGAGGCCTCAGGAGCTTGTAAACCTCGTCTCCCAGATATTCTGATGCAACATAATCCAGACGTGGTGGTGGCCAGTGTTTGTTCTGTGTTTCTGATGAGAATGTACGCAGAGAGGGAACATACCTTTGGGCAGAAACAAGTGTACCATTGGCCTGATTGGGCTTCCCTGGTGGTTCAGCTGGTAAAGAGTCTGCCTGCAATGCGGGAAACCTGGGTTTGATCCTGGGTTGGGAAGATCCCTTGAAGAAGGGAAAGGCTACCCACTCCAGTATCCTGGCCTGCAGAAATCCATGGACTCTATAGTCCATGAGGTCGCAAAGAGTCGGACACAACTGAACGACTTTCACTTCACTTCACTTCACTTCATTGGCCTGATTGTGCCTCCTGAAAAGACCAGTATGACATAGCTTATGTTTTTGTAAGTCCTTCTCAGGGACAATTACCTGATAGTTTGGGAGTATATCCTGGGCTCCACCACTCTAATAAGGCAGAGGTGATGTCAATCATACAGAGGAAAGGAATGAAGCATGTGTTCCCTTAAGTGCTATTTCCTCATGAGTTCCATGATGTAATTTCTTGCTTGTAGTGTAGAATGGGGAGTTCTCATGGTGATGATATTAAAAATCTATGTCACAGTCAATAGAGATTTCTGATATTGTAGGACTCAAATCTCTCTCTCCCATTAAATTTGGAAAATTCACCCTAGATGGCAGGCTTCCCAGGTGGTGCTAGTGATAAAGAAACTGCCTGCCAATGCAGGAAATGCAAGAGACACAGGTGTGATCCCTGGGTTTGGAAGATCCCTTGGAGTAGGAAATGGCAACCCACTCCAGTATACTTGCCTGGAAAAATCATATGGGCAGAGGAGCCTGGTGGACTACAGTGCATGGGACTGAAGAATCAGATGCAGCTGAGCACACCCTTGTTGGACATAGACAGTATGATCATGCTACCAAATAATTTCTGCTATTCCAAGCATCTAAACATGTTTAATGTGATGAGAATTGTGTGAGAATTCATGAACATAATAAAATTACTAAATATTTCATACTGTAGAGCAAGAACAAATATGAAAAACTGGTATAAATTCTTTTCTTTTATCTGTGTTCAACATTGATGTCCCAGAAACTTGTGGTTGTATGGTGTGATATAATGAATGGTTGGAATAGAATGGTTAGAGTTACTTTAATGCTGATATTTGCCAGGAAACCTTAAGGTGCAAAACACGAAATAGATTGAAAATAGGCAGGGTTCTTAACTCTGGCCAATTTTCATCTGCAGTAGGAGGATGTAAATTGCGGTCCTTGTGATCAGTTTAAAAATAAGAACAAGATGTGTATTGACTGTTGACTTGCTAGATTTCCCAGACTTCAATGAAGTGATATAAAGTACATATTACTCCCTGCAATAAGAAGCTCATGCCCCACAGTGAGAGAGTAGCCCCCACTCATGGCAACTAGAAAGAGCCCGAGTGCAGCAACAAAGATCCAGAATAGCCAAATACATGCATTTCTAAAAAATAAATAAAAATTACAATTCAGTGAATTTTGACAAATGTATCAGTTCAATCCAGTTCAGTTGCTCAGTCATGTCTGGCTCTTTGAAACCCCATGGACTGCAGCAAACCAGGACTCCCTGTCCATCATCAACTCCCAGAGTTTACTCAATCTCATGTCCATTGAGTCAGTGATGCCATGCAACCATCTCATCCTCTGTCATCCTCTTCTCCTCCTGCCTTCAATCTTTCCCAGCATTAGGGTCTTCCCAAATGAGTCAGTTCTTTGCATCAGGTGGCCAAAGTATTGGAGTTTCAACTTCAACATCAGTCCTTCCGATGAATATTCAGGACTCATTTCCTTTAGGATGGACTGGCTGGATCTCCTTGCCATCCAAGGGACTCTCAAGAGTCTTCTCCAGCACCACAGTTCAAAAGCATCAATCCTTTGGTGCTCAGCTTTCTTTATAGTCCAACTCTCACATCCATACATGACTACTGGAAAAACCATAGCTTTGACTAGACAGACCTTTGTTGGCAAAGTAATGTCTCTGCTTTTTAATACACTGTCCAGGTTGGTCATAGCTTTTCTTCCAAGGAGCAAGTGTCTTTTGATTTCATGGCTGCAGTCACCATCTGCAGTGATATTGGAGCCCCCCCAAAATAAAGCCTGTCACTGTTTCCCCATATATTTGCCATGAAGTAATGGGACAGGATGCCATGGTCTTAGTTTTCTCAATGTTGAGTTTTAAACCAACTTTTTCACTCTCCTGTTTCACTTTCATCAAGAGGCTCTTTAGTTCTTCTTCACTTTCTGCCATAAGGATGGTGTCATCTGTATATCTGACAATATTGATGTTTCTCCTGGCAATCTTGATTCCAGCTTGTGCTTCACCCAGCCCAGCATTTCTCATGATGTGTTCTGCATATAAGTTAAATAAGCAGGGTGACAACATACAGCCTTGATATACTCCTTTCCCGATTTGGAACCAGTCTGTTGTTCCATGTCTTGTTCTTACTGTTGCTTCCTGACTTGCATACAGATTTCTCAATAGGCAGGTCAGGTGGTCTGGTATTCCCATCACTTGAAGAATTTTCCGCAGTTTATTGTGACCCACATAGTCAAAGGCTTTCGCATAGGCAATAAAGCAGAAGGAGATGTTTTTCTGGAAACTCTCTTGCTTTTTTGATAATCCAGCGGATGTTGATAATTTGATCTCTGGTTCCTCTGCCTTTTCTAAAACTGGAAATTCATGGTTCATGTACTGTTGAAGCCTGGTTTGGAGAATTTTGAGCATTACTTTACTAATGTGTGAGATGACTGCAATTGTGAAGTAGTTTGAGCATTCTTTGGCATTGCCTTTCTTTGGGATTGGAATGAAAACTGACCTTTCCCAGTCCTGTGGCCACTGCTGAGTTTTCCAGATTTGCTGGCATATTGAGTGCAGCACTTTCACAGCATCATCTTTTAGAATTTGAAATAGCTCAGCTGGAATTCCGTCACTTCCACTATCTTTTTTTGTAGTGATGTTTCCTAAGGCCCACTTGACTTTGCTTTCCAGGATGTTTGGCTCTAAGTGAGTGATCACACCATCGTGATTATCCGGGTCGTGAAGATCTTTTTTGTATAGTTCTGTGTATTCTTGTCACTTCTTCTTAATATGTTCTGCTTCTGTTAGGTCCATACCATTTCTGTCCTTAATTGTGCCAATCTTTGCATGAAATGTTCCCTTTGTTTCTCTAATTTTCTTGAAGAGATCTCTAGTCTTTCCCATTCTATTGTTTTCCTCTATTTCTTTGTACTGATCACTGAGAAAGGCTTTCTTATCTCTCCTTGCTGTTCTTTGAAACTCTGCAGTCAAGTGGGTATATCTTTGATTTTCTCCTTTGCCTTTCACATCTCTTCTATTCTCAGCTATTTGTAAGGCCTCCTCAGGAAACCATTTTGCCTTTTTGTATTTCTTTTTCTTAGAGATGGTCTTGATCACTGCTTCCTGTACAATGTCACGAACCTCCATCCATAGTTTTTCAGGCATTCTGTCTATCAGATCTAATCCCTTGAATCTATTTGTCACTTCTACTCTACAGTCATAAGGGATTTGATTTAGGTCATACCTGAATAGTTTAGTGGTTTTTGCTACTATCTTTAATTTAAGTCTGAATTTGGCAATAAGGAGTTCATGATCTGAGCCACAGTCAGCTCCCAGTCTTATTTTTGCTCACTGTATAGAGCTTCTCCATCTTTGGCTACAAAGAATATAATCAATCTGATTTTGGTGTTGACCATCTGGTGATGTCCGTGTGTAGAGTCTTCTCTTGTGTTGCTGGAAGAGGGTGTTTGCTATGACCAGGGTGTTCTCTTGGCAAAACTCTTATTAGTCTTTGCCCTGCTTCATTCTTTACTCCAAGGCCAAATTTGCCTGTTACTCCAGGTGTTTCTTGACTTCCTACTTTTGCATTCTAGTCCACTATAAAAAAAAAAACAAAAACAAAAAACATCTTTTTTGGGTGTTAGTTCTAGAAGGTCTTGTAGGTCTGCATAGAACCGTTCAACTTCAGCTTCTTCAGCATTACTGGTTGGGGCATAGACTTGAATTACCATGATATTGAATGGTTTGCCTTGGAAATGAACAGAGATCATTCTGTCGTTTTTGAGATTGCATCCAAGTACTGCATTTCAGACTCTTGTTGACCATGATGGCTACTCCTTTTCTACTAAGGGATTCTTGGCTACAGTAGTAGAAAAAATGGTCATCTGAGGTAAATTCACCCATTCCAGTCCATTTTAGTTTGCTGATTCCTAAAACGTCAATGTTCACTCTTGCCATCTCCTGTTTGATCACTTTTAATTTGCCTTGATTCATGGACCTAACCTTCCAGGTTCCTATGCAATATTGCTGTTTACAGCATTGGACTTTACTTCCATCACAAGTCATATCCAAACCTATATGTTGTTTTTTCTTGCTCCATCTCTTCATTCCTTCTGGAGTTATTTCTCCACTGATCTCCAGTAGTGTATTGAGCACCTACTGACCTGGGGAGTTCATCTTTCAGTGTCCTGTCTTTTGGCCTTTTCACACTGTTCATGGGGTTCTCAAGGCAAGAATACTGAAGTTTGGCTTGCCATTCCCTTCTCCAGTGGACCACATTCTGTCAGACCTCTCCACCATGACCTATCAGTCTTGGGTGGCTCCACATGGCATGGCTCATAGGTTCATTTAGTGTTAAGGTCAGGGTTAATTTTTTTCATCTTCTCAGTCTATCTAAAGCTTTATAACTTTGTTATCCCTCCGAAAACTATCTTTGATTTTATTAAATTTTCTATTGCTTTTCTTATCTTTATATAATTTATCTTGCTTTTAAAAAAATCTTGCGTGATTAAGCACACATATACACACATGAAGAGCTACTCTATGAAATAGCTACTATTGTCAGCTCCATGAAAACACTGAGGTGACAGTTTTGAGGCTAGGGGGGTTAATTTGCTGACAATTGTGAAATCCTCAAGTGGAAGAGATGATATGAACTCAGATTTTCTGATACCAGTGCTCAAGTTTGCAATCACAATAATTCGTGGCCTTGTCATCTAATAATTTTTTGTTCCTTATTGCATTGATTTCCTCACTTTTGCATAGGAAATGACATCTTGACTGCCTCACAGGGCTGCTATGATGATTGATTCAGTTAAAGCAATTGAAAAAATATATGTATGCATATATCTAAAATAAAGTGCTTTGTAAACAGCAAAGACACATGTTTATTTTTTTCATGCAATTTACCAACTGGTTATGTTTTCTTTAGCAAATCCCTTAGCTGTACTGGCTTCAGGTCCTCACCTAGAAATTGAATGCATTGAACTAGATAATCCCTAGGTCCAGGGATCTCCAGCTCTAATGACTCCAAGTTCATTAAAAGAAAAGTTATAATCAAGCAATCATGATTGGACTATGGGGAAGTGGGGAATGGATCTAGAAGGGACAGAGTAAAATCGAGCATGAAATTAGCAGGGACGAAGACTCCGTGACAACCATGACTCCAGAGAGCAAGTGCCTGGAGAGTTTTCTTTCCCTAATTGTGCTTTCCATTTCAGCTCTGCCGTTATTAACACATATAAGAGTATCCCCCATGTGGCATTCTCTCTGGCTGTGAGTGAACAGCCAGCTCATGGACACAAGGGTCCATCTTTGACTGCAATAGGCCCCATCTGAAAATTTGGGGGAGATAGATGATTTCAATGTTTGGCAAGAGCTCTGTCATTCTGGGGGATCTGAGTCAAGGTGAGAGGGCAAGATTTATAGAGAAGTGTGGATTTTGTGCTATCTCTATAGCTATGTGATTCTTCAGAGAGAAAGGTTTTTAGTCCTGTTTCTTTCTTTCTTCAACTCTTCCCCTTCCCGCAGGTCCATGAACTCCTCCTAAGCTCGTCCTTAGGTTCCCTTTCTTCTTACACAAATTCTCTGACTTTCAGTGACAAGGATAATCTCTAACTTAAAATTTCAGGTCTCACTCTGTAGTGAGAGACAACTGTTGAGATCTAGTTCAGCAATTTCCCAAGGATATAATTTTGAAACTCTGTTACCGTCTCTTTTTCACTGGTAAAATAGGGGTAATAAGATCATTGAGACTCAAAGGAAATGATGTCTGTGAAGCCCAACACGTTGTACAAGTTAACTGAGTGCTGAATTTAACTAACAATTTACTGAATTTCAGGGGAATTTCCTAAGCTCAGAAATGCTTGTCTGTGTTTCCCAACTTTATCCCTCCCAAGGACCTTTTCAATTTATGCTTGCTGAGAATGGTTGTAAGATAATAATGAATTTGAATTCCACTTCAATATACAGCCGCAATTCATTATTTCTGTGGAACAAAAGTCCAGCTGGTCATGCCTAAATGCTATGGAAAAGTACTCAAGTACCATTCCACTGGGCTTTTGAAATACTTTAAGTAGCTGTCCACTATTATTTTGAATAATTTGGGGCTCTGGTGACCAGAGCTTGAATGAAACAGACATCAGAGACTCCCCACTGCAAGTACAGGTAGTGTTGGCTTAAATGTCACTTTTAGTCTTTTATTCCTTATATTGTCCTTCTTTATCCAGCAACATTCCTGGCTTTCTTAACCTGACTTTGTACTCTGCACCACCTGGCAAATGACCATGTCCTTAGTGGATAAGATTTGGAAGAAGTTTTAATAGGCTATATCTCCCTAGTGAAAATCTCCAACCAATATTTATATCAGTGACCTTTTCTGCTACAAACCATCTTGAAAGCTGGTGAACACATACAGAAAGATTCATTCGAAGAGAGTGACTATACCACAATTTATTCGCTTTTCCTGCAGTTTTCCAAATTTTAACAACATAAATTTTTAGGATAAATTTTATCAGGGGTAAGTGAAACCATGCACGGCTCTTCATTCTTTTCTGGCAGTGATGGGTTACATAGATAGCTTTAGTTGAGGCTGAGTCTGCTTCTAGAATGTGAGTGATTGGTCAAAAGCTGGACTTACTTGTGCTGAACTGATTAATTGTGTTGATATACTGGGAATGTGGGTGAGAGTTTATACTTTCAAAATATTTTCATGGAATTCTACACATCTCGGACAGAATGGATGAGAATACGTTGGCAGGACTCTATTATAAGAGTAAACAGAAAGATTTTAAAGTTCATAAATGTATAAATTGAAATGAAACAAATGTATTTTTACTTTCATATCCAAAAATGGATAAAAGAATTACTTCTTAACATGTCCAGTATATATTTACTGAGGAATACAAATATTAGCATATGAGATGCAAATAGCATAACCTCTCCACTAGTCTACATGCTGTCTATAGTGAATATCACAAGTTCCACTCTACTTGCTGTTGGTGGAACATAAAAAGCAGAAATCGGAGCTTACAATTTCACTGACTGGGAAATAATACAATATAGAAATAAATATAATCACTTATTAACACTATTCTGGAGTCTAGGTTTAGAACTCATTTAATTTAGGAACTAATTTTATGAAGAACTCCTTGCTACTTCAGGATTAGTTCTGCCTTATTTTTCCCTTTATGATCATGGAAATGACAACCGCTAACATTTATTCATCTCTTACTGTTTTGAGCCCTTTATGCCATTCAGTCCCTGCAACAACCCAATGAGGTGGTAAAGGATTATTAGCCCCATTTATAGATGAGGCAACTGGGAGGTAATAACTAGCTAAGTGTTGCACAGCCAGTAGGTAAAAGTCTGGAAATCTATTGTCTCTGACATTCTTCCTCGTTCTCTCTGTCATTTTCCCTCTCCCTGTCTCTCTGTCTCCCTTTGCTATTAAGGATTAAAGATGCATGTATCTTAGTAACTTGTTCTTATTAGAAATATAGGAGTTGCAGAAAGTTGAAAAACAATATACAAGTAAGGGAGAAAATAAAAACCATGCCATTCACTACTTTTGGCCTTTGTATTTAGTTCACATGTAGTGTGCATGAGAGAGAGAGAGAGAGATTAGCTAATGCACACGTCTTTTGTCTTGATGGTGATGCGGTCCCATAATAAATCTCTTAGGCTTTCTTAACTCTTTTTCATTGTTTTCCCTCCTGTTTTATTAAGTGTGCTGTTAAAAGTCTCTATTGATTTCTTCAACTCTAGGATTTCTGGTTTTTTTTTTTTTTTTTAATGGTTTCTCTTTCTTTGTTAAACACATTTTATTCATTTTGCTAATGCATTGTTTTCTTAATTTCATCCAGTTGTCTGTTTATGGGTTTTATATGTCACCAAACTTTTAAAAGAGAATTATGCTGAGTTCTTTGTCAGACCATTTATAGATCTTTATTTCTTTAGTGAAAGTCACTCAGTCATGTCTGACTCTTTGCAACCCCATGGACTTTACAGTCCATGGAATTCTCCAGGCTAGAATACTGGAGTGTATAGCTCTTCTCTTCTCTACTGGATCTTCCCAACCCAGGGATCGAACCCAGGTCTCCCACATTGCAGGTGGATTCTTTGCCAGTAGATTCTTATAAAGCTATTAAAGCTTTATAAGTTTCCTTTAATGGTGTCATATTTACCTAATTTTTCATGATCCTTGATTCCTTTGTTAGTGTCCGCACGTTTGAGTAAGTGATCTCTACTTCCAGATTTTCCTGGCTTGGTTTAGTAGAGACAGCCCATCCCCATTCAGCTCAGCTTGGAGTTCTAGATAGATCATCTGGCAGTGACCTTGATCAATTGGGCTAGCTATCAAAATCTGGGTTGGATGAAGCACAAGCTGAAATCAATATTGCTGGGAGAAATACCAATAACCTCAGATATGCAGATGACACCAACCTTATAGAAGAAAATGAAGAAGAACTAAAGAGCCTCTTGGTGAAAGTGAAAGGGGAGTGTTAAAAGCTGGATTAAAACTCAACATTCAGAAAACTAAGATAATGGCATCCGGTCCCATCACTTCATGGGAAATAGATGGAGAAACAGAGGCTGACTTTATTTTGGGGGGCTCCAAAATCACTGCAGTTGGTGACTGCAGCCATGAAATTAAAAGACACTTGCTCCTTGGAAGGAAAGTTATGACCAACCTAGACAGCATATTAAAAAGCAGAGACATTGCTTTGCCAGCAAAGGTCTGTGTAGTCAAAGCCATGGTTTTTCCAGTGGTTATGTACAAATGTGAGAGTTGGACTATAGTCAAAGATGAGTGCTGAAGAATTGATGCTTTAGAACTGTGGTGTTGGTGAAGACTCTTGAGAGTCCCTTGGACAGCAAGGAGATCCAACCAATCCATCCTAAAGTAAATAAGTCCTGAATATTCTTTGGAAGGACTGATATTGAAGCTGAAACTCCAGTCCTTTGGCCACCTGATGTGAACAGCTGACTCATTTGAAAACACCCTGATGCTGGGAAAGATTGAAGGCAGCAGAAGAAGGGGACGACAGAGGATGAGATGATTGGACGTCATCACTGACTCAATGAACATGAGTTTGAGCAAACTCCGGGAGTTGGTGATAGACTGGGAAGCCTGGCATGCTGCAGTCCATGGGGTCACAAAGATCGGACACGACCGAGCAACTGAACTGATACTGATACTGATCAAGGTCTATTTTGGGGTGAGGACATTGCCCAGGCTCTGAGGCTGGGGTGCAGATGCTGCTCGCCGGGAGTGGTTGATACGATTGCTTCCTTGGTTTCTTGGCCAAGAGTAGCATTAGGATGGCTTCTCTTCTTCCCTTGATTCTCAGGCCAGGCTTCTGAACTGAGCAGGACTGAGTACTCTATCCAGCAGGAGGTAGGGCTGAGAATTAACTTCATAACCTGGACAGGGCTGCAGAATGGGCTCCAAGGCTTGTCGTTACCCACTAACTGGGAACCCAAATTAGAAGACCTGTACACCGAGTTCCTTGGTCACGTGGGGGCACAGCTTTGCTCTGCACAGAGGCAGAGAGGTCGGGCTCTGTGCTCACATGCTACTGTAAGCAGGGCTGTGCGATGGGCTATGCAGTTTCCCAAATGCTTCAGTTAGTTCTCCTGGACGGTGGGGCTGAAGGTTGTGTTCAGAGTGGTTAGGACTATACATTATTCTTCTTGCCTGGACACAACCACGGAACAGGTCCAAGACTGGCAAGGCTCCTTGTTTGGGATACACATTAGGAAGAACTGCACACAAAGTTCTCTGGCCAGATGGAGCCATGCAAATGGGCAGAGCTCCTGTCTGGACACTACTCAAGCTCTCCTGGGTGATGCAATTTTCTGAGTGTTCTAGCCATGCTTCAATAACCTCAGTAGTAGATGGGGTTATGAATCATAGGTGCAGGAGAAGAGGCTCCCAGGATGGCAAGGCTCATTTTTCAGGGTCCCAAATCAGGCAAAACTGCTGGAACTCAGTCTGCCAAGATCCAAGCCCTGACTGTTCCAAGGCGGGTCTCCCTTCTCTGTCGCAGTGTGATTCTCAGTAGTCACACCGCACAGATTCCTGCATGGTTTCTAGGACATGAGACCAGAGTGGGTCTTCCTAAGAACTGACCCATAATGCTGGGGGAGCTGGAGGTCCACTGTGGGCTCTCTCTCTTTTCCATAAAGAAACCATAGCCCGAGAAGGGTCCTCTTGCTGTAGCTAGGGGAGGGGCAATACAGTCAAACTTATCTGGTTCTCTACCCATCTAATGTGGTTTTTCTCCATCTCTCTAGTTCAGCCTCATTCCTGTGCTTTAGGATTTTTTCATTGGTATGTGCCTATAAACAACTGCTAATTATTTTTGTGGTGGTGCTTCCCTGGTAGCTCAGCTGGGAAAAAGTCCACATGCAATGCAGGAGACGCTGTTTCGATTCCTGGAACAGGAAGTTCCTCTGGAGAAGGGATAGGCTACCTACTCCAGTATTCTGGCCTGGAGAATTCCACGGATAGAGGAGCCTGGCAGGCTACAGTCCAGGGGGTCACAGAGAGTCAGACATGGCTGAGCGACTTTCACTTTTCTTTTTTCTGGTGAGGGGAACTGAAGTCAGGAATGACCTATGTTGTCATCTTGATTATGTCACCGAGAACTAAATCTCTGAGTTGGAACTTATTGTTTCCTTGTTGTTGTTCAGTCGCTCAGTCATGTCTGACTCTGCAACCCCATGGACTGCAGCACACCAGGCCTCCCTGTCCTTCACTGTCTCCTGGCATTTGCTCAGACTCATGTCCATTGAACTGATGGTGCCTAACATGTAGAATATTTGAATATTAGGACAATAATTGGGGCTAGTAGTGAGATGTACTAGGTTCCCTTTAGAACACTTTGCATGAGGCTTCCCTAAGAAGACTGATTTTGTAACTATTGGGCACACATGCTTTTCTCTACCAAATTATATCAGGAATAAAATTAAGATAAATTTCCAGATTATTTTGGAGATGATGTGTTGAATATATATGTAAAAAAATTCAGATGTTATTATAAACAGGGTAATTTTTTATATATCCAATAACTTTGTTTTTTTAATATAAATTTATTTATTTTAATTGGAGGCTAATTGCTTTACAATATTGTAGTGGTTTTGCCATACATCAACATGAATCCGCCCCAGGTGTACACGTGTTCCCCATCCTTATCCCTGCTCCTACCTCCCTCCCCATACCATCCCTCTGGGTCATCCATTCCAGTGCACCAGCCCCGAGCATCCTGTATCATGCATCGAACCTGGACTGGTGATTTGTTTCACATATGGTATTATACATGTTTCAATGCTATTCTCCCAAATCATCCCACCCTCTCCCACAGAGTCCAAAAGACTGTTCTATACATCTGTATCTCTTTTGCTGTCTCGCATACAGGGTTATCGTTACCATCTTTCTAAATTCCATATATATGCGTTAGTATACTGTATTGGTGTTTTTCTTTCTGGCTTACTTCACTCTGTATAATAGGCTCCAGTTTCATCCACCTCATTAGAACGGATACAAATGTATTCTTTTTAATGGCTGAGTAATACTCCATTGTTATATGTACCACAGCTTTCTTATCCATTCGTCTGCTGATGGGCATCTAGACTGCTTCCATGTCCTGGCTACTATAAACTGTGTTGTGATGAATGTTGGGGTACACGTGTCTCTCAATTCTGGTTTCCTCAGTGTGTATGCCCAGCAGTGGGATTGCTGGGTCGTATGGCACTTCTATTTCCAGTTTTTTAAGGAATCTCCACACTGTTCTCCATAGTAGCTGTACTAGTTTGCAATCCCACCAACAGTGTAAGAGGGTTCCCTTTTCCCCACACCCTCTCCAGCATTTATTGCTTGTAGACTTTTGGATCGCAGCCATTCTGACTGGCGTGAAATGGTACCTCATAGTGGTTTTGATTTGCATTTCTCTGATAATGAGTGATGTTGAGCATCTTTTACTGTGTTTGTTAGCCATCTGTATGTGTTCTTTGGAGAAATGTCTGTTTAGTTCTTTGTTCCATTTTTTTCTTTGGGTCATTTATTTTTCTGGAATTGAGCTGCAGGAGATGCTTGTATATTTTTGAGATTAATTCTTTGTCAGTTACTTCATTTGCTATTATTTTCTTCCATTCTGAAGGCTGTCTTTTCACCTTGCTCATAGTTTCCTTTGGTGTGCAGAAGCTTTTAATTTTAATTAGATCCCATTTGTTTATTTTTGCTTTTATTTCCAATATTATGGGAGGTGGGTCATAGAGGAACCTGCTGTGGTTCATGTCGGAGAGTGCTTTGCCTATGTTCTCCTCTAGGAATTTTATAGTTTCTGATCTTATGTTTAGATCTTTAATCCATTTTGAGTTTATTTTTGTGTATGGTGTTAGAAAGTGCTCTAGTTTCATTCTTTTGCAGGTGGTTGACCACTTTCCCCAGCATCACTTGTTAAAGACATTGTCTTTTCTCCATTGTATATTCTTGCTTCCTTTGTCAAAGATAAGGTGTCCATCAGTTCAGTTCAGTCACTCAGTCATGTCCGACTCATTGCAACCCAATGAACTGCAGCACGCCAGGCCTCCCTGTCCATCACCAACTCTCGGAGTACACTCAAACTCATGTCCATCGAGTCAGTGAGGCAATCCAGCCATCACATCCTCTGGCATCCCTTTCTCTTCCTGCCTCCAATCCCTCCCAGCATCAGGGGCTTTTCCAATGAGTCAGCTCTTCGCATGAGGTGGCCAAAGTATTGGAGTTTCAGCTTTAGCATCAGTCCTTCCAAAGAACACCCAGGACTGATCTCCTTTTGATGGACTGGTTGGATCTCCTTGCAGTCCAAGGGACTCTCAAGAGTCTTCTCCAACACCACAGTTTAAACCATCAATTTTTTGGTGCTCAGGTTTCTTTATAGTCCAACTTTCAAATCCATACATGACCACTTGGAAAAACCATAGCCTTGACTAGATGGACCTTTGTTGGCAAAGTAATATCTCTGCTTTTGAATGCTATCTAGGTTGTTCATAACTTTCTTTCCAAGCATCTTTTAATTTCATGGCTGCAATCACCATCTGCAGTGATTTTGCAGCCCAGAAAAATAAAGTCTGACACTGTTTCCACTGTTTCCCCATCTATTTCCCATGAAGTGATGGGACCAGATGCCATGATCTTAGTTTTCTGAATGTTGAGCTTTAAGCCAACTTTTTCACTCTCCTCTTTCACTTTCATCAAGAGGCCTTTTTAGTTCCTCTTCACTTTCTGCCATAAGGGTGGTGTCATCTGCATATTTGAGGTTATTGATATTTCTCCCATTAATCTTGATTCCAGCTTGTGCTTCTTCCAGCCCAGCTTTTCTCATGATGTTCTCTGCATATAAGTTAAATAAGCAGGGTGACAATATACAGCCTTGACGTACTCCTTTTCCTATTTGGAACCAGTCTGTTGTTTCATGGCCAGTTCTAACTGTTGCTTCCTGACCTGCATACAGGTTTCTCAAGAGGTAGGTCTGGTATTCCCATCTCTTTCATAATATTCCACAGTTTATTGTGATCCACACAGTCAAAGGCTTTGGCATAGTCAATAAGGCAGAAATAGATGTTTTTCGGGAATCCTCTTCCTATTTTGATGATCCAGCGGATATTGGCCATTTGATTTCTGGTTCCTCTTCCTTTTCTAAAACCAGCTTGAACATCTGGAAGTTCACAGTTCACGTATTACTGAAGCCTGGCTTGGAGAATTTTGAGCATTATTTTACTAGTGTGTGAGATGAGTGCAATTGTGCGGTAGTTTTAGCATTCTTTGGCATTTCCTTTCTTTGAGATTGGAATGAAAACTGACCTTTTCCACTCCTGTGGCCACTACTGAATTTTCCAGATTTGCTGGCATATTGAGTGCAGCACTTTCACAGCATCATCTTCCAAGATTTGAAATAGCTCAACTGGAATGCCATGGCCTCCCCTAGCTTTGATTATAGTGATGCTTTCTAAGGCCCACTTGACTTCACATTCAAGGATGCTTGGCCTAGGTAAGTGATCACACCTTCGTGATTACCTTGGTTGTGATGCTCTTGTTTTTCACAGTTCTTCTGTGTATTCTTGCCACCTCTTCTTATTATCTTGTGC